>NC_089842.1:115709281-116012114 GCF_035609145.1 Eleutherodactylus coqui | reverse complement strand
TGCAGGCTCTTCTATATTCAAGTTTCGGTCTTGGGGACATTCCCAGTACTGATCAGCTTACCTCTCTTGTGAATGCACACAAGTTCAGTTCAGTTCTTTTTGCCATTTCTTCCAAGGCTCTGTAACATAACTGTGCCCACTCAACACTACACAATCTCTGGTCTATCTCATCCAAACACTGAGTAACTGCTGATCCATTCCCCCTCCAACTTTTTCTTCACTCCTGATATTCAGTCACTTAAACACTCATGTCACCTGTATCTCAAAAACATAGCCCAAACCTACCCTTTCCTCACTATGGAGACATCAAAAACTCTTGAGGTCGCCCTTATCCCACTTTTCGGCTTGATTACTGCAATTCTCTACTTCATTCTCTAAACTCCTCTCCAATCCATCCTGAATGCAGCAGCTGCACTTATCTTCTTGTTCAGCGGCTACACTGATGCCTTCACCGTATTCAAGTCACTGCACCCATAAGGCCCCCCACAGTGCTGCACCGCACTATACCTCCTCCCTCATCTTTGTCTACAACCCTACCTGTTCTTTCCACTCTGCTAACAAATTTAGACTACATTCTTTTCTAATCTGAACCTTTCACTCCTGCCTCCATGATTTTTCCCAAGCCACACCAGTTCTTTTCGCAGAGAATCAGATAAATTCCGAATACTACAATTTCCGAGCTTATTTACACGGCATAGGCGTTTTATGTGCGACCATCAGAGCCGTAAAAATGCCTGAACGGCATAGGGCCCGACGCATATACGTCGAGGCCGCAATGCCTTGGAGCCTGAGGACACAATAGCCCTCCTCCCTCCACCCCTATGGCTGTTTGCAATTGAGGGGGGGGGGGGGGGGATGGGGCGGAGCTAAGCTCTCACCTTGCCCCTTGCCCACAGCCAGCAATGGAAGGGGGCGAAGCAGGCAGAGCTTAGGTCTGCCCCCTCCCATTGCAAACAGGGGCAAGGGGCAGTCACGCTGCTAAACTCCCTCCCACCTTCCTTCTCCTGCACCTAGCATAGGCTCCTGTAGTAATCTATGCAGCTTCTGCTGCCAGCGTGAAGGCATCTGGTCGGGCGCTTTTACGCAACGGAAGTACACCCTTGTGCACTCATGCATTGTAAGCCAATGCCTCAGAGGGGCAGCATATATCAGCCGGGTGTGAAAACCCCGCAGATATATGTCCGTGTGAATAAGCCCTTTTACATGCTCTAAAAACACAGGTTCTTAGGGAGGCCTTTCATATTGCCTAATCAAAGCCCTTCTCTATTTATGTATAAAAATACTGAATCCAAAAATCAGAAAAAAGAGCTCACCATTCTGAGGCTTGATAATTCCACTGAGATGTGTTCGGGAGATCTGATGTGGAGACTTGGTGGGCTGCTAGCTCATGCACCTGAGAAACAGAAGGACGAGGTAACTGGCTTCAATACAATAATTGATAGCATTGATAAATGGAAAAAATACAATCTGTATGCTGGTTCCCAAGATTTGTAAAATTGCTACTTATCAATCCTCTCAATGCTAATCAAAAGCAACAGGCATACAGATTTTCTAACTCTGCCTTATTTAGATTCAGTTAGTCATTCTTTATGCTTAAAACTCAATGTGCACTAATTTCCCATCATGTTCTGCAGTAAATTAGCCTCCTGTTACTTTAAATGGGAATTCACTCTGCAGATTTTTTTCTGCACATGGATTTGCAGTTCATGTGCGGAGAAAAAGTCTTCACACCTTCTTCCCCATTTTCTCAGGCTTCATCTACAGGTTTTTCACACGTGGCCATTTTGTTAATTTCTAGAGACGAGCGAACGTACTCGTTAAGGGCGATTTCGCAATCAAGCATCGCTATTTTCGAGTACCTGGCTACTCAGGTGAAAAGATTCAGGGGGCGTCGGGGGGGGGGGGGGGGGGAGGGCGGGTGGCAGCGTGGTGGAGCAAGGGGTAGCATTGGGAAACAGGGGGGAGCTCTCTCTCTCCCCCCCCCACTCCCCTCTGCAACCCCCCGCTCACCCCCGGCGCCCCCCGAATCTTTTCACCCGAGTAGCCAGATACTCGAAAATAGCGATGCTCGATTGCGAAATCGCCCTTAACGAGTTCGTTCGCTCATCTCTATTAATTTCCTCAACAACCTAAAGAGCAGCAGATATCCTTAGCAACCAATCAGATCAGTGCTTTCAATTTCAAATTAGCCTCTGAAGAATGAAGCTTGAATCTGATTGGTTATTATGGAGAAAAAACGTCACAGAGAAGGAAATATAAAAACATAAAAACAATCACAGAAAATGACCATATACTTATGTATCTTGGCCAAAATCCAACTAATGCCTTGCATTTATGGTCTGCGATGAAAAAATTGTAACATATTTAATTAGTGGGTTTAACAGTATTTTTGTGCTGATTACGGTAAAAATAGTGAAAAAATTCCATCACCCCTAGATAAGTCACTAATTTCACCTGAAATTTTCTTATTTTTAGGGTTTTTCAGGTTCGGTACGCGTACGACAACGAATCTAAACTGTCTGCTAGGCGTGACCTTAACTGCAGTCAGTGACTCAGTGTGGAGCCAGCCACTGTGGTGTATGCAAACAGTTTTGTGATACGGTATTTAGAAGAAATGGCTACTAGAAGATGTGTCAACTCTCGTAACTGTTTCTGTTATATTTGTGGGTCTTATACCGTCAAGAAGCAACAAAGGAACATTTCTAATCTTGTTCAGAAGGTGTATTTTGCATACTTTGGTATGTAATTAGGGGACCAAGATAAATCTTGGGCTCCCCATATAGTGTGTTCTGTGTGTGTTGAAGAACTGAGACAATGGTTTCAAGGTAAGAAGGAATCATTTAGTTTTGGAGTACCCATGGTTTGGAGAGAGCCTAAAAATCGCAGTGATGACTGTTATTTTTGTTCTTGTTCAGTGCAAAGTTTCAATTTAAAAAAAAAAGGAAGGACATTTCATACCCAACCAACATACGTTCGGCTATTCGCCCTGTTCCTCATGGACCTGACTTGCCTATTCCTTCACCTCCGGATACCCTGGACAATATTTTAGACGAATTAGACCAAATGTCACATAGTAGCAGCGATAATGATGACAGCTATGATCCAGGTACCAAGGACCCTGAACTTTTCTCTCAATCAGACTTGAACGATTTAGTACGAGATCTGGGCCTACCAAAGGATTCAGCGGAAGTGTTAGGGTCTAGACTTAAAGAAAGACATATGTTAGCCTCCGGTGTTTCATTTTCATGGTACCGACTTAGAGAAAAGGAATTTGTCCCTTTTTGTTTTTACACAAGAGGGTGAACTAGTTTTCTGCAACAATGTACCTGGAATCATGGAAATGTTCAACATAAGGTATGACCCAGAGAAATGGAGACTTTTCATAGATTCGTCAAAAAGAAGTTTGAAAGCCGTACTTCTTCACAATGGTAACCAATATGCTTCTGTGCCTGTTGGACAATCAGTCCATTTAAAAGAATGCTATGAAAATCTTGGGTTTGTTCTTAATAAGCTCAGCTACTCTGACCATAAATGGACCATTTGTGGGGATTTGAAAGTTATTTCCATGTTACTAGGTCAACAAAGTGGTTACACAAAGTTTCCAGGTTTCCTCTGTGAATGGGATAGCCGTGACAGGAAACAACACTACATCAAGCAGACCTGGCCAATCAGAAAGGCTCTTATTCCTGGAGTTAAATGTTGAAAGACAAAATTTAGTGGATCCTAAAAAGATCTTACTTCCACCACTTCATATCAAATTGGGACTAATGAAACAGTTTGTGAAAGCATTACACAAAGAAGGAGAGTGTTTCAAGTATCTTTGTGAACAGTTTCCTGGTCTATCAGATGCTAAGCTGAAAGAGGAAGTCTTTGTTGGGCCTGACATAAGAAAACTTTTAAAAGATGAAATCTTTGTCACTAAAATGGAAATGGAAGAAAAAAATGCCTGGAATTCATTTAAACTTGTTGTAACAAGCTTTCTTGGAAATAAAAAAGACCCAAACTACAAAACTTTGGTTGCTGAATTGTTACAAAACTACAAAATCTTGGGCTGCAACATGAGTGTCAAAGTCCATTTCCTTCACTCACATCTGGACTACTTTCCAGAAAATCTTGGGGCTGTAAGTGAGGAACAAAGAGAACGTTTCCATCAAGATCTAAAAGAAATGGAACGCAGATACCAAGGTCCATGGAATGTCAACATGATGGCAGACTACTGTTGGATGTTAAAAAGGGAAAATTCACAAGAACACAGCCGAAAAAGTACCAAAAGAAGCTTTGATGGAAAAAGAAAACGTTTTTACAAAGACTTATAATAACTTTGCAAAACATGTGTATCACTATTATGCTTAATTTAGCTAGGTATTATTGTTTTTTTTTGCTTTTACTTCATGTTAAAATAATAAAAACAAATAAAAAAATTCAGTTTTTTGTATTTTTTCCAAATACTTCAACTTTATTTTGTAGGGAAGCCTTATGTGATAGAAAAAGAGTGATTATACCTACCCGATAATCGGGTTTCCAGGAGTCTCCACGACAGCACCACCTGAGATCGCCTCCTCCTGATAAAACAGGAACACACCGAGAGGTTAAAATTCCCCCCCGTCCTCCCCTCCTCAGTGTATTATAACGAAACTGCCGGGGTAGGAGCTAACTAAAACTTTTTACCTGTTTTTTTTTGTTTGTTTTTTTTAAAAATAAATTATATATATATATTTTTTTTAGGGAGGGAATGTACGTGTTACGATCGTGTGGGCAACCTAAGCATGGAAGCCCACACGGTTGTACCCAAAATGGGACCGAGAGATTGGATGGGACTGGAAGTACACAGGTAGCACCAGGGTCACACGGGATTCACACAGGTTTCAGGCAACTGACCCTGTACTACGCGGGAGGATGGCATGGCCCTACCTAAGCGGGGAACATTGCCCCAATAAGGGCAGCCCAGTGGTCTTCGGATCTGGTGCCCTAGCTGATCCTAGGAACCACGCCACAGAACAGGAGACATACACAGGCTACATGACAGAGACAGAATCACAGGATACACAGCATACAACAGCCACAATGCAACCACTAGAACAGATGATAAGCTGAATATAAATACCAGGTATTGGTTGACATTTTGTACAAAACATGGAAGCTAGCGGGCCACTTCACAGCTCCTGGTAATACCGCTAGTCCCTACACTAACCAGGAGTCCGGCAGAACCAGACAGAGTTCACACAGAAAGCTGCAACAGGACAGGACACAGATAGCAGATCACGCAGCAAACTGACATGTAACTGACAGAATTTAAACGTACAAACGGACATGAACCAGCAAGACAGATTACTCAGAAAAGCTTGCAACAGGACAGAACAGAGCACTGGACACAGCCAGCTGCATCAGAAACAGGACAGAGTACAGGGCACACAGCCAGACAGACTCCACTCAGAGATAACATGCACACAGATGAAACTCACAGCAAGTCTATGTGTCGTCATACCAGGGGGAATAGACAGTGAGCTACACAAGCTCACATAGGGAACCGTGTCAAGTTACACCAACTGACACACAGAACAGACAGTCAACTACACAAGCTGACATAGGGAACAGTGTCCAGTTACACCAACTGACACCCAGAATAAGACATAAGACCTTTGGAGGCTGCACCTGTACAGGGGGAAGGAAAAGGGAGCTGCATGTACTGCAGACTAGGACTACAGGTGTCCAAACAATCTTGGGGAAGCAGAGAGACAATAGACCTACTTGCAAACACAGATCAGAGTGGGAACAAGCTGAACATGACTGATAACAAGTTACAGGACACAGAAGTAACATGAGTGCTCAGCCTAGGGTCCAGCCAGAGACTGACCAGGAGCTGGGTTTATATGTGAGCACAGATCCAGGAGATTGACTAGCAGGAAGTACCACACCCAGCCAGCTCAATTAACCGTCAACCACCTGACTGTGCTGCTAGGAGTACATAGTACAACAAATCCCAGCAGCACATGTAACAGTACGGGTGCTGTCGTGGAGACTCCTGGAAACCCGATTATTGGGTAGGTATAATCACTCTTTTCCCAGGACGTCTCCACGACAGCACCACCTGAGACATATCAACTAAAGTTATTCTAGGGTGGGATTGCCGCTGAGAGGACCTTACGACCGAAGGACATGTCCTCATCAAGCTGCACCTTTACCCTGTAATGTTTGACAAATGTGTGAGGCTTTTTCCATACTGCTGCCTTGCATATCTGCTCTACTGATGCCGAGCTATGCTCGGCCCATAAGGTCGCTATTGCCCTCGTGGAATGGGCTTTAAGAGCCGAGGGGGCCTCCTTCCCCAATGTCTTATATGATTCGCTAATGGCCAGGCGGATGCACCTGGCTATAGAGCTTTTAGCTGCTTTCTTCCCCTTGTTAGGGCCTGAGAACTGGACAAACAGGTTGTCGTCCTGCCTCCATGGGCTTGTAGCCTTGATGTACGTCAGGACCGCTCTTCTGACGTCTAAGCAATTCAGGGATCGCTCTCTCTCGTCTTTTGGGTGATTATAGAACGAGGGGATTACTATGTTCTGGGCCCTATGGAATGGGGATACTACTTTAGGCAAGAAGGTCGGGTCCGTTTTGAAGACTAATTTGGTGTCTGTAATTTTGAGGAGCGGGTGGCGGATGGATAGGGCTTGTAGCTCGCTGACCCATCTGGCTGAGGAAATGGCCACTAGGAAGATTGTTTTAACTGTGAGCATTTTTATTGAGAGCCCCTCAATTGATTCGAAGGGTTCCCCTGACATGGCCCCCAAGACTAAATTCAGATTCCAGTCTGTGCATATGTTGGTGGATCTGGATCGTAGCCTATCTGCCGCAGTCAGGAATCTACTGATCCACCTGTCCCCAGCTAGCTTAGTGTCAAATAGGGCGCTAAGGGCTGCCGCTTGGACCCTTAGGGTGCTTGGGGAGAGACCCATATCCAGGCCCTCCTGCAGAAAGTCCAGGATCAATGGGATGTCCGCGCCGCTGCTCGAGGAGTCTCTCTCCTGTTTCCAAGAAATAAACCTCTTCCAGATTTTCTGGTATATGCGGTTGGTTGTCCCTTTTCTACTTGCCACTAGCGTCCTGACTACCTTGTCCGAGAATCCCCTGCCCCTCAGTATGGATTTTTCAGTAACCAAGCTGTTAAATGGAGTCTACTTATGTCGGGGTAGTTCAGGGGCCCCTGCGTTAGGAGATTCGCTTGAGCCGGAAGGGCGACTGGCTCCTGGATGCTCAGGTTCCTTAGGAGGCTGAACCAGCTCCTTATTGGCCAAAAGGGAGCCACCAGGATCAGGGTGCACGCCTGTGACCTGAAGTGCTGCAGCACCCTTGGGATTAATGGAATTGGGGGAAAGGCGTACGCCAGTTCTCCTCCCCAATCCTGGCTCAGGGCATCCACTGCTGTTGGCCGGTCCTCCCGTCTAAGGGAGAAGTTCTCCACCTTGGCGCTTTGTCTTGACGCGAACAGGTCCAGTTGTGGGAGACCCCATTTGTCCGTCGCAATCCGGAATGCCTCTTGGGATAGAGACCATTCCCCTGGGTCTAAACGCCTTTGGCTGAGAAAGTCTGCCCTCTGATTCAGGGATCCCTTCAAGTGTATTGCCGATAATGAGAGGATGCGGCCCTCCGCCCAGCGAAATATTCTTTGTGTGATGCTCTGTAGAGCTGGCGACCTCGTGCCCCCCTGGTGCCGAATATGGGCCACTGCCGTGGTATTGTCCGATAGCACTCATGTGCTGGTTTTTTACAGTGTCCCCCAGGTGCTGTAGGGCCTTCCAGATTGCCTGTAGTGTTTCATCCCCAGCAGCCATGGGCCCTGTAGGAGCTTGTCTCCGACATGCGCCCCCACCCCCAGGAGCTTGCGTCTGTCGTGACCTGCACAGCCGGGTTCAATATCCAGTGGACCCCCCTTCCTAGATTTCCCGGGGACGTCCACCAGCGCAAAGATATTTTCACCAAGTTCTTGATCTGCATTCTCCTTTCTAGTGAGGATTGCCTGCCGTCCCATGCTGAGAGAACTGCTGCTTGCAGAGGTCTGGTATGCGCCTGTGCCCATGCTACCCCCGGGATGCATGACATTAGACTTCCCAGGAGGGACATAGCCTCCCGGATTGAGCATGACCGTCTCCGAATGAAAGATTCCACCATCTGTCGGATTTTCTGCACTTTTGACTCGGGGAGGAAGGAGCACTGAGCTTCTGAGTCGAGTGTTATGCCTAAAAACACCTTCTCTATGCTGGGGTTTAGGCTGGACTTCTCCCAATTTATTATCCAACCTAGGAAATGTAATAGGTTGAGCACTGTTACCAGGTTTTCTGCTAGGCGTTCCCTGGACTCGGCTATAATTAGGATGTCGTCCAGGTAGGGGACTATCAGAATCGACCTCTGCCATAGGTAGGCTGCAACCTCCGCCATGATTTTCGTGAAGATGTGGGGTGCTGAGGAGATTCCAAAGGGCAGGCATCTGAATTGGAGATGTCTTGTCCTCTTGCCCATCTCTAGCGCGAACCTTAGGTACTTTCGTGAGTCCTTGTGGATTGTTACGTGAAAATAGGAGTCTTTCAGGTCGATCGATGCCATGTAGGCACCCTTGGGGATCAACCTTACTGCTGAAGTGATTGATTCCATCCTGAACTTCCGATATTTGACGAAAACGTTCAGGGGTTTTAGACTTATTATCATGCGTGAGCCTCCGCCAGGTTTTTTTTATTAGGAAGAGTCTGGAGTAATGCCCCCAGGTCTCCTCTCTTTTGTGGCATGAAGGACACTGCTTTTAGACGTTATAGGTCCTGTACCGCCTGCTGGAGCGGGTGCAGTTGTTGCGCTGGACCTCGGGAGGTAATGTATCTTCTCCTGGGGAGGGATACCAGCTCGATTCGGTATCCCTGCTGCAGGATCTCCGGGATCCACGGGCTCCTGCAAATTGAGGCCCATCGATCCGCGAAGCTCCGCAGCCTCGCCCCCACTGGGATGGCGTCAGGGCTTCTGCTTGGCTGGATCCCCCTGGTGCGGGTTGAAGAGGAAGTTCCTCCCTCTGCCCCCCTTGGGGTAACTCCAGCGGCCCGTCTTGCCTTTGCCTCTATACGGTTCCGGCTGTTGTGCTGGGGCCCGGAAGAAGGTCCTCCCTTTACGCTGTTTTTCTCCTGGGAATCCTTTCTTCTTATCTGACGCTTTTTCTAGGATCTTGTCCAGATCCGGACCAAAGAGGAACTGGCCGTGAAAGGGGAGCGAGCATAATTTATTTTTTGATGTCAGGTCACCCGACCAGGACTTCAGCCACAGGACTCTTCTGGCCGAGTTGGTTAGGGCCGTTGTTTTTGCCGAAAGTTTCACAGACTCCGCCGCTGCATCCGCCAGGAAATTGGTGGCCATTTTTAGCATAGGGAGGGAATCTATAATTTGTTCCCTCAGTGTTTTGTTCGAGATATGCAGCTCCAGTTGCTCTAGCCAAACTCCCAGGGTTCTAGCGACACATGTGGCTGCAACCCCTGGTCTGAGCGTACTGGCAGCTGCCTCCCAGGATCTTCTTAATAGGCCCTCTGCCTTCCGATCCATTGGGTCTCTAAGCTGTGTGGCGTCTTCAAAGGGCAAGGTTGTCCTCTTAGCCACCTTAGCCACTGGGACATCCACCTTGGGTACTTCCTCCCAATTCGCGCATACCTCCTCCTCAAATGGATAGCGCCTCTTAACCCCCCTAGAGGAGAAGGATCCTGTGTCGGGTTTCTTCCACTCCTTGTGTATTAACTTGGATATGTTGTTGTGGACCGGGAAGGTATGCTTCCGCCTCTCTCCTAATCCCCCAAAGACCTCGTCCTGCATGGTGCGGGGTTCCCTGGGTTCTTCCATCTTTAGTGTGGCTCTAACGGATTTGATAAGTTCCGTTAGGTCTTCTCTATGGAAGAGGTACTTTTTGTATTCCTCTTCCTCTGAGGACGCCTCGAGCACCAGCTCTTCTGGTTCAGATCCTGAACTCTCTTCAGAGTCTGAGTGCTCCTCTGGGCTATATGCCTTCCTTCGGCGTTTTGCCCCTGATGCCCCCTTGGGTGGCGTTTTAGGAGTCGTCAGGGCTGACCGTACTTCCTCTCGGACGAGCTTCCTGACGTCCGAGGAATCCCCCCCCCCCTGATTTCTCCTTGATCAGCTTGGCTATGCATGTTTTGCATAATGGCCTCACATGCGAAGCCGGCAGTCTTGCGCCGCATTCTGCGCACTTTTTCGCTTTGGCTCTGGGAGGGGCCTCTCTTTTATCCCCCTGGCAGATAAACAAAATTTGCGTGTAAGGATGCAACATTCACTAATAACATACACGAATATGCATGCCTTGTTTTGCCCCATTGGCTACTTACGGTTCCCGCCGCGGTTGAACATTCCGCGACCTCCGGTGCTGGAGCACTCATTGCTTGTTACTGGTGCTGCAGACACTCTTGGGGCAGTAAGCCAATACCCACTGAATGGCTCTTACTCACTCAGCGCCATTTTCTCTCAGGTTCCTTTTAAATTCCTTTTTTTTTTTTGAATCTGGCACCTTCAATTTTAAGCCCCGCCCCCTCCGAGCGCCGGCCGCGCTTGCCGCGATGACATCATCGTGTTAGTCACATGGCGCGGTGCCCCGCTCCCCTCCCTGCTCGTTAAGGGGAGGCAGGAAGCGCCACGCTCGTTCCTAAGCCGGCGCTGAGGAGAGCTGGAGCCCCGCTTTGAACCCCCCATGGGCCGCCGCAGGAGGAACCAGGCCTGGGGGAACCACCCCATGTGGCGTCCCAGGAGCCGCTCTGCAGGAAGGGAGGACAGGCTGGACCACTGCCCTCCGATCCGCTGGTACGTTCTTCTGGCTGGCGTCTCCACCAGCCCCTGTCGGTGATCCTGCCTCCTGGCAGGACAGGAAAACACTGAGGAGGGGAGGACGGGGGGGGGGGGGGGGGGGATTTTCACCTCTCGGTGTGTTCCTGTCCTATCAGGAGGAGGCGATCTCAGGTGGTGCTGTCGTGGAGACGTCCTGGGAAAAAACCCATGTCATTTTTGAAATCTGTGCAAAAAACTACATAAAGATGATTTAATAAAATCAAAACAATTTTTAAAAAAAGTTTTTTTTGCAGACCTGTGTATCTATTATTCACATGCAGTGTGGCTTTAAAATGCCAGGGGGAGGCCAGGGTGGCAGTAACAATGTGGTTCACTTTTTGAGGTGCAGAGCAACCCGCCGAACTATTATAGTGTCATTAATAGGTTGATGGTCTGCATGGTGCACTACATGTATCAGAAGGTCTGCCACTTTGTATCCACTCTGTGTGGGAGTATACACCAAGCAGCTACCCCCTCCATATTAAGAGGCTGTGTGAGTGGCTGTTTCATCGGTGTCCCTCACAGGTGTAATTAGCTCCCTCATTTAGTAGTCTGCTACCTGCATGCTGAGAGGATGCAGCTATCTGCCCTCCTTAGTCGGTAATTATATGGCCATTTTCTGTGATTGTTATTATGGAGAATGGCTCGTCTCTTGTATTAGTTGTAATAAATTCCCACACACAAAATTTTGAACATTATTTTACAGCAAGGTTGTTCTGTTCCTCGCTCCACATAGAAACAACATAGAAGCATAACTTTTCCACCACAGACCTCTTTACCCTTTGTCTGACTACACGTAACAAGCAACACACACTCCAGTTCCACTGTGCCTGTGCTGCAATTGGCCGCAAAATCAAAAGCCACCATCTTTCAAGATTCAGCGGTGAATGGGACAGATGGTCTCCCACTTACCTGCCTGTAAAAGCTCAGTTCTCAAGCTGTGCGTTATATATCATGTTAAATTAAACTGTCATAATAATCTTATTTATAATCATAAAGATGGGATAACCAATGAAGAAATATATTGGTAGCGTTCACATAGACCTGAATGGAGGTTGAATGCATTTCGGCTCTATACAGGTCTGTGAGAGGGCCCAGCACTTGGACTCCTACCAATGTAATCCTTTGAGCAATTAAAGGGGTTGTCTCGCGGCAGCAAGTGGGGTTAAGCACTTCTGTATGGCCATATTAATGCACTTTGTAATATACACCGTGCATTAAATATGAGCCATACAGAAGTTATTCACTTACCTTCCCTGCGCTGGCTTCCCCGTCTCCATGGCTCCGTCTAACTTCAGCGTCTAATCTCCCGATTAGACGCGCTTGCGCAGAAGGGTCTTCTGCCTTCGGGTCTGTCCGGCAGCAGCGGCGTTCTGGCTCCGCCCCCTTCGACGCGTCATCGCATAGCTCCACCCCATCACGTGTGCCGATTCCAGCCTCCTGATTGGCTGGAATCGGCACACGTGACGGGGCTACGCGATGACGCGTAGAAGGGGGCGGAGCCAGAACGCCGCTCGTGCCAGACCGAGCCGAAGGCAGAAGACCCTTCTGCGCAAGCGCGTCTAATCGGGAGATTAGACGCTGAAGTTAGACGGAGCCATGGAGACGGGGAAGCCAGCGCAGGGAAGGTAAGTGAATAACTTCTGTATGGCTCATATTTAATGCACGATGTATATTACAAAGTGCATTAATATGGCCATACAGAAGTGCTTAACCCCACTTGCTGCCGCGAGACAACCCCTTTAAATGTTTTACCTTACTGAACATATACTGAAATCACACGGTGTCTAGAGCGCCTGTGAAGTACAAATACAGACATAAGCATCAACATAAAGTATTTGCCCAGCATGTCTCTCATCACACATCAGTCAGAAACCACCTGATATACCGTGAATGACTGGAGTCATAAGATCCAATACATTCCCCTAAATGGTTTAGAGGAAAGAAACTACAGAATCTCTTTACAACACGCAAACCAGTAACAATGTCCTACACCTTCCTTAAGTATTAACTTGCTGAAAAGTTGATGTGGAGCGTCACTTTTCCCATGGAGATGTCAGCATCATAGAAGAATCCATGTGTGAGCCCATAAACCAACTACATGAAATGTTTTCTTCATATCTGTAAAACCAAAATGCGTGTGAGCACTGGGACATAGTCATAAGGAGAGAAGATTAGTTTTACAGGGTCTAGTGAAATGCAGTGCTTTCAGCAGGGGGTACCTAGAGAGGGTGTAGAAGTTGTATTCTCACCTTGTGAACTGCATGATCTTTATGTGACAGTTGAGAGAAAGCCTGGTACTTATCTTGGACGGAAGCCCATAAACATTTTCACAAAAATCCCTTGTTAAACTATAATTGCACTAAAAAAAATCCTATAATTCATCAATAATATCCTGATATTCAAGTGTGTATCCCCAGATTACTCATATAAGCAGGAGCAATATATCAGAATGTCAACATATCCAGTGGGTGTCATGTCTATTACGGAAAAGTCAAGAGGGCACTTTTAAATCCCTAGAATGAAGCATATGACAAGTGGGGAAATGCATCAGGATATGGAGAGAGTGACTGATGATGTTTTTTGCAAGGTGCAACAGTGGACAGTGAGATAGCTTAGGCTCCATTTAGAGGAGCCAACTTATCGTTTGAATGATCGATTGAGGTAACTCTTACAACCTGTTCATCATTGGCTTGTTGAAATGAGAAATAAGTTGTTCACATTTGCTAAATAAAACATGACAATTGAGAGAAGTATATTTTTCCCTGTTTTGTCTCTCTATCAATACATAAGACCTACCAAACAAAAGTGTGCTGCAAAAAACAAACAAACAATTTGAATACACTAAAGGCCCATTTACACAGGACAAACGTTGGGCAAACAATGCCCCACACTCTTCCTTGTGTTTCCTCGCTCCCATGCTGTTGAACGGGAGCTAGCAGAGCTGGCTCGCTCACAGAGCGGCCAGGAGAGAGGCGGGGCACTGCAGGAGATTTCTCTTGTCTCACTCCCCTGCCCCTCTTCATTCACTTAATACAGCGGTCGTTCATTATTGAACGGCTGCTATTCACACTGAACGATGAGCGATGTGCTCATCGCTCATCATTCAGTGGCCGCTGTATTAAGTCAACAGACAGGGGCGTAGGAGCGAGAGAAGGAAAATCTCCTGCAGTGTCCAATCCTCCTGCTGGCTGCTCTGTGTGCGAGCTAGCAATACTAGCTCCCGTGTGACAGCACAGGAGCAAAGACAAGTGTCGTGCATTGTTTGCCCAAAATTCGTCCCTTGTAAATGGACCCCTAGGCCTCATGTCCACGGGCACACATGGTTTCCAAGTGTGGAATCCCGCAGTGGTTTCCTCCCGTGCCTGCAGCCATTAGGTATAAAAATACACTTTCCTACTTGTCCAGCTGCTGTGCGGATCATCTCCATCGTGGTCAGAGATCTTCTGTCTGCACGGAAGATGTAGGACCGCTGGCGGCGTGTCTTGCACATTCACCATGCTTTGTTTGGGTTTTTTTAATCTCATGCTTTCCTGCGGATCTGGACCATTTTGGGAATACCAAAAAGGAATGAGGGGAGGGGATATTTTTAGAGAGTCATTTTTTTTTCTGCACAAGTGAGCAATGGGGCATGCAATTTCCTGAGGTGGTGCCCTGAAATCCAGTGGGTGTTCCTTCCATTATAGGCCTAGCCATGTGTCCTATAAGTAGGTTGGGGCTACAATGGGTATGTTTCGGAACACAGGACAGACAGATATTCATTTTGGTGTGAAAGTCTTCATTCATATGTGTGATGTACAAAAAAAGAATGTTTTTAAAAAGACACAATTGCCAAAAAAATGAAAATCATAATTTTTTCCTTCTGCTTTGCTTAGATTCATTCAAAAACTGTTGGGTTAAAATACGCAGTACACCCCGAGATGACTTAGTTAAGGGATCTAGTTTTCAAAATGGCATCATTTGGGGGTCTCTCTATTGTTTTGGGTGCTCAAGGGCTCTACATGTGTCTAAGACACCTTCAAGCAAAATTTTATTTTCTGAAAGACACCGGCTGCTCCTTTAAGTTTGGGCCCATTGTGCATATAGACAGAATATTAGGGCCACAATGGGTATGTTTCTGAACACAGGATAAAAAGGAGTATCCATTTTGGGGTGTAAATCCTCATTTTCATGTGCGCGCGAGAAAAAAAAAACTGCCTTTAAAATAACATATTTGCAAAAATATGAAATTTTATTTTTTCTTCTCTAAATTACATTAACTCCTGAAAAAAAATGCAGGGTCAAAATACTCATGATACCTCTCAGTTAATACATTAAGATTAGAGATGAGCGAACGTGTTCTTCCGAGCTTGATATTCGTGCGAATATTAGGGTGTTCGTGATGTTCGTTATTCGTAACGAACACCATGCGATGTTCGGGTTACTTTCACTTCCTTCCCTGAGACGTTAGCGCGCTTTTCTGGCCAATTGAAAGACAGGGAAGGCATTACAACTTCCCCCTGTGACGTTCAAGCCCTATACCACCCTCCTGCAGTGAGTGGCTGGGGAGATCAGGTATCCGCCGAATATAAAAGTCGGCCCCTCCCGCGGCTCGCCTCAGATGCCGTGTGAGTTAGATGAGGGACAGTGCTGTTTGTACCGGAGCTGCTGTAGGGAAAGAATTGGTAGTTAGTGTAGGCTTCAAGACCCCCCAAAGGTCCTTATTAGGGCCACTGATAGCTGTGTGTTGGCTGCTGTTAGCAGTGGCAATTTTGTTTTTCTCAAAATCGCCTCTGCAGAGCGTTGCACCCGCCATTAGGGACAGAAGTGCTGCATAGGCAGGGAGAGTGTTAGGAGTGAGTGTAGCCTTCAAGAACCTCAACGGTCCTTTCTAGGGCCATATTTAACCGTCTGCAGTACTGTCCAGGCTGCTGTTAGCTGTGCTGCATTTTTTTTTGCTTCTCAAAATCGCCTCTGCAGAGCATTGCACCCTCCATTGATACTGCAGGGAAAGAATTGTGTAGGCAGAGCCACAACACAGTTATTATTCATTGAACATACGCAGTGCTGCCTTTTGGTGGAAAAAAACGGAAAATATTTCTATTTGTCCTGCCTCTGTCCGTCCTAAGGGCGGTGGACACGTGTCGGCTGCGTGTGCAACCTTTAAAAATCAGACGCACCCAGCTACGGTTTACTGCTGGCTTCGCCATTTGCTTTCCTTAATTGGGAAAAAAAATACCTGCTCTGCTACAGTTAATAACTCTGCTACCCTCACGTTCTGTGACACATTAGCAGGGACACAGCACAGTTATTAAACTTCTCATGTTCATTGAATATACACAGTGCTGCCTTTTGGTGCAAAAAAACGGAAAATATTTCTATTTGTCCTGCCTCTGTCCGTCCTAAGGGCGGTGGACACGTGTCGGCTGCGTGTGCAACCTTTAAAAATCAGACGCACCCAGCTACGGTTTACTGCTGGCTTCGCCATTTGCTTTCCTTAATTGGGAAAAAAAATACCTGCTCTGCCACAGTTAATAACTCTGCTACCCTCACGTTCTGTGACACATTAGCAGGAAAACAGCACAGTTATTAAACTTAGATTATACATTCACTAGAGGCAGTGGGGCCTTTCGTTTTCAAAAAAAGGGAAAAAATTATATTTGGCCTGCAGTCTTGCGCCAATTTATTAGCTGCCTGTGAAATCAAATCACTGGTAATACAGCATGCTGAGGGGTAGGGGTAGGCCTAGAGGACGTGGACGCGGCCGAGGACGCGGAGGGCCAAGTCAGGGTGTGGGCACAGGCCGAGCTCCTGATCCAGGTGTGTCGCAGCCGACTGCTGCGCGATTAGGAGAGAGGCACGTTTCTGGCGTCCCCACATTCATCGCCCAATTAATGGGTCCACGCGGGAGACGGTTATTAGAAAATGAGCAGTGTGAGCAGGTCCTGTCCTGGATGGCAGAAAGTGCTTCGAGCAACCTATCGTCAACCCGCAGTACTGCGCCGTCCACTGCTGCAAATCCGAATCCTCTGTCTGCTGCTCCTCCTTCCTCCCAGCCTCCTCACTCCACTACAATGGCACCTGCTCAGGAGCGGGAACACTCCCAGGAACTGTTCTCGGGCCCCTGCTTAGATTGGGCAGCAGCGGTTCCTCTCCCACCAGAGGAGTTTATCGTCACTGATGCCCAACCATTCGAAAGTTCCCGGGGTCCGGGGGAAGAGGCTGGGGACTTCCGCCAACTGTCTCAACAACTTTCTGTGGGTGAGGAGGACGATGACAATCAGACACAGTTGTCTTGCAGTGAGGTAGTAGTAAGGGCAGTAAGTCCGAGGGAGCAGCGCACAGAGGATTCGGAGGAAGAGCAGCAGGACGATGAGGTGACTGACCCCACCTGGTGTGCAACGCTTACTCAGGAGGACAGGTCTTCAGAGGGGGAGTCAAGGGCATCAGCAGGGCAGGTTGCAAGAGGCAGTGCGGTGGCCAGGGGTAGAGGCAGGGCCAGACCGAATAATCCACCAAGTGTTTCCCAAAGCGCCCCCTCGCACCATGCCACCCTGCAGAGGCCGAGGTGCTCTAAGGTCTGGCAGTTTTTCACAGAGACGCCTGACGACCGACGAACAGTGGTGTGCAACCTTTGTCGCGCACAGCTCAGCCGGGGAGCCAACACCAACAGCCTCAGCACCACCAGCATGCGCAGACATATGATGGCCAAGCACCCCACAAGGTGGAACGAAGGCCGTTCAGCGCCTCCGGTTTGCACCCCTGCCTCTCCCCCTGTGCCCCAACCTGCCACTGAGATGCAACCCCCCTCTCAGGACACAGGCACTACCGTCTCCTGGCCTGCACCCACACCCTCACCTCCGCTGTCCTCGGCCCAATCCAGCAGTGTAGTTCAGCGCACCGTCCAGCCGTCGCTTGCGCAACTGTTGGAGCGCAAGCGCAAGTACGCCGCCATGCACCCGCACGCTCAAACGTTAACCGTCCGCATAGCAAAATTCATCAGCCTTGAGATGCTGCCGTATAGGGTTGTGGAAACTGAGTCCTTCAAAAGTATCATGGAGGCGGCGGCCCCGCGCTACTCAGTTCCCAGTCGCCACTACTTTTCCCGATGTGCCGTCCCAGCCCTGCACGACCACGTCTCCCGCAACATTGTACGCGCCCTCACCAACGCGGTTACTGCCACGGTCCACTTAATCCTGGCCGCATTCCGAAAACCAACAAAATACAACCGTGCTACTAGGTCCGCAGTCACCACCACATTACCACCAACGCGGTTACTGTAAAGGTGCATATAACCACGGACACGTGGAGAGGACACGTAGTGCCTCAAAAACATCCCCCTCCTCCTCCAACAGGGAAAACATTCTTGGCAAATGCCTTTGCATTGGTTCGTCTGGTGGCAGTCCAAGAATTTCACCTTTACCGACACAACAAGAGAGCCCCCACACCATCCCCCCGCCACGGCCCACTTAATCCTGGCCGCATTCCGAAAACCAACAAAATACAACCGTGCTACTAGGTCCGCAGTCACCACCACATTACCACCAACGCGGTTACTGTTAAGGTACATATTACCAGTCTGACTGGGGCATGCAGACACCTTGACAGAATGAATAGTGTGTGGCACATAGGTTCCCCATTGCTATGCCTGCATGTGCAGCTCCTGATGGCGGTGGCACAGGATTCTATTTCTCATTGCTTCTGTACAGCATTGTGGGCTATCGCCCCGCCACTTTTAAAGAGGGTCGCTGCCTAGCCATGCCAACCCTCTGCAGTGTGTGCCTGCGGTTCCTCCTCATGGCAGACGCACTTCTAAATAGACATGAGTGTGGCGTGGCATGAGGGCAGCTGAAGGCTGCGCAGGGACACTTTGGTGTGCGCTGTGGGGGGAGGGGGGGGGGCGGTTGGTCAGCATGTAACCCAGAAGTGGCAGCGGAGTGTCATCCAGGCAGTGATTGTGCTTTGTTGTAGCTAGTGTGGTGCTTAGCAAAGGTATGCCATGCTAATGAGGGCTTTTCAGAAGTAAAAGTTGTTGGGAGGGGGGGGGCCCACTCTTGCCGGTATTGTGGCTTAATAGTGGGACCTGGGAACTTGAGATGCAGCCCAACATGTAGCCCCTCGCCTGCCCTATCCGTTTCTGTGTCATTCCCATCACTTTCTTGAATTGCCCAGATTTTCACACATGAAAACCTTAGCGAGCATCGGCGAAATACAAAAATGCTCTGGTCGCCCATTGACTTCAATGGGGTTCGTTGTTCGAAACGAACCCTCGAACATCGCGGGAAGTTCGTACCGAATAACGAACACCCGAACATTTTGGTGTTCGCTCATCTCTAATTAAGATGCATATTTTTTTTTAAATAGGGTAATTTGTGGGGATATTTATCATTCTGATACCTATGACCTTTTGCAATCTTGGCTTGGTGTAGGGAAACAAAATGTGCCCCTAAATGTTAACCCTTTCCAATCCAATTTGTATCCTGGTTTTCCTAGGGGGCTTACTCTTTTTCTGCTGTTATACAACGGCGCTATCTGCTGGCTAAAGCCAGTACTGCATGAGGTGACACGTTGGATAGGCTCCAACAGCAGAGAGGCTGGCAATATACAGTAAGAGAACCCCGATGGACGTCTTCCAACATCGGAGCTGTACAGCCTTAAATCATAATGTCTTCAGGTGTCAGACAGTGGATTGGAAAGGGTTAATAATTAATGTTAAATTTGTATATTTCCTAAATGGTTAAAAAACTAAAGTTTTTCCAATGTGTTTCCAGAATAAAGCATACAGATGTAAACTTTTATATCTTATGAAAAAAAGTGTACACTGTCCCTTGTGGTGTGTTTCTTGCAAAAGTAGTACTTTTGTTTTATATTTTTTGACTAACTGAGAGATGTTGTACCTTTTCAACGGAGTGTTGAGAGCTCGGACATTGATGGACGTGAATCGTATCTTCTCCATGGTTGTAGTGGTCTTGGCGGGATCAGGCTATGGACAGGAAAATTCACCTGGACTAGGGAGGAAGTACAGTATATACGATAAGCTTTCTGTAGGGATAAGTATTACTGTTAAAGACCCCGTAGCATCTGATAGTCTATCAATCCCTTCCGGAGAGAGAAAGTAGAGGTTGGAATAGGGGAGGGTATGACGGTGGGGAGTGAGAAAGAGAGAGAGTAGGGAAAAGAAAAGAGTGAGAGAAAAGGACAGAAAAAGTAAAGGAATTTAACAGAATGAAGTGATTGACTGAGAATGCAAATTAAACAATTACTCTTTTGAAAGAGTTACGGAAAGGTTCAGCAATCTTTTTGAACCAGACCATAAGTGGAGCGAGAAAGCAGACAACGATCTAGTTGAAGAACGAACTTGGCCTGATTAGGGTAGCACAAAAAAACAAACACTATCTTAAGATGATAAGGCAGACAAAATTCTCTGAATGAACACATTTTGGTAGGCCAAAGATAGAGGAGTAAACATTAATCAAAAATGGAGAGAAGGACCATAGGAATGTCCTTTAACCCCTTAATGACGCGGCCTTTTTTCTTTTTCCATTTTCGTTTTTTTCCTCCCCCCTTTAAAATAATCGTAACTCCTTTATTTATCCATCGATGTCACTGTATGAGGGCTTGTTTTTTGTGGGACGAGTTGTATTTTTCAATTGTGCTATTTAAAGTATCATATAATGTACTGAAAGACTTTTAAAAAATTCTAAGTGGAGTAAAATGAAAAAAAAAAAGATATTTCGCCGGTTTTTAGTACGTCTTGTTTCTACGGCGCACAAACGGCAACAATAATGACATGACAACTTTATTCTACGGGTCGATACGATTACTACGATACCAAAATTGTATAGTTTTTTTTTTTTACTATACTCTTTTTTTTTCAGTCATAAAATTTTTTTCAATTATGTTCTGCCGTCATTTTGTGCACGCGATAACTTTTTTATTTTTCCGTCGACGTAGTTGAGCAAGGTCTCATTTTTTGCGTAATGTCCTGTAGTTTCCTATAGTACCAATTTGGAATACATACGACTTTTTGATCGCTTTTTATTGCGGTTTTTCTGGGAGACAGGGTAACTAAAAAAGTGCATTCCTGGCATTCTTTATTTTTTATTTCGGACTACGTTCACCATGCGGGAAAAATAATGAGCTGCTTTGATAGTTCGTACTTTTACGGACGCGGTGATACCAAATACATATTTTTAATTTATTTAGATTTTTTAATAATAGATATGGCAAAAGGGGGGTGATTTAAACTTTTACAACTTTTTTTTTTTTTCAATTAAAAAAAACTTTAGTGATTTTTTTTTACATTACTTTGAAGTCCCCCTGGGGGACGCATATTACCAAAGGAGGCCTGAGTTCTCCTGTGGGGCCGATTCAGCCAATCAGCTGGCTGGAATCGGCACCACGTGACACAGCGGCGTGCCCGCGCATTGCCGTGCACAGGATTGTGCTGCCTGAGTTCTCCTGTGCGGCCGATTCAGCCAACAGCGGCGTGCCCGCGCATTGCCGTGCACAGGATTGTGCGTTGCCCGCGCTTTCACGTGCTCAGTGCCTTGCCATGCACTCGTGTGCACACAGGATTGTGCCTTGCCCGCGGTTTACATGCCACTCGTGTGTGGCACAGACAGTTATTGATTTGGCAGGTATTTTTTGTGCTTTTTGGCAGGTATTTTTTGTGCTTTTTGGCAGGTATTTTTTGTGCTTTTTGGCAGGTATTTTTTGTGCTTTTGCCAAAGGTGATTATTTATTTTGCGCAAGTGGATTTGCCAGCGGAAGTTTTACATCTTTTGCGCAAGTGGATTTGCCAGCGGAAGTTTTACATCTTTTGCGCAAGTGGATTTGCCAGCGGAAGTTTTACACAGGACTACTAAAAGCCAAGGTAAGCTGCTGCATCTGCTCATTTAATTGCGCTCTTACTTCCCCTGCGCGCATTGGCGGAGAGGCGGCCAATTCTGCATGCCGCTGCATTGTCCACGAGCGCGATCCCCAGCATGCCGCTGCATTGTCTCCGCGATCCCCAGCATGCCGCTGCATGCATTGTCGCCGCTGCATTGTCCACGAGCGCGATCCCCAGCATGCCGCTGCATTGTCGCCGCTGCATTGTCCACGAGCGCGATCCCCAGCATGCCGCTGCATTGTCACCGCTGCATTGTCCACGAGCGCGATCCCCAGCATGCCGCTGCATTGTCGCTGCGATCCCCAGCATGCCGCTGCATGCATGGTCGCCGCTGCATTGTCCACGAGCGCGATCCCCAGCATGCCGCTGCATTGTCTCCGCGATCCCCAGCATGCCGCTGCATGCATTGTCGCCGCTGCATTGTCCACGAGCGCGATCCCCAGCATGCCGCTGCATTGCTACGTGTGGAGACGCGGTTACCTGAGATTTGTGCGCTGTGCGCTGCTACGTGTGGAGACAACACCCAAGATTTGTGCGCTACGTGTGGTGAGTACGTCACCTGAGATTTGCGCGACGCCACCTGACGCAACCTGTCTTTTTTTGCAGATTTGTGCGCCTTATTGCAAAATAACGTGTGGAGAGGATCCTGACGTTTGGACACGTTTCGAGAAGAATTTCGCTTCGCTCGGACACCACCTGACATCACTCAGCGAGGTAAGCTGCTGCATCTGCCCAAATTTTGATCGCGTGCATCTGCTGATATGCGCATATTTGGCGCATATTTGCAGGTGTTCGCTTGCATCTGCTGATATGCGCATATTTGGCGCATATTTGCAGGTTTTCGCTTGCATCTGCTGATATGCGCATATTTGGCGCATATTTGCAGGTGTTCGCTTCCATCTGCTGATATGCGCATATTTGGCGCATATTTGCAGGTGTTCGCTTGCATCTGCTGATATGCGCATATTTGCCGGTTTTCTCCTGCATCACCAGATATGTGCATTTTTGCTTGCATGTGGTGATATGCTCTCCGTTTTCCACAGGACGACTCGTGTGGAGAGGAACCTGACATTTGGCTGCGGTTTGTACAACGTACGGAACCGGAGATTGCCGTTTTAGGTGCTGATCTCACATTTGACCCCCGCCTTTTGGAGAGGACGACTCTTCTGGAGAGGAATTTCGCTTCGCTAGGACATCACGTGACGTCACTCGGCGAGGTAAGCTGCTGCATCTGCCAAATTTTTCATTGCTTGCATATGCTCATGTGTACATGCATGCGTGCCTGTATGCGTACATGCCTGTATGCGTACATGCATGCATGCCTTATGCGTACATGCATGCCTGTATGCGTGCGTGCCTGCGTACGTGCGTGCCTGTATGCCTGCGTGCGTGCAGGCATGCCTTATGCGTGCGTGCCTGCGTGTATGCGTACGTGCGTGCCTGTATGCCTATGTGCGTGCAGGCATGCCTTATGCGGGCGTGCATGCCTGTATGCCTATGTGCGTGCAGGCATGCCTTATGCGGGCGTGCATGCCTTATGCGTGCGTGCGTGCATGCCATATGCGGGCGTGCATGCCTTATGCGTGCGGGCGTGCGTGCCTTATGCGTACGGGCGTGCGTGCCTTATGCGTACGGGCCTGCGTGCATGCCTTATGCGTACGGGCCTGCGTGCATGCCTTATGCGTACGGGCATGAGTGCATGCCTTATGCGTACGGGCATGAGTGCATGCCTTATGCGTACGGGCATGCGTGCATGCCTTATGCGTACGGGCATGCGTGCATGCCTTATGCGTACGGGCATGCGTGCATGCCTTATGCGTACGGGCATGCGTGCATGCCTTATGCGTACGGGCATGCGTGCATGCCTTATGCGTACGGGCATGCGTGCATGCCTTATGCGTACGGGCATGCGTGCATGTATGCCTTATGCGTGCGTACACGCATGCATGCCTGTGTGCGTACACGCGTGCATGCCTGTATGCGTACACGCGTGCATGCCTGTATGCGTACACGCGTGCATGCCTGTATGCGTACACGCGTGCATGCCTGTGTGCCTGCGTGCGTACACGCACGCGTGCCTGCGTGCGTACACGCACGCGTGCCTGCGTGCGTACATGCCTTATGCGTACGTGCGTATGCATGCATTTATGTATAGATGCACGCATGCGTGTACATGCACGCGTACATGCATGCATAGAAGCACAGATGCATGTATGCACGCACAGATGCATGTATGCACGCACAGATGCATGTATGCACGCACAGATGCATGTATGCACGCACAGATGCATGTATGCACGCACAGATGCATGTATGCACGCATAGATGCATGTATGCACGCATAGATGCATGTATAGATGCATAGATGCATGTATAGATGCATGCATAATTCTTCTGACCTGGTTGGGGGAGTAGTGGTCATTGTAAGTGGGTTGAGCGGATCTAGGAATCAGTAATACTGGTGGGATGTGACTGTTAACCTGCTGATTTCTCGTCATTTCCTGCAGATCTGAGTCCTTGAGAACGGGAAGGCTGGCAGACAGTGAAGAGACCCTCGTCGTTCAGCAATCTTTAAACCCTTCTTTTAATGAACTGTTTTTTCCCAGTGACTCCCTTGTTTTTAATACGCTTTTTAAAAAAAATAATTATGACGGAGGATCCTGAAAAACTGCGCAATATTTTACTGCAATGCATTAAACAGAAAAGACCCATAAACACAGCGGCCTTTTGTCTATGTCACAAAGGCTGCTAGGTGTCATAATTAAGGATGAGCGAGTATACTTGCTAAGGTACTACTCGTTCGAGTAATGTGCCTTAAACGAGTATCTCCCTGCTCGTCCTTAAAGATTCGGGGGCCGCCGCGAGGGAGAGCGGGGAGGAACGGAGGGGAGATCTCTCTCTATCTCCCCTGCGACTCACCTGTCAGCCGCAGCGGTCCCCGAATCTTTATGGACGAGCAGGGAGATACTCGTCTAAAGCACATTACTTGAACGAGTAGTGCCTTAGCGAGTATACTCCTGCTCATCCTTAATTATGACACCTAGCAGCCTTTGCAAACTTGGATTGGTGTAGGAAAACTAAGTGTTCCTCAAAATTCTGAAAAGTAATGTTAAATTTGTACGTCTCCTAGATGGAAAAAATAAATGTACAAAAGTTTTAAACCGTGCATCCAGAATAAAGTGTACAGATGGAAATCTATATGTTCGCAGAGATTTGTACAGAATGTTTGCACTTATTTTATATATGACATTTGACAATGTGAAAAAATGAAAATTCAAAATTGTGCAAAGTAGCAATTTTAATAAATATACACAACTTTTAACAGTCCTTTTTTACTACCTAACAGAAGTACAACAAGGGGAAGAAAACAATGTCAGTCACTTGGATATGCAAAACCTTTACGGACTTATGATATGTCAAGTGACACTTGTAAAGTTCCAAATTTTCGGCCTGTCACTAAGGCGCAAACAGCCTGGTTCTCTAAGGGGATAAATAGCTTAGTGTATAAACTGTGAACCGACTAACGAGGGACAGTGAGCAGCATCACATGCAACCTGACAATCTTCATCGTACTGCTCCATCAGATCCTGATGATGTATTTCCATAGCAGGTGATGGGCCATTTCCAGCTTTTAAGCGTCCTCCGGAGCCAACATCTGGGAACTTCTGGCTCTCTGGTGATTCAACTCCTGTGGTTGCGAGCAGCGGAAACGGTTACCACAGTGCAGTATTCTGACCAAAACGTATCAGCTGACCTATAACGAGGAAGAAAAAAAAAAATTAACCCTGCCTGCAATTGGCTTAATTCCATGGGTTTTCATAGTTATTGCACTGTCCCTGCTTTTCTTCACTCCTACTTTAATAGATAAAGACATCGTATTTGGACAATTGGTATGTTTCTCCGAAGGTTTGTTCAGTTAGTGCAGATTAGGTGCAGTATTGTGATGGAACCTGTACGTGTGCTAAAAAAAGGAATTAAATGCTCAAATCTAATGTTATGTCTTTTTCGGCCAATAAGACGAATTTAACACAGCAAGTGTGTGTGTGAGAGAGAGAGAGAGAGGGGGTGGCTGAGTAAGTGGGTGAGCATGCATGCGTGTACGCATACAGGCATGCGTGCGTGTACGCATACAGGCATGCGTGCGTGTACGCATACAGGCATGCGTGCGTGTACGCATACAGGCATGCGTGCGTGTACGCATACAGGCATGCGTGCGTGTACGCATACAGGCATGCGTGCGTGTACGCATACAGGCATGCGTGCGTGTACGCATACAGGCGTGCGTGTACGCATAACGCGTGCGTGTACGCATAACGCGTGCGTGTACGCATAACGCGTGCCCGTACGCATAAGGCGTGCCCGTACGCATAACGCGTGCCCGTACGCATAACGCGTGCCCGTACGCATAAGGCGCGCACGCGTGCCCGTACGCATAAGGCGCGCACGCGTGCCCGTACGCATAAGGCGCGCACGCGTGCCCGTACGCATAAGGCGCGCACGCGTGCCCGTACGCATAAGGCGCGCACGCGTGCCCGTACGCATAAGGCGCGCATGCAGGCCCGTACGCATAAGGCACGCACGCAGGCCCGTACGCATAAGGCACGCACGCACGCCCGCACGCATAAGGCACGCACGCCCGCACGCATAAGGCACGCACGCCCGCACGCATAAGGCACGCACGCCCGCACGCATAAGGCACGCACGCCCGCACGCATAAGGCATGCACGCACGCACGCATAAGGCATGCACGCCCGCATAAGGCATGCCTGCACGCACAAGGCATGCCTGCACGCACATAGGCATACAGGCACGCACGTACGCATACACGCAGGCACGCACGCATAAGGCATGCATGCATGTACGCATACAGGCATGTACGCATACAGGCACGCATGCATGTACACATGAGCATATGCAAGCAATGAAAAATTTGGCAGATGCAGCAGCTTACCTCGCCGAGTGACGTCACGTGATGTCCTAGCGAAGCGAAATTCCTCTCCAGAAGAGTCGTCCTCTCCAAAAGGCGGGGGTCAAATGTGAGATCAGCACCTAAAACGGCAATCTCCGGTTCCGTACGTTGTACAAACCGCAGCCAAATGTCAGGTTCCTCTCCACACGAGTCGTCCTGTGGAAAACGGAGAGCATATCACCACATGCAAGCAAAAATGCACATATCTGGTGATGCAGGAGAAAACCGGCAAATATGCGCATATCAGCAGATGCAAGCGAACACCTGCAAATATGCGCCAAATATGCGCATATCAGCAGATGCAAGCGAACACCTGCAAATATGCGCCAAATATGCGCATATCAGCAGATGCAAGCGAAAACCTGCAAATATGCGCCAAATATGCGCATATCAGCAGATGCAAGCGAACACCTGCAAATATGCGCCAAATATGCGCATATCAGCAGATGCACGCGATCAAAATTTGGGCAGATGCAGCAGCTTACCTCGCTGAGTGATGTCAGGTGGTGTCCGAGCGAAGCGAAATTCTTCTCGAAACGTGTCCAAACGTCAGGATCCTCTCCACACGTTATTTTGCAATAAGGCGCACAAATCTGCAAAAAAAGACAGGTTGCGTCAGGTGGCGTCGCGCAAATCTCAGGTGACGTACTCACCACACGTAGCGCACAAATCTTGGGTGTTGTCTCCACACGTAGCAGCGCACAGCGCACAAATCTCAGGTAACCGCGTCTCCACACGTAGCAATGCAGCGGCATGCTGGGGATCGCGCTCGTGGACAATGCAGCGGCGACAACGCATGCAGCGGCATGCTGGGGATCGCGGAGACAATGCAGCGGCATGCTGGGGATCGCGCTCGTGGACAATGCAGCGGCGACCATGCATGCAGCGGCATGCTGGGGATCGCAGCGACAATGCAGCGGCATGCTGGGGATCGCGCTCGTGGACAATGCAGCGGTGACAATGCAGCGGCATGCTGGGGATCGCGCTCGTGGACAATGCAGCGGCGACAATGCAGCGGCATGCTGGGGATCGCGCTCGTGGACAATGCAGCGGCGACAATGCATGCAGCGGCATGCTGGGGATCGCGGAGACAATGCAGCGGCATGCTGGGGATCGCGCTCGTGGACAATGCAGCGGCATGCAGAATTGGCCGCCTCTCCGCCAATGCGCGCAGGGGAAGTAAGAGCGCAATTAAATGAGCAGATGCAGCAGCTTACCTTGGCTTTTAGTAGTCCTGTGTAAAACTTCCGCTGGCAAATCCACTTGCGCAAAAGATGTAAAACTTCCGCTGGCAAATCCACTTGCGCAAAAGATGTAAAACTTCCGCTGGCAAATCCACTTGCGCAAAATAAATAATCACCTTTGGCAAAAGCACAAAAAATACCTGCCAAAAAGCACAAAAAATACCTGCCAAAAAGCACAAAAAATACCTGCCAAAAAGCACAAAAAATACCTGCCAAAAAGCACAAAAAATACCTGCCAAATCAATAACTGTCTGTGCCACACACGAGTGGCATGTAAACCGCGGGCAAGGCACAATCCTGTGTGCACACGAGTGCATGGCAAGGCACTGAGCACGTGAAAGCGCGGGCAAAGCACAATCCTGTGCACGGCAATGCGCGGGCACGCCGCTGTTGGCTGAATCGGCCGCACAGGAGAACTCAGGCAGCACAATCCTGTGCACGGCAATGCGCGGGCACGCCGCTGTGTCACGTGGTGCCGATTCCAGCCAGCTGATTGGCTGAATCGGCCCCACAGGAGAACTCAGGCCTCCTTTGGTAATATGCCTGGGGGACTTTAAGATGCAATGCTTTGATCGCTCCTGCAGTATGACGTAATGCTATAGCATTACGTCATACTGCTTTTTGACAGGCAGTCTATCAAGCCGCCCCACGGGGATGGCTTCATAGGCAGTCTGTTAAGGCAGCCCTGGGGCCTTTCATTAGGCCCCCGGCTGCCATGACACCCGCACGGCTCCCCCGATCTCGCCGTGCGGGACCCCCGAACATAGTTCAGGGGATTTAAATGCCGTTGTCAGAATTGACCGCGGCATTTAAATGGTTAATAGGCGCGATCGGCCGCGCGGCCGCTCGCGGCTATTGCCCGCGGGTGTCAGCTGTTATAAACAGCTGACGCCCGCACTGTATGAAGAGAGGTAGCCACGCAACCTCTCTTCATACATACCCTGCCGCTCCATGACGTACCGGTACGTCATTGGTCGTTAAGGGGTTAAATACACTGTGGATGACTTAGGCTGAGAATGTGGGCAAAAAGCAACCAGGAGGGTTCAAACCAAATTGGGAGAGACTTTTGTATTAATTCAAAGTCCAATCATAGAGCATAGCCTGAAAATTGGATTATGCCCAGTTCATGTTTTGCTTATTACCATGAGGATGGTCAGGGACCCCGCGTGGCAGTAGCAAGGTTTGCCGCAGCGTTCTGGGATGATGTTTCTCCCACGTTTGGGTCAGCGAGCGGCGGTGCCGTGCTTCGGTGTGTGGGCATGGCATGTGGCACGCGCGTGTGCCTGCTCGGAGCTCCAGTCAGCCGGCTTGATTGGTCTCCACCCCAGGGGCTGAGACTCCTCAATATAGTCTGGCAACTGCTGATAGCAGTTGCCAGTTATTGGTTCCATCCTCTGAGTGTTTGACCTCAGTCCTGCTCCAGTGGAAGCTACCCTGTTCCGATCTAGCTCTGCCTGTCTGCTGTGGTTTCCTTTTGTGTTGGTTATTTCATCTGCCTAGCCTGTAAGTACTAGTGAGTAGGCACCTGCATAGGTCCGGCGGTTCCTTCCTGTCCTGCCACTAGGCAGCGTAGGGTTAAAGTTGACGGCCTGGATGTGTCCACCTTCAGGGCTATCTCCAGGAAGGGACATTGGCGTGGGTGAAAGTCAGGGAGCCCCGCGCCATGCGTACCTGTGCATCCCACTAGTACTGTAACATCGCCACTTGGGAACCTCTCTCTCTTCTTCTGCTTGTTTCTGTGCAACTTGGAGTGGTTCACTATGTGCCAATTCTCAGGAGCAGGAAGATGTGGAAGAGCTGGGAGCTCTGGTAGTGGAAGCCAGTTAGGGAGAGCAATGGGGTCTAGCTCCAGAAGCTGCCAGACGTCCTGTAGATCCTTCTGTGCATGTATATTTAACCTTCTCCCTTTGTGAGTTATTTCTAACCCGAATGGAAAAAGCCATGCGTACTTGATGTTTTTTGATTTTAGAGTGTCCAGTAATGGGTTTAGCATTCTGCGCTTGGCTAATGTTGTAGGTGCCAGGTCCTGGGAAAGTTGAATCGCTGACCCTGCATATTGGAGGTCTCTGCAGTTTCTGGACGTGCTCAGTATTGCCACAGCATCGGGGAAAGCAAGTAGTTTACAGATAATATCTCTAGGCGGGTCAAATGAAGTCGATTGAGATCTCAGTGCTCTGTGAGCCCGCTCTATAGAGATTGACACCGCTTTCTCCTCCCCCACCAGGTTAGAAAAAATCTCCATTACCACCTTATTGAGAGTATCTGCCGCCCAGGACTCTGGTAGTCCCTTGATACGTATATTGTTGCGGCGGTTTTGATTCTCAAGATCCTCTTGCATGAGGATTGCTTTGGTCAGGTGGGAATGTTGCTCCTTATTTTACCCATTTCCAGGGCATGTGTGGTGATGATAACTGATGTTCCCTCTAGGTCTTCCACTTGTCTCCTCATGTTTTTCAGCTCCTCCTCCTATCTCTGCCAGGTCGGCTAACACAAGGTACATAGTCTTAGATAGAAGCTCTCTCCTAAAGCTCCTTGAGAGCTGCTCGCCTTCCTCCCCATCGGACAAGATCTTCTCCTCCTGCTCTGTTGCAGGAGCTGCTGCAGTCTCCGGAGCCGGCGCCCTCTTGCCCACCGCGTAGGGTGACTGAGAGCTCCATTTTTTTTAAAAACCTCTGCAGCTCTGACTGTCCCCGAGCCGCCCGGGGAGACCCCTGGTGTTCCGCTTCGCCTTCCTCATTTTGGGGGAATATAGCCACTGAGTAGTGCCTGAAGCAGTGCTGGTGTGACAAAGCGCTCACTTCATGCGGCCATCACTCTCTGCGGTCAGGCTCCGCCCCCTTAGGTAATTAAATTTGACTTTCAGATTTGTGGGCCACCACCTATCATTGGGGAGAAATATGTGCTGATGTAGTAAGTTTGTACAGACACAGTGAGACTTTATGGCTCTGTATGGTTATTTATGGGTGGATATATGGAAGAGTCTCTGGGGAACCTGTCTTGGGGTATCTACTCACTGTGATGGAGCATAGTCCTTTCCAAGAGAAGTTGCAGTCCTCTTCTGTGTGTTGGTGTTCAGCCTGTATGGACCAGAGGCTCTTAAGTTGGTCTGTGTTGCTCCTTCTCACTGCAGCACAGGAGTGCAGAGAGCTCCTGGGTCTGCTGGCAAGAGGAGATTGTTCAGTCTGGTTCCCTTTGCGTCTGACAGCTCCTCACCCCTCCCTTACACTTCAGAAGAGTGCTTGGTGTTCTGCAGTAGTGAAAAGGGACTCAAGTATGTTCCTGTTTGACAGATGCCCTCCGGGTTGCTGCTACCAGCACGTTTGCAAGTGAAGAAATACCAAAAGGCAGCAGAATATGATGCAAATAAAACCAGAGACTTTTATTCCTCCAGAGTAACAGCAGATGCACCGTTTCGATCAGCAAGATCTTTTTCAAGCATGTCTGACCCAGAAAAACATTCACATTTATAGAGAGCAATTAAAAACATAACATTAAACAGCTGGTGTAAAAATCATTAACAAACCTGTGCATGTGTCCTATGTCAGAGGCTTCCAGTGTGTGTAACATCGCCTCCCACATACTGCACAAGTGCAGAAAATTAATCAAGCCCCAAAAGGTAGGGGGAAAGGCTTCAACAAAATGGAGATTGGTTCTTGAGCATGTGCAGTGCTCAGTAGGCGCTCCGCACATGTGCAGAAGGTTTGGGAGGCCGAATGCCCTTACCTGCACTAAGGGCAAACTAGTACACATACATGACAGCCAAAAAACAGGCATATACAGGGCTGAATGATAGGGAATATACTAACAGCCTCATTGATAGCATCTACAACGCATAGGGCAATAAATCCACTAGCATGCACAGGCATATGATGGCCAAGCAGCCCACAAGGTGGGACGAAGGTCATTCACCGCCTCCGGGTCACACCACTGCCTCTTCCCCTGTGCCACAACCTGTGCCACAGATCGAATCCCCCTCTCAGGACGTACGCACAAGCGCCCCCCGGCCTAAACCCATTCACTCACCTCCACGGTCCTCCACTCTGTCCAGCAATGTCTCCCAGTGCAGCGTTCAGCTGTCCCTAACACAAACGTTGGAGCGAAAGCAGAAATACGCCGCCACCCACATGTGCAAGCTTTAAACGTGCACATTGCCAAATTAATCAGCCTGGAGATGCTGCAGTAGAGGCTTATTGAAACGAAGGCTTTCCAAAACATGATGGCTGTGGCGGTCCCGCGCTACTCGGTCCTCAGTCGCCACTATTTTTCCCGGTGAGCCGCAACACCCTACACCAGCACGTCTCCCGCAACATTAACCGTGCCCTCGCCAATGCAGTTACTGGGAAGGTTCACTTAATAACAGACACGTGGACAAGTACTGGCGGGCAGGGCCACTATATCTCCCTAACAGCACATTGGGTGAACTTGGTAGAGGCTGGGACCGAATCAGAGCCTGGGACTGCTCACGTGCTACCCACACCAAGAAAGCTCCTACCTAGGTGCTGGTATCTGTGGCGTATTATGCCACCTCCTCCAAAACCCCCTCCCCTCCTCCTCCACCTCCACCTCTCAATTAAGAAGTGTGACCACGTCGTCAGTAGTCAGTAGCGCGCGGCAGCACAGCGGTGGGCAAGCACCAGCAAGCTGTGCTGAAACTAATCAGCTTAGGTTGACAAGTGGCACATGGCCCCTGAGCTGTTACAGGGTCTGACAGAGCAGACCGACCTCTGGCTTTCGCCGCTGAGCCTCCAATTGGGCATGGTCGTTTGTGACAATGGCCGTAACCTGGTGGCGGCTCTGCAGCTTGGCAGTCTCACACACGTGCCATGCCTGGCCCACGTCTTCAATTTGGAGGTTCAGCGGTTTCTGAAAACTACCCCTACTTGTCTGTCCTGCTCAGCAAGTTACGTCGCGTCTGCACACATTTCCGCAACTCCACCACGGATGCTGCCACCCTCAGGACACTGCCACATCGGTTTCAGCTTCCAGAGCACCGACTGCTGTGCGACATGCCCACGCACTGGAATTCTACACTGCACATGTTGGCCAGGCTGTACGAGAAGCGTAGAGCAATTGTGGAATACCAGCTGCAACATGGGCGGCGAAGTGGTAGTCAGCCTCTGCAGTTTTTTACAGAGTGGGCTTGGATGGCCGACATCTGCCGGGTCCTCGGAAACTTTGAGGAGTCTACCCAAATGGTGAGCGGCGAGGCAGCCATCATTAGCGTTACCATCCCGCTGCTTTGCCTGCTGAGAAGTTCACTGCTAAGCATAAAGGCCGACGCTTTGCGCTTAGAACAGGAGATGGGGGATGACAGTATGTCGCATGATAGCCAAGCCACCCTCACGTCTATATCTCAGTGCGTTTTGGAGGAGGTGGAGGTGGGGGAGGAGGAGGAGGAAGAGGAAGAGGAAGAGGAGGAGGGGGAGGGGGAAGAGGCTGCTGGCCACACTGCAGAGGGTACCCATGCTGCTTGCCTCTCATCTGTTCAGTGTATATAAGCTGTAGTGGAGGAGGATCATGAAAGTCATCCACCTAGTGAGGACAGCGATGTGTTGCATACTGGGACCCTGGCACACATGGCTGACTTCATGCTAGGCTACCTTTCCCGTGACCCGTTAAACGCATTCTGGCCAACACGGATTACTTGGTGTACAACCTTCTCGATCAAAGGTATAAAGAGAACCTTTCCACTCTCATTCACGAAGAGGAAAGGAGTACGGGGGTGATGCAATACCACAGGGCACTGGTGGAAAAAGTGATGCTAAAGTTCCCATCTGACAGCGCTAGCTGCAGAAGATGCAGTTCAGAGGGCCAACTAGCAGAGGAGGTGCGGGGATCAGGCAGCATGTCCAGCGCAGGCAGGGGAACACTCTCCAAGGCCTTTGCCAGTTTTACAGCTTCCCAGCCAGACTGTCACCACTACCCAGTCAAGCCTGAGTCGGAGGGAGCACTGTAAAAAGATAGTGAGGGATTACATAGCCGATCGTACCACTGTCCTCTGTGATGCCTCTGCTCCATACAACTATTGGGTGTCAAAGCTAGACACGTGGCACAAACTTGCGCTGTATGCCCTGGAGGAGCTGGGCTGCCCTGCCGCTAGTGTCTTGACAGAGAGGGTGTTTAGTGTAGCTGGTGGGTTCATCACGGATAAGCGTACCCGCCTGTCAACTGCCAGCGCTGACATGCTTACACTCATAAAGATGAATAAAGGCCGGATTTCCGCAGACCTCTTTTCTCTGCCGGTGGAAAGCAGCGGATCCTAAAGATTCTTTTAGCTGCAACAGGAGAAATATGCATCCTCTATCACCCCAAAAAAGGTGGGGGGACGTAGCTTGGTCTATCCCTCTCGGATATTACTCCTCCTTCTCAAACAGCATGTCATCAAGCTGAACCGCCAAATTTTCTGTGGGCCAAAAGGCTCTGTTAAAATCAATTCAGAGAAAGTGAGAGACTTTCACAGGGTCAATGTATACCTGAGGTGGCTACTTTTGCTACACCTCATGCTTCAAACCAAACTTTTGTGTTAGTATGTGCTGCTGCATTGTGGAGATGTGTAGAAGTGCTGGCACCTGAGTCCTCTTTATGCCCACGTTTGCGGCTCCTGACAATTTTGTGACGAAGGTGGCAGGGGATTGGAATGATGATCGTACGTCAATTTATCATCAATTCTCATTAGCATTATGGGCTATCGCCCACACTTTTAAAGAGGGTCGGTGCCTGGCCCTGCCAACCCTCTGCAGTGTGTGTCTCCGGTTCCTCCTCATCGCAGACACACTTATAAATTAACAATTTGTCATTGAGAAAGAGGAGATCATAACTAGAGATGAGCGAGTACCAAAATGCTCGGGTGCTCGTTACTCGAGTGGAACTTTTCGTAATGCTCAAGAGCTCGTTTCGAGTAACGAACTCCACTTAAGTCAATGGGAGACTCGAGCATTTTTCAATCTGACCAATGCTCCACATGGGGAAAGTTGTGTGAAATACCTGAAAACATCAGAAAATCATGGAAACACCACAGAAACGGATAGGGAATGGCAGGGGCAGCATGCATGGGTGCATCTGAGGCTACCAGGTCCCAGTATTAAGCCAAATTGGGGGCAAAAGCCTGGCAGTTACCCCCCTAACAATTTAGTTGAGACAGACCATCATTAGCAAGGCACACGCGCAGGCATATCTTAGCAAAGCACCATACTAGGTGCAGCGAAGGACAATCACCACCAGAGGGTGACACCACTGCCTCTTCTCCTGGATTACATGCTGGCATTGCTATCCAATCTCCCGCATGAGCCTCTGTCAACAGCGCTCGCAAAATTTTCCCTGCGCAGTGTTCAGCTGTCCTCATGCAACACGCTCGCTTGATAGCCACACTACCCTCATGTCTATTTATAAGTGTGTCTTGGATGAGACACACACTGCAGAGCGTTGGCAGGGCCTGGCAGCGACCCTCTATGAAAGTGTGGCCGATAGCCAACAATGCTGATGAAAATTGATGATAAATTGACGTCTGATCACAATTCCAATCACGTACCACCTCCATCACAAAATTATCAGGATCTGCAAAGTTGGGCATAAAGGTGACTCAGGTGCCAGCACTTCTACACAATGTAGCAGTGCATACTAACACCAAAGATTGGTTTGAAGCAGGAGGTGTCACAAAAGTAGCCACCACAGGCATACAGTGACCCTGTGAAAGTCTCATTAAATCAGTTATGCTTCCTGTGAACGCTCCAATCCAGTATCTCGTATAACTCTGGTAATTTGTAGCACGAGAGATAATACGCGCTGATCCCCATACCCCAAGGAGGAGGTGGCATAATAAGAAACCATGACCACGGTAGGACCCGCAATACTCTGTGTGGGAAGTATGTGAGCGGGCCCCGGGTCAGGCTCGGTCCCAGCCTCCACCTGGTTGACCCAATGTGCCGTCAGTTACGGTTCCTTTCATCGCTCCAAAGACTGGATGAACCACGAAGAAGTTCTACAGGCCAAAACTGGTGCAGTTGCATCCCCACCAAGACCTCAGCCTCTGCCCACAACCTCAGCAATCATGGGCATAAAGCGGACCCAAATGCTAGTACTGCTGTGAACGTCTCATTAATTCAGTTACGCTTCTTTTGATTGGTCTAAACCAGTGTCTCAGAAATCTGTGGTAACGCGGGAACAAATAAATGTTGCCTAGCGCTGATACCCAGAGCCCAAGCAGGAGGAGGAGGTGGCATAATAAGTCAGAGAAACTGTGATCGAGGTAGGACCTGCAATCCTCTGTGTGGGAAGCACGTGAGTGGGCCCAGGGTTAGGCTCGGTCCCAGCCTCCACCTTGTGTGATCCAAGGTGCCATTAGTTGCATAGCAATGGGAAAACCATGTGTCCCCACACAATTTATTCTGTGTATGTGTCAGATAGCTGAACAACGCAATGGGAAATCCGTCTGCACTCTGCACCCTACCCAAGTCATACAGTGTATTTGTGACAGATAGCTGAACACCGCGCTGGGAAACCTTTGTGCACTCACAGCACAGTAGAGCCCCTGAAACCCAGGGACATTATTAAATATGAAGAAATCAGAGTGCCTAAACATGGCAGAGTTTCACCCCGCCCAGGACTTTGGCCTCTGCCCACATTTCTGCCCAACTCATTCTTTGTATGCGTCAGATAGCTGAACACCGCAAAGGGAAAGCCTTCTGCGCCCTACCCAAGTCATTCAGTGTATTTGTGAGAGATAGCGGGAAACCTTTGTGCATCCATAGCACAGACGAGCCCATGAAACCCAGGAACAGTATTAAATATGAAGAAAAAGAGAGTGCCCAAACATGGCATAGTTTCACCCCGCCCAGGACCTCAGCCTCTGCCCACACTTCTGCCCAATTCATTCTGTGCATGTGTCAGATAGCTTAACAACACACCCACAGTGTAGGCAAACACATCAAACCTTCTTTTAGCAAGAGTATAGGCGGATCACTGAAACATTTCTGTAGCCAGAGTATACGCGAAACCCTAAAACATTTCTGTAGCAATAGTATAGGCGAACCCCGGCAGGACATTTCTGTAGCAACAGTAGAGGCGGACCCCTAAAACCTTTCTGTAGCAAGTGTATAGGTGGACCCCTGAAAGATTTATGAAGCAAGAGTATAGGTGAACCCCTCAAACCTTTCTGTAGCAAGAGTATAGGTGGACCCCTGAAACATTTCTGAAGCAACAATGTAGGCAAACCCCTAAAACATTTCTGTAGCAAGAGTATAGACGAACACCGGAAGAACATTTCTGTGGCACATGTATAGGCGGACCCCAGAAAACTTTCCGTAGCAAGTGTATAGGCGAACCCCTGAAATCTTTCTGTAGCAAGAGTATAAGCGAACCCCTCAAACCTTTCTGTAGCAAGTGTATAGGCGAACCCCTGAAACATTTCTGTAGCAAGAGGATAAGCGAAACCCTTAAACCTTTCTCTAGCAATATTATGGGCGAACCCCTGAAGTATTTGTGTACCAAGAGTATAGGTGAACCCCTGAAACATTGGTGTACCAAGAGTATAGGTGAACACCTGAAAAAATTTGTTTACCAAGAGTATAAGCAAAGGTCGGAAAAATTAGTTTGCCAAGACTATAGACAAATGCCTGAAAAATTGGTGTACCAAGAGTACAAGTGCACCCTTGAAAAATTGCTTAAAGGAGATGTCCCGCGCCGAAACGGGTTTTTTTTTTTTTTAACCCCCCCCCCCGTTCGGCGCGAGACAACCCCGATGCAGGGGTTAAAAAACCCACCCGCACAGCGCTTACCTGAATCCCGGCGGTCCGGCGTCTTCATACTCACCTGCTGAAGATGGCCGCCGGGATCCTCTGTCTTCATGGACCGCAGGGCTTCTGTGCGGTCCATTGCCGATTCCAGCCTCCTGATTGGCTGGAATCGGCACGTGACGGGGCGGAGCTACACGGAGCTACACGGAGCCCCATAGAGAAGAGGAGAAGACCCGGACTGCGCAAGCGCGGCTAATTTGGCCATCGGAGGGCGAAAATTAGTCGGCACCATGGAGACGAGGACGCCAGCAACGGAGCAGGTAAGTATAAAACTTTTTATAACTTCTGTATGGCTCATAATTAATGCACAATGTACATTACAAAGTGCATTATTATGGCCATGCAGAAGTGTATAGACCCACTTGCTGCCTCGGGACAACCCCTTTAACCCCGAGGGCAGTTAAAAACCACAAACATTTTTTAAATATAGATGTTGTTGTTGCTTTATTTGTAACAGAGCCAGGAGGCAGCCTACCGAACAAATTGATTTTAACAGAGCCTTTTGGCCTGCAGAAAGATTGGCAGTTCAGCGTAAGGACATTGTTTTAGGAGGAGAGTAAGAACCGAAAGGGTTAGACCAAGCTACTTCTCACCTTTTTTGGGGTTAGAAAGAGGATGCATATTTCTCCTGTTGCATCGAAAAGAATCTTTAGAATCCGTTGCTTTCCACCGGTGGAGAGGAGAAGTCTTGGAAAATCCAGCCCTTGTTCATCTTTTTGAATGTAAGCATGTCGGCACTGTCAATTGACAGGCGGGTACGCTTGGCCGTGATGATTCCCCCAGCTGCACTAAACACCCTCTCTGACAAGACACTAGCGGCAGGGCAGGCCAGCACCTCCAGGGCTTACAGCGCAAGTTCGTGCCACGTGTCCAGCTTTGACACCCAATATTTGTATGGAGCAGAGGCATTACAGAGGACAGTGGTATGATCGGCTATGTACTCCCTCACCATCTTTTTACAGTGCTCCCTCTGACTCAGTCTTGACGAGGGAGTGGTGACACAGTCTTGCTGGGGAGCCATAAAGCTGGCAAAGGCCTTGGAGAGTGTTCCCCTGCTTGCGCTAGACATGCTTCCTGATCCCCATGCCTCCCCTTCTAGTTGGCCCTCTGAACTGCGTCTTCTACTACTAGTGCTGTCAGATGGGAACTTCAGCATCACTTTTTCCACCAGGGTCCTTTGGTATTGCATCACTCTCGTACCCCTTTCCTCTTCGGGAATGATAGTGGAAAGGATCTCCTTATACTGTGGGTCGAAAAGGGTGTACACCCAGTAATTTGTGTTGGCTAGAATGCGTCTAACGTGAGGGTCACGGGAAAGGCAGCCAAACATGAAATCAGACATGTGTGCCAGAGTCCCAGTACGCAACACATTGCTGTCCTCACTAGGAGGATGACTTTCATGATCCTCCTCTTCAGCCCATACACGCTGAACAGATGAGGGGGAAGCAGCATGGGTACTCTCTGCAGTGTGGCCAGCAGTCTCTTTCCCCCTCCAAAACGCGCTGAGATATAGACAGGAGGGTGGCTTGGCTATCAAGTGACATACTGTTATCCCCCGTCTCCTGTTCTAACCACAAAGTTTTAGCCTTTATGCTTAGCAGCGAACTTCTCAGCAGGCAAAGCAGCGGGATGGTAACGCTAATTATGGCCGCATCGCCAGTCACCATTTGGGTAGACTCCTCAAAGTTTCCGAGGACCTGACAGATGTCTGCCATCTATGCCCACTCCTCTGTGAAGAATTGTGGCGGCTGACTACCACTCCGCCGGCCATATTGCAGCTGCTATTCCACAATTGCTCTATACTGCTAGTAAAGCCTGGCCAACATGTCAACCTAAGCTGATTAGTTTCAGCACGGCTTGCTGGCACTTGCACACCGCTGTGCTGCCGTGCCGCACGCTACCGACTGCTGGCGACATGCTCACACTTCTTAATTGAGTGGTGGAGGTGGTGGAAGAGGCGGATGGGAGGGTTTGGAGGAGGTGGCATAATTTGCGCAGAAACCATCACCTAGGTAGGACCCGCTATCCTTGGTGTGGGTAACACGTGAGCAGTTCCAGGCTCTGACTCGGTCCCAGCCTCCACCAAGTTCACCCAATATGCTGACAGGGAGATATAGTGGCCCTTTCCAGCAGTACTTGTCCACATGTCCGTTGTTAAGTGGACCTTCCCAGTAGCTGAATTGGTGAGGGCACGGTTTATGTTGTGGGAGACGTGCTGGTGTAAGGCGGGGATGGTGCACTGGGAAAAATAGTGGCGACTGGGGACCAAGTAGCGCAGGACCGCCGCAGCCATCATGTTTTTGAAAGCCTCCGTTTCCACAAGCCTGTACGACAGCATCTCCAGGCTGATTAATTTAGCAATGTGCCTGTCTATTAACCCAGTGGATAGTGCAGCTAAATGCGGCTACTTCACCAAATACAAGCACAGTGTATTGTGAAATGCTCTGCACAGGGGCAGAGAACTATTAACCCAGTGGATAGTGCTGATTACTGCGGCTACTTCACCCAACACAGAGAATGGAAGATGTGAAATGCTCTGCAGTGCCCCAGAAAAAACTGTTTAGCGTACTGTTTAGCGATGAGAACTCTGCCTAATGGACTGCACACAGAGAATGGTAGATGTGAAATGCTCTGTACAGGCCTAGATGCTTGAAAATAAAAATTGGTGCGCTATCGCTCCCAGTCAGCCACAAAAGTAATGCACACAATGAGGAGTATCCCTAAGAAGGACTGTTGGGTTCTTGATGTCAGGATCCCTGCCTAACCGCACCCTACACTAGCAATTTCCATATCTCAGCCTCAGCTCTTTCCCTAACCTCAGCTAGCATGCATCTGAGGCGAGCCGCGGGCGGCACCAGTATAAGTACTCGGCGGTCACTTGATAGGCCCAGCCTCTCACTGCTGTAGACGTGCACAAGGCTGGCACGTCACAGCAGAAAGTGGTAATGCCTTCCACCATGTTTATTGGCTAAAAAATGGTGCTACATATGCGGGGAAGGGAAATGAAATTTTCTCAAATACTGCGTGTTGTAATTCTTAAGGAAGGTGTAGGACATTGTCACTGGTTTGTGCGCTGTGAAGAAATCCTGCAAATTATCTCTTCTAAACCATTTAGGGGAATGTATTGGATCTTATGACTCCAGTCATTCATGGTATATCAAGTGGTTTCTGACTGATGTGTGATCGGAGACAAACTGGGCAAATACTTTGTTAATTCTATTTGTAGTTCACAGGCGCTCTACACACCTTGTGATTTCAGAGTATGTGTTCAGTGAAATAAAACATTGAATAGTTCAAAGAATTACATTGGTAGGAGTCCAAGTGCTGGGCCCTCTCACAGACTTGGATAGAGCTGTAATACATTGAACCCCCATTCAGGTCTATGGGAATGCTACTAACATATTACTTGGATGATTATCCCACATTTATGATTATAAATAAGATTATTATTAGAGATGAGCGAACGTACTCGGATAAGCACTACTCGTCCGAGTAATGTGCTTTATCCGAGTACCGCTGTACTCGTCTTGAAAGATTCGGGGCGCTCCGCTGCTGACAGGTGAGTCGCAGCGGGGAGCGGGGCAGAGCGGGCGGGAGAGAAGGAGAGAAAGATCTCCCCTCCGTTCCTCCCCGCTCTCCCCTGCAGCTCCCCGCTCCGCAGCGCGTCCCGAATCTTTCAGGACGAGCGGAGAGGTACTCGGATAAAGCACATTACTCGGACGAGTAGTGCCTATCCGAGTACGTTCGCTCATCTCTAATTATTATGACAGTTTAATTTAACTTGATAAAAATGCACAGTTTGAGAACTGAGCTTTTACAGCCGGGAGACCATCTATCCCATTCACCGCTGAATCTTGAAAGATGGTGGCTTTTAAATTTGTGGCCAATCACTGAGCATGCAGTGGAACTGGAGTGTGTGTTGCTGTTATGTGTAGTAAGACAAAGGGTAAAGAGGTCTGTAGTGAGAAATTTACAGCTCTATGATGTTTTTAGGAACAGAGCCCTCTTGCTGTAAAATAATATTGAATATGTGTTGGGAATATATTATATTGGCCATCCGGGAGCTTTTACGCCACAGGAATACGCCTGTGTAATCTGATGCATTGGAATCCAATGCATCAGATGGTAGCGTATATTGGCCGGCCATGAAAGGCCCCGCCAATATATGCTCGTGGGAATAAGCCCTAAGGTAGAGTTCAGAAATCTATATGCCTGTTTCTTTTGATTAGCATTAGAGATGAACAAGCATACTCGTCTGAGCTTGATGCTCGTTCGAGTATTAGGGTGTTCGAGATTCTCGTTACTCGAGACGAGCACCACGCGGTACTCGAGACAATTCCATTTCCTTCCCTGCATGTTTAGCGCCATTTTCTGGCCAATAGACATGCAGGGAAGGCATTACAACTTCCTCCTGTGACGTTCCAGCCCTATCCCACCCCCCCTGCAGTGAGTGGCTGGTGAGATCAAGTGACCGCCGAGTACTTAAAGCGGTCCCACCCACGCCTCACCTCAGACACACGCTGGCAGAGATTAGGGAGGGTGCTGCTGGTGCTATGGGGAGAGTGTTTTGTGTCTTCAAGAACCCCAAAGGTCTTTCTTAGGGCCACATCTGACAGTGTGCATTACTGTTGTGGCTGCTGAGAGCAGTTTTGCACCAAATGTTTTTTTTTCATCTCGGGCTCTGCAGGCTATTACAGCTATAGCATTCTCAGTCTGCAGTCAATTACACAGAGTATGGGGGCAGTACTGGTGAGACAGGGACAGTGGTAGTGTAGAATCTTGTCTACAAGAACCCCAACGGTCCTTCTTAGGGCTACCTGTGACCGTCTGCATTTTACTGCATGGCTGCTGGGAGTTGTAGTGCTTCACTATTACGCAGCTAGGCCTTTTTGCAGCATTGCGAATAATTGTTTTCTGGCGGCGGTTTGCGTTACATAACTGCTGTCAGCCTCCAATTGGACGCCAATAATTGCATAATTTTTTACACCGCTCTGTGTCTGCCGTCAACTTTACGCACAGCGTACAGCGACAGCCCCTGATAGAGGGAAAGTCATATACACGCTATATAGGCAGTATTGTTTTTCAAAAAAATTTAAATAAAAGCTCCTTTGTTGGGCTACCCCTGACTGTCTGAAATTTACTGGGTGTCTGGTGGGAGATGTAGTGAATCACTATTGTACGGCTAGGCCTGTTTGCAGCCTTCCTTATTCTTTGTTTCTGCCTGGAGTTAGCGCCACATAACCGCTGTCAGCGTGAAAGTGTACGCCAATAATTCCATAATTATTCACACCGCTCTGTGTCTGCCGTCAACTTCACGCACAGTGTACGGTGACAGCCACTGATAGAGGGAAAGTCATATACACGCTATATAGCCTGTATTCTTTTTCAAAAACATATAAATAAAAGCTCCTTCGTTGGGCTACCTGTGACCGTGTGCATTTTACTGCCTGGCTGTTGGGAGTTGTAGTGAATCACTATTGCACGGCTAGGCCTGTTTGCAACCTTCCTTCTTCTTTGTTTCTGCCTGGAGTTTGCGTTATATAACCGCTTTTAGAGTGAAAGTGTATGCCAATAATTCCATAATTATTCACACCGCTCTGTGTCTGCTGTCAACTTCACGCACAGTGTACGGTGACAGCCACTGATAGAGGGAAAGTCATATACACGCTATATAGCCTGTATTCTTTTTCAAAAACATTTAAATAAAAGCTCCTTCGTTGGGCTACCTGTGACCGTGTGCATTTTACTGCCTGGCTGTTGGGAGTTGTAGTGAATCACTATTGCACGGCTAGGCCTGTTTGCAGCCTTCTGTATTCTTTGTTTCTCTCTGGAATTAGCGTTACATAACCACTGTCAGCGTGAAAGTGTACGCCAATAATTCCATAATTATTCACACCGCTCTGTGTCTGCTCTATTCGTAATACACCATGCTGAGGGCTAGGGGTAGGGCTAGAGGACGTGGACATGGACCAGGGCGAGGAAGTGGAGGTCCAAGTGAGGGTGAGGGCACAGGCCGAGTTCCTGGTCCAGGTAAATCGCAGCCGGCTGCTGCGGGATTAGGAGAAAGGCAAGTTTCTGGGGTCCCCAGCTTCATATCACAATTTTTGGGTCCAAGTGGTAGACCCTTATTACAGACAGAGCAGTGTGAGCAGGTCCTGTTGTGGATGCCAAAAAATGCATCCAGCAATGTATCGACCACCCAGTCTTCTACGCCGTCCACTGCTGCAACTCTGAATCCTCTCACTGCTGCTCCTCCTTCCTCCCAGCCTCCTCACTCCATGAAAATGACACATTCTGATAAGCAGCCAGACTCCCAAGAACTGTTCTCAGGCCCCTGCCTTGATTGGGGAAAAAATGGTTCCTCCCCCACCTAAGGAGTTTGTCGTGACCGATGCCCAACCTTTGGAAAGCTCCTGGGGTCCGGGTGATGAGGCTGGGGACTTACGGCAACTGTCTCAAGATCTTTCAGTGGGTGAGGAGGACGATGATGATGAGACACAGTTGTCTATCAGTAAGGTAGTGGTAAGGGCAGTAAGTCCGAGGGAGGAGCGCACAGAGGATTCGGAGGAAGAGCCACTGGACGATGAGGTGACTGACCCCACCTCGTTCGCTAAGCCAACTGAGGACAGGTATTCAGAGGGGGAGGCAAGAACAGCAGCAGGACAGGTTGGAAGAGGCAGTGGGGTGGCCCGGGGGAGAGGCAGAGCCAAAGCGAAGACTCTCCCAACTGTTTTCCAAAGCACCCCCTCGCGCCAAGCCACCCTGCAGAGGCCTAGGTCTTCAAAGGTGTGGATGTTTTTCAGTGAGAGCGCGGACGACCGACGCACAGTGGTGTGCAACCTGTGTTGCGTCAAGATCAGCTGGGGAGCCACCAGTACCAGCCTCACCACAACCAGCATGCGCAGGTACATGATGGCCAAGCACCCCACAAGGTGGGAAGAAGGCCATTCACCGCCTCTGGGTCGCACCACTGCCTCTCCCTCTGTGCCCCAACCTGCCACTCAGATCCAACCCCTCTCTTAGGACACAGGCATAAGCGCCTCCCGGCCTGCACCCACACCCTCACCTCTGCTGTCCTCGACCCTATCCAGCAATGTCTCTCAGCGCAGCATCCAGCAGTCGCTAGCACAAATACGACACCACGCACCCGCATGCTCAATCTTTAAACGTGCACATTGCCAAATTGATCAGCCTGGAGATGGTGCCGTACAGGCTAGTGGAAACGGAGGCTTTCAAAAACATGATGGCGGCGGCGGTCCCACGCTACTCGGTCCCCAGTCGCCACTATTTTTCCCGGTGTGCCGTCCCAGCCCTACACCAGCACGTCTCCCGCAACATCAATCATGCCCTCACCAACGCGGTTACAGGGAAGGTCCACTTAACCATGGGCACGTGGACAAGTACTGGTGGGCAGGGCCACTATATCTCCCTAACGGCACATTGGGTGAATTTGGTGGAGGCTGGGACCGAGTCAGAGCCTGGGACCGCACACGTCCTACCCACACCCAGAATAGAGGGTCCTTCCTCGGTTCTGGTATCTGCGGCGGTCTATCCCACCTCCTCTAAACCACCCCCCTCCTCCTACGCAACCTCTACCTCTCAATTAAGAAATGTGAGCAGCACGTTGCCAGCAGTCGGTGTGGCGTGGCAGCACAGCCGTGGGCAAGCGTCAGCAGGCCGTGCTGAAACTCCTCAGCCTAGGTGACAAGAGGCACAAGGCCCCTGAACTGTTGCAGGGTCTGACAGAGCAGACCGACCTCTGGCTTTTGCCGCTGAGCCTCCGACCGGGCATGGTCGTGTGTGACAACGGCTGTAACCTGGTGGTGGCTCTGCAGCTCGGCAGCCTCACACACGTGCCATGCCTGGCCCACGTCTTCAATTTGGTGGTTCAGCGATTTCTGAAAAACTACCCGTACTTGTCTGACCTGCTCTGCAAGGTCCGCCGCGTCTGTGCACATTTCCGCAAGTCCACCACGAACGCTGCCACCCTGAGGACCCTGCAACCCGGGTTTAATCTGCCAGAGCACCGACTGCTGTGTGACGTGCCCACATGGTGGAATTCTACGCTGCACATGTTGGCCAGGCTGTATGAGCAGCATAGAGCAATAGTGGAATACCAACTCCAACATGGGTGGCATAGTGGGAGTCAGCCTCCTCAATTCTTAACTGAGGAGTGGGCCTGGATGACAGATATCTGCCAGGTCCTTGGAAACTTTGAGGAGTCTACCCTGATGGTGAGCAGCGATGCTGCAATTATTAGCGTCACCATTCTTCTGCTATGCCTGCTGAGAAGTTTGCTGCTAAGCATAAAGGCTGACGCTTTGCGGTCAGAACAGGAGACGGGGGAAGTGAGTATGTCACTTGATAGTCAGAGCACCCTCATGTCTATATCTCAGCGCGTTTTGGAGGATGAGGAGGAGGAGGAGGGGGGGAAGCAGTAGGAGGAGGGGAAGAGACAGCTGGGCCCACTGCAGAGGGTACCCATGCTGCTTGCCTCCCATGTGTTCAGCGTGTATGGCCTGTGGACGAGGAGGAGGACGATCCGGAAAGTGATCTTCCTAGTGAGGACAGCAATGTGTTGCGTACTGGTACCCTCGCACACATGGCTGACTTCATGTTAGGCTGCCTTTCTCGTGACTCTCGTGTTAGACGCATTCTGGCCACTACGGATTATTGGGTGTATACCCTTCTCGACCCCTAGTATAAGGAGAACCTTTCCACAGGGCCCTGGTGGACAAACTGATGGTAAACTTCCCATCTGACAGCGCTAGCGGCAGAAGGCGCAGTTCCGAGGGCCAAGTAGCAGGGGAGGCGTGGAAATCAGGCAGCATGTTCAGCGCAGGCAGAGGAACACTCTCCAAGGCCTTTGCCAGCTTTATGGCTCCCCAGCAAGACTGCGTCACCACTCCCCAGTCAAGGCTATGTTGGAGGGAGCACTGTAGAAAGATGGTGAGGGAGTACGTAGCGATCATACCACTGTCCTCCGTGATGCCTCTGCTTCATACAACTACTGGGTGTCAAAGCTAAACACGTGGCACGAACTTGTGCTGTATGCCCTGGAGGTGCTGGCTTGCCCTGCCGCTAGCGTCTTGTGAGAGAGGGTGTTTAGTGCAGCTGGGGGAATCATCACGGACAAGCGTACCCGCCTGTCAACTACCAGTGCGGACATACTTACACTCATAAATATAAACAAAGCCAGGATTTCCCCAGACCTCCCTTCTCCACCGGCGGAGAGCAGTGAAACCTAAAGATTCTTTTTGCTGCAACCGCTGATACAAGCACTCTTCTCTATCACCGGTAAAACGGGGCATTTATCTTTGTCAATCTGTCTCTTTGTCAGTCTGACATTAGTCCTCCTCCTGCTACTCCTCCTCCAGAAACAACATGTCATCGCGCTGGACTGCCAATTTTTCTGCGGCCGAAAAGGCTCTTCTACCAGCAATTTTTCAAAGTTTCAAAAGTATTGATACTTTAACATGAACCAATTTTTTCAACAGGGCTGCCTACAGGCTCTGTTACAAATTAAGCAACAGCGACCTCTATCTTTCAAACAATTTTTCCCCCAGTCGTCTCCACGACAGCACCAATTGAGATTGCCTCCTCCTGATAGGACAGGAACATACTGAGAGGTTAAAAGCTCCCCCCCTTCCCCACTTTCCTCAGTGTCTTCCTGTCCTGCCAGGAGGCAGGATCTCTGAGAGGAGCTGGTGGAGAAGCCAGCCGGAAGCCTACTCACGGGTGGATCAGAGGGCAGTGGGTCAGCCTGTCCTCCCTTCCCAGCCAGACGACTCCCGGGACGCCACATGGGGTGGTAGCCCCCGGGCCAAGTTCCTCCCGCGGCGGCCCATGGGGGGTACAAAGCGGGAGCCTCAGTCCCCCTCGTCCTCCCTGCACGTCATCGCGTCTGTATCAGGAGCGGAGGGGGCGGGGCTTAGCGCAGGAGCGCGAAAATTAAAAAAAAATAAAATAAAAAATAGGAACCTGAGAGAAGCCAGAACAAACCAGCACTACAGGTCGCAGGGTGTCTGCAGCACCGGTATAGTAATGAGTGCTCTAGCCCCAGAGACAGCTGAAACCTCAGCCTCAGCGGCCGTAAGTAGCCAGTGCGGCAAAAAATACAAAATGCAAAATCCAATGGATTGTGTATGGAAAAATTGCATATTTACACGCAAAAATGCTTTATTTGTCAGGGGGTTAGAAAAAGACATCCCCCCCCAGAACAAAACTCCGAAAATGCGTGGAATGCGGGATAAAACTGCCAGCTACGTACCAGAGGCCTCTATGCAAGGCATGCGTAGCTAGGCTAGTTAAAGAGGAATCAGGAGGACGTTAGGAAGCTGGTGAAAGAAGAGGTAGATCAGCCCTAACGTCACACCTGGCGCCACCAGCGAAACGCCATAAAAGGGCGTATGCTCCTGACGAGCCTTCCAACTCCGAGAGTTCTATCGGGTCGGAGCAAGAGGAACAGGCGGCGAGGAGTCCTCAGATTAGGAGGACTACAAAAAATACTTATTCCATCAGGACGATTTAAGGGAATTAAGTCAGTCAGGGCGTACCCTACAAGATGAGATATTTGGGGGACTAGGGGAGAGGCGCAAGCATACCTTCCCTGTCCACAAGAATATCACCAAAATAATCCAGAAAGAGTGGAGGAAATCGGACGCAAGCTCCTTCTCCACTAGAGGGGTAAAAAGAAGGTACCCATTCGAGGAGGAAGTTTGCGCAAGCTGGGAGGAGGTACCTAAGGTAGACGTCCCAGTGGCCAAAGTAGCCAGGAAAACGACCCTGCCCTTTGAGGACGCCGCACAGTTAAAAGATCCCATGGATCGCAAAGCTGAGGGCCTTCTTAATAAATCAGGGGAGGCAGCGGCAAACATACTTAGGGCAGGGATCGCAGCCACTTGTGTGGCGCGAACCCTGGGGGTATGGCTAGAACAGCTACAGCTACACCTAACCAATAAGACGCCGAGGGAACAGATCCTAAATTCCCTTCCGATCCGGCGTATGGCAACAAATTTCCTAAGCGGACGCCGCGGCCGAAACTGTCAAACTCTCAGCGACAGCTACAGCCCGGTCTAACTCAGCCAGAAGAGAGTTATGGCTGAAATCGTGGTCAGGCGACCTAGCCTCAAAAAATAAGGTATGCGCCCTCCCGTTCTACGGCCAGTTTTGTTCGGACCGGACCTTGACAAGATTCTAGAGAAGGCGGCCGACAAAAAGAAGGGATTCCCGGAAGAAAAGCTACAGAGAGGGAAGGCCTTCTTCCGGGCCCCAAGGCAACAGCCAGAGGCCTACCGAGGCAAGGGCAAGACAGGCCGCTGGAGTTGCCCCAAGGGGGGCAGAGGAAGGAACATCCTCTTTAACCCCCACCAGGGGGAGCCAAAGCAGAGACCCTGACGCCATCCCCGTAGGGGCAAGGCTGGGGGGCTTTGTGGATCAAGGGGCCGTGATTTCTGAAGGCCCATGAATCCCAAAGATCTTACAGCAGGGATACCGGATAGAGCTGGTGTCCCTCCCCAGAAGAAAATTCATTATCACGGGAGGTTCCAAACAACAGTTACACCTAAGGCAAAACGTTGGGGACCTGCAACAACTAAATGCAATATCCCCCGTACCGCAAAACGAGGAAACCCAGGGCCATTATTCCAGGCTCTTCCTAGTAAGGAAACCCTGCGGGAAACAGCGGATGATAGTGAACCTGAAACCTCTGAACACCCGCATCAGATACAGAAAATTCAATATGGAGTCCATCTCCTCAACGATAAAGTTGATTCCCAAAGGAGCCTACATGGCATCCATCGATTTAAAGGATGCTTATTTCCACGTACCGATCCAAGAGGGGTCCCGGAAATACCTAAGGTTCACAGTGGATATGGGCAAAGGAATAGAGCACCACCAATTCAGATGCCTGCCCTTCGGGATCTCCTCAGCGCCCAGAATCTTCACCAAAATTATGGCAGAGGTAGCCGCCTACCTGAGGAAGAGTCGGTCCTAATAATACCCTATCTGGACGATATTTTAATAATAGCAGAGTCCAGAGAAGTCCTAACGGAACACCTGAGGATAGTGCTAGAACTTCTCCAATCCTTAGGATGGATCATAAACTGGGAAAAATCCAGCCTAGATCCCGACAAACAGAAAACGTTTCTGGGTATAACGCTCGACTCGGGTATAATCGCAATGCTCCTGCCTACCCGAAGAGAAAATACAAAAAATCCGACGGCTAGTCAAAACCTTTTTTCACGGAGACGATTATGCACAGTTGGGAAGCCATGTCTCTCCTGAGAAGCTTGACGTTGTGCATTCCAGGAGTGGCATGGGCCCAGGCTCACACCAGAGCCCTGCAAGCCTCAGTCCTATCCACGTGGGACAAAAGGCAGTCCTCCCTAGGGACAAGAATGTACATCCCAAGCATGGTGAAAACATCCCCGCGTTGGTGGACATCCCCAGAGAATCTGCGGAGAGGGGTTCATTGGCTACAAAACCCAGCCACTCACATCACAACGGATGCAAGCGCCTGGGGATGGGGAGCGCATGTGGGGAACCAGTTCTTTCAGGGCCCATGGCCTCAAAGGACAAAAGAACAGTCCTCAAATTACAGGGAACTACAGGCCGTATGGTAGGTCCTACAGCAGTTAGGGAACTCGCTACGGGACCAGCATATAAAGATATTGTCAGACAATATCACCACGGTCGCCCATATACGACACCAAGGGGGCACAAGATCTCCCGCTCTGCAAAACATCGCACAGAAAATTTTCCACTGGGCAAAGGGCCGGATCCTCTCGATCACGGCAACCCATTTGAAGGGGACGCTAAACCAAAAAGCGGGCTTTCTCAGCAGGAGGCAAATAGACCCAGGAGAACGGTCTCTCTCCCTGAAAGCATTCAGAATCCTGATCAACCAGTGGGGGACCCCACAATTGCACCTGTTCGCAACCAGGGAAAATGCCAAAGTAAGCAATTTCTTCTCCCTCCGGCCAGGAGATTGTCTGACAGCAGTAGACGCCCTAGGCCAAGACTGGGGAGAGGGGCTGGTGTACGCCTTTCCTCCTATACCATTGATCCCCAGAGTCTTATAACATTTCAGAACCCAGGTATGCACACTAATCCTGGTGACCCCCTTCTGGCCCAAAAGAAGCTGGTTCGGTCTCGTAGCAACATTGAGCATCCAGGACCCAGTCATCTTCCCTACCTGGACAGATCTTCTATCGCAGTGGCCACTGAGCCATCCGAGCCTAGACAAGCTCCACTTAACAGCATGGCTCTTGAGGAATCCTCACTAAAAGAGAAGGGATTCTCAGAGAGAGTAGTAGAAACGTTAATGTCCAGCAGAAAAAAGACTACCCACCTTATCTACCAGAAAGTTTGGAGAAAGGTTTTCCTCATGGAGACAGGGAAGGGATCGCGGGGATTCTATCCCAGACATCCCTTTAATCTTAGAGTTCTTGCAGGAGGGCCTAGAGATGGGCCTCTCTCAAAGCACCCTGAAGGTCCAGGTCGCAGCCCTTAGCGCCATATGTGACACAAAGTTCGCAGACGACAGATGGGTCAACAGGTTCCTAGCAGCAGCAACTAGATTACGGCCTAGACCCATAAATCTTTTTCCAGACTGGAACCTTAATTGGGCCCTAAGGGCCATGATAGCGGTACCATTCAAGCCGATCGGAGCACTACCCATAAAAATGCTTACTATCAAGACCATTTTCTTAGTAGCCATCACCTCCGCAAGACGGGTTAGCGAGCTGCAGGCCTTGTCCATTCGCCACCCGTTCCTGAAAACCTCGGACACCAAATTAGTATTTAAAACGGACCCTGCCTTCATGCCAAAAGTAGTATCACATTGTCATAGGTCCCAAGACATAATAATCCCCTCGTTTTTTTTAGTAAACCTAAAAACGAGGAAGAAACAAACCCTAAGCTGCCTGGACGTTAGGAGAGCAGTCCTAGGCTACATAGATGCGACAAGCCACTGGAGGCGGGACAACAACTTGTTCATCCAGTTCAGTGGCCCAAATAAAGGGAGCAAAGCAGCAAAAAGCTCAATAGCCAGGTGGATCCGCCTGGCAATCATAGAGTCTTATAAGGCCCTCGGGAAGGAGATCCCCTTAGCTCTTAAAGCCCATTCTACAAGGGCAGTAGCATCCTCATGGGCCGAACATAGCTCAGCTTCGGTCGAGCAGATATGCAAAGCCGCAGTCTGGAAGAAACCCCACACGTTTGTTAAACACTACAGGGTAAAAGTGCAGCAGGACGAGGACATGGCCTTCGGCCGCGAAGTCCTCTCAGCAGCAATCCCACCCTAGGGAATCTTTAGTTGGTACGTCTCAATTGGTGCTGTCGTGGAGACGACTGGGGGAAAAAATGGATTATACCTACCTGATAATCAGGTTTCCAGTAGTCTCCACGACAGCACCCGTACCTCCCCCCCCCCCCCCTAAATTGATAGAAAAGAAACTATGTAATATAATATAAAAAAAACATATATATATAATATAACTTTATTTTAAAAAACAAAAAAGCAAAAAAATCCCGGTTAAGGGAAAAAATTTAAGTTGAGCTCCTACCCCGGCAATTCGTTAGAATCCACTGAGGAAAGTGGGGAAGGGGGGGGGGGGGCTTTTAACCTCTCAGTATGTTCCTGTCCTATCAGGAGGAGGCAATCTCAATTGGTGCTGTCGTGGAGACTACTGGAAACCTGATTATCAGGTAGGTATAATCCATTTTTTATGGGTTTCACCTGCCCTCTCGGTTGATAAATTTTTCAGAGGTACACTCGTACTCTTGGTACACCCATTTTTCAGGCCCATGCCTACACTCTTATCCAACTAATTTTTCCGGCCTTCGCCTACGCTCATGGTACCCCAATGTTTCAGAGGTTAGCCTATACTATTACTACAGAAATTTTACTGGGGTCTGCCTGCCTATACTTCTGCTACAAGAATGTTACAGGGGTCTGCCTATACTGCTGCCACTTAAATGTTACTGGGTTCTGCCTATACTGCTGCCACAAGGATGTTACTGGGGTCTGCCTATACTGCTGCCACGTAAATGTTACAGGGGTCTGCCTATACTGTTACTACAGAAAAGTTACAGGCGTCTGCGTATACTTCTGCTACAAAAATGTTACTGGGGTCTGCCTATACTGCTGCCACGTAAATTTTACAGGAGTTTGCCTATACTGCTGCCACAAGGATGTTACTGGGGTCTGCCTATATTTCTGCTACAGAAATGTTACTTGGATCTGTCTATACTGTTACTACAGAAATGTTACAGGGGTCTGTGTATACTTCTGCTACAAAATGGTACTGGGGTTTGCCTATGCTTCTGCTACATAAATGTTACAGGGGTCTGCTTATACTGCTGCGACTGAAATGTTACTGGGGTTTGCCTTTACTTCTACAGAAATGGTACTGGCGTCTGACTATACTGCTGCTACAGAAATGGTACTGGGGTCTGCCTGTGCTTCAGGTACATAAATGTTACAGGGGTCTGCTTATACTGCTGCTACAGAAATGTTACAGGGGTCTGCCTATACTTCTGCTACACAAATGTTACAAGGGTCTGCCTATACTGCTGCTACAGAAATGTTACAGGGGTCTGCCTATACTGCTGCCACGTAAATGTTACAGGGGCCTGCCTACACTCCTGCTACTGAAATGTTACAGGGGTCTGCCTGTACTCCTGCAGCACAAATGTTACAGGGTTCTGCCCACTGGCGTACATATAGGGGGTGCTGGGGGTGCGGTTGCGACCCGGCCCCTGAGCCCCTGAGGGCCCACAGGGCTTACTTTCCACAACACTGACTGACTGCACTTACTTTCACTATGGTCTCTGCGCAGGAAGGCAGCCTCTCCTGCATATCGGTGCTTCCTCCCAGGACCTCCGCTCAGACCCCACCCCCATCTGGTTCTCCAGCACAGAGATCATCAGAGGGGAGGAGTCTGAGCGGAGGTCCTGGGAGGTAGCGCCGATGTGCAGGAGAGGCTGCCTGCCTGCGCAGAGACCATAGTGAAAGTAAGTGCAGTCAGTGAGAGGGAACGTCCTCGGTATGATTAAGAGGGGGGAGGGGTGTTCTGTGTGTGATGGGGAGTGGGGGTGAGTGAGGGGTGTTCTGTGTGTGATGGTGAGTGGGGGAAACGAGGGGTGTTCTGTGTGATGGGGAGTGGGGGGGATGAGGGGTGTTCTGTGTGATGGGGAGTGGGGGTGAGTGAGGGGGGTTCTGTGTGATGGGGAGTGGGGGTGAGTGAGGGGGGTTCTGTGTGATGGGGAGTGGGGGTGAGTGAGGGGGGTTCTGTGTGATGGGGAGTGGGGGTGAGTGAGGGGGGTTCTGTGTGATGGGGAGTGGGGGTGAGTGAGGGGGCTTCTGTGTGTGATGGGGAGTGGGGGTGAGTGAGGGGTGTTCTGTGTGATGGGGAGTGGGGGGGACGAGGGGTGTGCTGTGTGATGGGGAGTTGGGGTGAGTGAGGGGTGTTCTGCGAGCCGGCACCTGACTTCACTATTAGAGGTAAGCTAGAACCGAGCCGCTGTATTGGTGACTAAGGGCTCAATGCCAATGCCACAGCCGTAAGCCTACAACACTGTGGGAGACCACCAGCATGTCACACATTTCCCAGCCATGCACGCTGCTGGCAGGGACCGCATACGGCTTTGTGTAGCACTGCACATGCACAGGGGGATTCTTTTTTTAATTCCCCACTCTGTTTAGAGTGACAATGCGTATGGAAACAATGTATTGCGTATGGGCAGTGTATCATACAAGTGTACAGGGCTCACGTTATGTGGTACGCAGAGAAAGAGAGCATGCTGGGATTACCACGTGTGCATAATACGTGGTGAAAACCTGGTCGTGGACATGAGCCCTAACATGTTATAAAAGTTAGCTCATGCTGTCTCCAATGTATGTGTGCCTGTATTATGTATGTGTATATATAATTATTTTTTTCTTTCTTGGGGAAGCAAAGCATGCCTTGAGGCTTGTGTTCTGGATGTTTTAAAAATCTAAAACCCCTGGTTACTAATGATCCATTGATGGGTCATTAATAGAGATGAGCGAACGTGCTCGGCCCCGCCCCTTTTTCGCCCGAATACCGCGATTTTCGAGTACTTCACTACTCGGGTGAAAAGTACTCGGGTGTGCCGGGGGGCGGGGAGAGGCGTGGCGGCGTGGGGGGTAGCAGCGGGGAACAGGGGGGAGCCCTCTCTCTCTCCCTCCCCCCCCACTCCCCGCTGCAACCCCCCGCGCCGCCATGGCGACCCCCAAATTTTTTCGCCCGAGTACGGAAGTACTCGAAAATCGCGGTATTCGGGCGAAAAAGGGGCGGGGCCGAGCACGTTCGCTCATCTCTAGTCATTAAAAAAAAAACAGTAATGTAGCTAAAAGTGATATACAAGGAGTAGCTGTGAAAAGGAGTGGTGGGTGGACGGGTCTGGAAGGGGGCCCCAAGCTAAACTTTTGCACCCGGGCCCATGAGCCTCTAGCTACGCCCCTGGTTCTGCCTATACTGCTGCTATAGAAAAGTTACAGGGGTCTGCCAATACTGCTGCCACATAAATGTTACTAGGGGGTCTGCGTATACGTTTGCTACTAAAATGTTACTGGGGTCTGCCTATACTTCTGCTAATGAAATGTTACTGGGGTCTGTCTATTCTGTTTCTACAGAAATGTCACTGGGGTCTCCCTAGACTTCTGCAATATAACTGTTACTGGGGTCAGCTTATACCTCTGCTACAGGAATAAACCAATAAAAACAAAAAATAAACCAGCGCTCCGGTGTTTCGGAAGACAACACTCAAAATTTGCAGAGGTTGGTATTGTAATTATAATCGTAATGAATATTACTTACTTAGCAGGGGTGCTTATGGTTAAGCACCCCTGAATCCAAGGTAGCAGGCAGAATTCAAACGAAGTGTATGGAAATTATTTTATTGCGACGCGTTTCGGCCGTAATCTCGGCCTTTTTCAAGCATAAAATCAAATGGAACATACCTGCATTATATAGTGTAGATAATTTAAGGGCAATAGGTCATGGCCTGCTCTAATAACATAACCAATGGGTTGGGACAAAGACATGGACTGGATTATGTATTGATGCATAGAACTTTATAGCAATTAGTGTATACATATATACATCTATCCACCTACTAAGAAATGGACCCATCTATATGCCCCTAACAGACATATAGAATCAATGATGTTATAATCCGGAGGTTCTTTCGTGTGCATTTATATTTTGCCTGGCGTATTGCCGGCGCTTGGCTAGTGATGTTGTGGGCGTGACTATGGTAAAAATGTTTATCACAAGGTCCCTGACGTCAGTTGTGCGACGCATTTGCGCCGTGAATTCGGCGAAAATGATCGTCGCATAGTACCGGACGTTCTTTCATGAGCATTCATATTTTGCCGGCGTATTGCCAGCGCTTGGCTAATGACGTTATGGGCGTGACTGTAATAGGAATGCTTATCACATGGTCCCGGACGTAAGTTGTGCGACGCATTTGCGCCGTGGATTCGGCGAAAATGATCGTCAGATAGTGTCGGGTGTCAGTGGGCGTGCGCACTTCTGATGACATGGGCGTGCGCACATCTAATGACGTACATGATGTAGGGGCATGTCATATCCAAAGCCATTCGGAATGCAATGATGATTCATAAGGCGGGGCCATGTGACGGTCATCAATGACGTTATGCACGTGACTCTCTCTTTAGTCTATGGGAATGTGTCACATGACCGCTTCAACATGACATAACCTGATGTAGCCCATTTACAGGCGCCGCGTGTGTTTTGTGACTCCGCTTTTAAGGAACCGCACACCTTAGGGCGGAACCATATAGTTCTAATCAATGGCGCAATGGGGCACAGGTCCCGTATCTCGGTTCATAATATCTATAGGACCATGTCACATGACTGCGGGGAAGCAACAGTATTGGGCCGAAAATGCATAACTTCACCCATATTTATGTGGGATTTATCGTGCAATCGCACTGAAAGGTATGTCATAGAAGTAAGGATCAAAATGACCATGGAATAAAAGGCAATGATCATAAATTATAAATTACAAGCGCAGAACCATGAACTACTGCTCCTGACTAGCAAAGATACAACTTACATGAATAAAGTCTTGTTCCCTTCAAATGTGTAATGTACAATCTAATTATTATTAAAATAAATAATTAAATAATAAATGCATGTGTCTATGGTGTATAATAGTGTATATGATATATGTACATGTTGAAGTGTGCAGGAATGTAGGATTCAACCTGTATGTGTGGCATTGAATGTATGCCTGGTCTAAATGGTCATCTATAAAATCTATCACAGAAGATATTAAATATTAAATATATAGTATAAAATTAATATTGCTTCTATTAAAATTTCTCTAAGACCTCATTTAAACCATTTGGTATGAGGGTATTAAAGGAGATGTCCCGCGCCGAAACGGGTTTTTTTTTTTTTAAACCCCCCCCCCCGTTCGGCGCGAGACAACCCCGATGCAGGGGTTAAAAAAACCACCCGCACAGCGCTTACCTGAATCCCGGCGGTCCGGCGTCTTCATACTCACCTGCTGAAGATGGCCGCCAGGATCCTCTGTCTTCATGGACCGCAGGGCTTCTGTGCGGTCCATTGCCGATTCCAGCCTCCTGATTGGCTGGAATCGGCACGTGACGGGGCGGAGCTACACGGAGCTACACGGAGCCCCATAGAGAAGAGGAGAAGACCCGGACTGCGCAAGCGCGGCTAATTTGGCCATCGGAGGGCGAAAATTAGTCGGCACCATGGAGACGAGGACGCCAGCAACGGAGCAGGTAAGTATAAAACTTTTTATAACTTCTGTATGGCTCATAATTAATGCACAATGTACATTACAAAGTGCATTATTATGGCCATGCAGAAGTGTATAGACCCACTTGCTGCCTCGGGACAACCCCTTTAAAATAAAATATATAAAACATTTCCTTTGTTTTTAATTTAGTGAATTCTCCTGCATTTAATTTTTCTACCGGGGTTACCTTCATAAAATTTGGATCTGAATTATGTTCGAGAAAGAAATGTCTTGATAAACTATGTTTTAAAAAGCCTCTTTTTATATTATGTCTATGATGGTTGATGCGGTTGTGTAGAGGATTAATGGTGCGGCCTATATAACGGTGCTCACAAGGACATTCTATCATGTAGATTAGATATGCGGTACTATAATTCAAATGTTGCTTGATAGAATAGTGATTTTCAGACTTTCTTTCAATAATTTTTCTTCTATGGCATATGTTTGGGCAGCACTTTCACTTTATTTTGCCACACTTGTACGAGCCTATTAATGGAGAGAAAACGGATTTTATATTTTTATTTTTGGAATTTAATGTACGTGGGCGCGATGGAGCTAAAAGATTCCCCAGAGTTTTCCCTCTCCTGTATATGATATGTCTATAAGATGATATGTCTATAAGATGGGGGTCATTTTCCAGAATTTTCCACCTATTTAGAATAATTTTTTGGAGATTTTGTTGTTTAGAATTAAATCTCGTAATGAAGCACAGTCCAAATTTATCTATCTTTTTTATATTTATTCGCTTGATCTTTATTGTCTATAGTCTGTTTTATGTGTCTATCTTCCTCTAAGGCTCTTATATACGATGTTTTTATCAGACTCTCAGGGTATTTCTTGTCACGAAAACGATCATGTAAGATATCGGCTTGTTCTTTGTATTTTTCTATAGTGGAGCAATTTCGCCCATAGGGCACGATCAATTTCCATTTTTTTAAATGGGCACTCCTGAAATCTAATAGGCTATTCGTATCCACTTTCTTAAAATGGGTTTTAGTACATATATTTTGACGCACAGGAGCCCAGGACACGGGCCCGGCGTCACGGGGTGAGTGATCTCTCCACTTTTATTCATTCATTCATTCATTCATTCTTTTTTTTTTTTTTTTTGTTACACACACTCTTGGCACTCTTTTTTACAACCACTCTCCATCCATTTCTTGGAGCGCTATCTATTATATATCTTTTCTGCTACAGGAATATTACAGGGGTCTGTGTGTACTATGGGTGCACTAAGTCTTCCCATCGCGGTGTTCTACCTATCTGGCCCCCCCAAAAAAACAGACTGACAGGGGCATGAATTGTGGGCCGAGGCCAACGTGTATTTTCTCTCACGTTACCACAGCTATCCAGGGCACTGCAATGGGATTTCTTTATGAACCTTCTCTGGGTTCCTGAGACCCACCCATGCTGTGGGTGCACACAGACTTCCCATAGTGGTGTTGTACCTGCCTGGCAGTATAAAAAAAACCCAGACTGACTAGGGCATGGAGTATGGGCCGAAGCCAACATGTATTTTCTCTCACATTACCACAGCTATCCAGGGCACTGCAATGGGATTTCTTTATGTACCTTCTCTGGGTTCCTGGGTGCCACCCATGCTGTGGGTGCACACAGACTTCCCATTGAGGTGTTTTACCTGTCTGTCCCCAAAACACTGATAGACGGGTAGGGTGCAAAGTGCAGATGGTTTACCCCTTGCGTTGTCGATGAGGTATCCGACACCCAAACAGAATGAGTAGTGTGTGGACACATGGAGTCCCCATTGCTATGTCACTCACAGCACCTTGGGCCACACAAGGTGTTTGCTGGGACAGAGGCTGACCCAGGGCCCACTCACATACTTCCCACACAGAGTATTGCTGCATTGTGGAGATGTGTAGAAGTGCTGGGCTGGCAGCTGAGTCCCCTTTATGCCCACGTTTGCAGCTCCTGATGGAGGTGGCACAGGATTAGGATGAAGATCGAACGTCAATTTCTCATCGATTCTCAGCACCTTCAAAGAGGGTCACTGCCTGGCCCTGCCAGCCCTCTGCAGTGTGTGCCTCCAGTTCCTCCTCATCGCAGATGCACTTATAAATAGACATGAGGGTGGTGTGGCTATGAAGCCAGCGTGTGGCATGAGGGCAGCTGAAGGCTGCGCAGGGAAACTTTTGTGTGCGCTGCGGACGCAGGGCAGTGCGGCAGGGGGGGGGGGGGGGTGCTCGCTCATCTCTAATAAGAAGTCATACCAAACAGAAGATAATGATTATCATTTTTATATGTAGGTTAACCTACAGTTATTAAAGCAGTTCTGCCATTAAAATGAAAAATATCTATACTTACCTGTTCTTCCCCAGGCCGTATACTTATCAGATCTTCACCTCACCTATTGTCTCCTGTCTCCTTCAGTCCTGGGGGGTCACCTCACCTCCAGCTGGCTGATTCTTCAGAATTCCTTCCTAGCCAGGCTGTGTCACAGGGACATTACGTTCACTGACCTGCAGAAATCCGATGAATGCAGGTTTTATAACAAGCCGGCTGGAGGAGATGTGACTCGGATGACTGCAGAAGCTCAGGGAGAAGATGCCATAAGTAAACTGTCTTTGGACGAATAGGTGAGTATAGATTTTTTTTTTTTTTTTTTTAATGACAAAACCCCTTTAACTAAAACAGAGACAGGTGGTAAGGGGGCTTAAAACTGGGTGTGGAACAGCCAACCTCAACTAGAATGGTGAGGTTGTGAAGTTAGTTTCATGCCATAGGTAATACACCAGAAGTCTGTTTCATGCCACAGGTCATACACCAGAGCAAGACTGGGCATAGCAACAAGACACAAAGTAGTTATACTGCATCAGCAAGTTCTCTCCCAGGCAATGATTTCAAATCAGACTGGGGGTTTCAAGATATCTTTTTGATAAAGCATAAAAAAACAGGCAATGTTCAAGATTGTAGGAGCAGTGGTCGGCCAAGGAGTCTTAGTGCAGCAGGGGCAAGACACATCATGCTTCAAAATTGTAACACTTCCTTTTGAAATAGACTCCACAGGAAAGAAGAAAAAAATGATCCCAGCGCTTCTCGGGATTAAAAGGATGGATCCACTCGTTTAAAATAATAAAATTTATTGCAACGCGTTTCAGCCCTTATAGGGCCTTTATCAAGCATAAAAAACATTATAATTACACGGTTTTTATAGAAGAATTAGAGTTATTACTTACTATTGATGTGTCTAGTAGTGTGTCTAGTTTCTCACTCGTGGCGGGCGCCATCTTGGGGAGGAGTCTAATGTGGGGGGGGGGGTCAGTGATGACATCATCACAGTATATCATTCACTGAAAATAACTGAATGGAACAAGCAACTGGCCATATTAGGTATATAATAATAAAGGACCTTATGCCGCTATACTGTGTATACATTTCCTTTAAGGAAATGTGTTAAATATATATATATATAGTGCGTTCTGGTGTATTGCGGATCAACGTGATGACGTGTGGTATCATCCGCGTCATCACGTTGGGAGGAGGAGCTTGTGACGTGTGACGCAGGGCACGTCACGGTGTTTGGAGGAATTGGGAGCTGGCGTTACAACGTAATTCGCAATCACATGACTGCGCTTCGGTCACGTAAGTGGTAATCACATGACTGTGCTCCAGGCCTATGTGATGGCGTGTTGAATCACGTGAGCAGCGTCATGACGTATAGCGTGGTGTGCGCGACGGCGCTATGGAGGATGAATGAATAGAATAGAATAAGAAGAATCAAGGCACGTGATAATGTCACTGGTTCAACTATTCAGGGAGTTGGGTGCGTGGCAAGCCTACTGTGAGGGGAATAGAGAAACGTTTAATAGCGTCACCCTGTCAGTTAGACCCACAAATAAGCATTATTAGTGTTCAAGATATCACTAACAATATTATATTATATTGAAAATTGGTTCCACATTTTCCATAGAATATGTTAAATAGATATATTTGGGTAGCGTAACATAACCCTGGGAATTATAAGTCAGGGTTGTTATGTAAAATGAAGATATTTCACTGTGACCTTATGCAAACCATGGTTAACAATAAATTCAATGAGACGTACATAATAAAAGAAGAGTACGGTACCTATTGACTACTAAAACAACTAAAATATCCAGCTGAGAGATATACATTGTAGCTGGATTATCAACAGAATGATAGTAATAAATATAAAAATGATAGCACCTGGGAGAAAGGTATATGGTACAGATGTATACTATAAGACAGGTATGTACTGCAGATTGTACTATTAGATTTTTTCCAAAATCTCATTCAACCCAGATGGTGTCAGTGTATTTAATTTAAAAATCCAAAACATCTCTTTTTTTTCTCAGCTCTGGAATAGATTTGGAGATGTATTCAAGTGGAATAACCTTTAAACCCGACGGATCACAATTGTGGGAGATGTGAAAGTGTCGCGAGACACTATGTTTGGAGTATCCCTTTTTGATGTTACATTTATTTTGGGATACTGGTGTCCTTAATGCGTTGCTGGTGCGCCCAACATAGCGTTGGTTACATGGGCACTGCAGTAAATATATGACGTATGAAGTATCGCAAGTGAGTCTCTGTTGAAATATAAACTGTTCTCCCTCATTGATTTCAATTTGCTTTGTGTTATGTGATATATTTAGGCAACATTTGCACTTTTTGCTGCCACATCTAAAGATCCCTTTCCTATGTCCTGGAATTTTTTCATGGTATTTTTTCTTTTCTCTATTAGGACGTGAAGGTGCTACCAAATTTTTTAGCGTTTTGTTTTTCCGGAAAATACACATTGGATTTTTTGGTAGATTGGTTTTTAGAAAAGGATCCTCCATTAGGATGGACCAATTTTTTTGGAGCATGTTTTTGATAGAGCCATGGTAGGAACTGTATTTCATGATAAACGCAGTTTTGTACTCTTTGTTGGGCTGCTTAGCTACAGATGTTATCTGTTTACCAACAATATTATTGACTGTATCATTTTTCACTTTTTCATAGGCTGAACGGGTGATAGGTTTAGGATATGCTTTTTCGTTAAATCTTGTCGTGATGGTTTTAGCTTGCTCGACAAAATCACTGTCTTTAGTACACTTTCTTCTCATTCTTTTGTATTGACCATATGGAACATTAATTTTCCGTTTTTTTTAAATGGCAACTATGAACATTTAGATAACTGTTGGTATTCACATATTTAAAATGTGTCTTGGTGATTATATGTGTATTGTTTTCAATTCACAATTCTAGATCTAAAAAGACAACTTTATTATCACTAATGTGATCCGTAAATTTCAGATGGAACTCATTCTCATTCAGTTGGTTAATATATTTGGATAAATCTTCCTTGGTGCCTCTCCAGATGATAAGGATATCATCAATATACCTTTTGAATAATTTTATGCGGGGATCATTAAATCTTGTTCTCTCAAAGACCTCCATAACTGGATTTGCAAATGAAGGGGCACATTTCGTGCCCATAGTGGTCCCCAAGATCTGTAAATAATATGAGGAATTGTATAAAAAATAGTTATTACATAGTATGAACATGATGGCCTTAGTGAGGAATTCTTTTTGTTGAATGGGCATTAGAGGGTCTTCTTCAAGGATGTTCGTACAGCGTCAGTGCCTTGTTGATGATCAATATTAGAGTATAGCGATTCTAAGTCTAATGTACACCATAGATGGTCAGAGTCCCACGTAATTTCTTGTAAGATTTCGAGTATATGACCTGAATCCTTCACGTACGATGGTAATGTGATAACATATTTCTGGAGCTGGATATCTATGTATTCTGACAGTCAGTTGGTTATTGACCTGATCTCGGCTATGATTGGGCGTCCTGGAGGGTGGTTATTGATTTTTGGGATATGGTAGAAATAGGGACTATCTTATGGTATTTCACAAATGTATTTGTATTCGTTGGTTGTGAGGCTATTAGATGAATGTGCCTCTTTCATTAGTTTTCGAAATTCATTAGAAATATCATTGGTGGAGTCGCAAAGTAATTTTACATAATATTTTTTATCATCTAATATTCTTAGAGATTCTGTGTGGTATTGATCGTAGTCAAGTATCACAATCCCCCGCCCCTTTGTCGGCTGTTCTAATAACTATATCGTCTCTAGTGTGTAATTGTCTCAAAGTGGCTTTCTGTGACTTAGTTAAATTAGATTTAACTGGGGCATGTGTACCGCACATATTTTTGAAGTCTTTTAGAACATTAAGATAGAAGAGTTCAACGAATTCTCCTTTGCTCTCAGTTGGATAAAATGTGTTTTTTAATTTTAAGTCAGTGGGGATAGGGTCGTTGAGAGAAAAGGAATCAGTTTGGATTTCAGGCTCTATGGGTGGTTTAGATTCTTTATCTTTTATAATGAAATGTCTGTTTAGGGTTAGTTTTTTGATAAACTGATTTAGATCGACAAAGAGGTCAAATAAATTTGATCCTCTTGTTGGGCAAAAAGATAACCCCTTGGCTAGGAGTTCTACCTCATTTCGCTTGAGTATGTATTTAGATATATTAAAAATCCCATATGTTTTGGCATGTTCAAAGTCCACTATGTCCTCTTTTGTGGGATGTTCTTGTCCTTTGTTCCCAGTATTCTTCGTTGTACACTTGCCTCCTCTCTTCCCCCGTCTCGTCCTCTTGGTAGTTTTGGTGTGCACATGATCCCTTTGCGCAGGATCCTGGGGTAAAATTGAGTGATCTTGGATTTGGTCCCCGGACGAGATTTTTCTTTTTCTTTCTCTTTTTCTTTGTTCTGTACCATGGGAGAGGGGAGAATATGGGAGGGACTGGAATTTGTCCTGATCTGGGTCGGGGTGGAGATTGCCCCTGGGGGGTGTGGGTTGGGGAACGGGGTCCCTAAAAAAACCGATTGGTCAGTATTAGATATGCATAGATCTAGAATGTCGGGTGGGGAGTCTGCCATGGTGTTATTGAGTAGTGTCTTATAGTATACATCTGTACCATATACCTTTCTCCCAGGTTCTATCATTTTTATATTTATTACTATCATTCTGTTGATAATCCAGCACCAATGTATATCTCTCAGCTGGATATTTTAGTTGTTTTAGTAGTCAATAGGTACTCTTCTTTTATTATGTACGTCTCATTGAATTTATTGTTAACCATGGTTTGCATAAGGTCACAGTGAAATATCTTCATTTTACTTAACAACCCTGACTTATAATTCCCAGGGTTATGTTACGCTACCCAATATCTATTTAACATATTCTATGGAAAATGTGGAACCAATTTTCAATATAATATAATATTGTTAGTGATATCTTGAACACTAATAATGCTTATTTGTGGGGCTAACTGACAGGGTAACATTTGTTAAACGTTTCTCTATTTCCCTCACAATTGGCTTGTCACACACTCAACTCCCTGAATAGTTGAACCAGTGACGTTATCACGTACCTTGATTCTTCTTATTCTATTCATTCATTCTCCATAGCGCCGTCACGCACACCACGCTATACGTCATGACGCTGCTCACGTGATTCAACACACCGTCACATAGGCCTGGAGCACAGTCATGTGATTACCACTTACGTGACCGAAGCGCAGTCATGTGATTGCGACTTACGTCGTAACGCCAGCTCCCAATTCCTCCAAACACCGTGACGTGCCCTGTGTCACACGTCACAAGCTCCTCCTCCCAACGTGATGATGTGGATGATACCACACGTCATCAAGCTGATCCGCAATACACCAAAACGCACTATATATATATATAATATCTTTTTTTTTTTAACACATTTCCTTAAAGGAAATGTATACACAGTATAGCGGCATAATGTCCTTTATTGTTATATACCTAATATGGCCAGTTTCTTGTTCCATTCAGTTATTATCAGTGAATGGTATACTGTGATGATGTCATCATTGACCCGCCCCCGCATTAGACTCCTCCCCAAGATGGCGCCCGCCACGAGTGAGAAACTAGACACACTACTAGACACATCAATAGTAAGTAATAACTCTAATTCTTCTATAAAAAACATGTAATGATAATGTTTTTTATGCTTGATAAAGGCCCTAAAAGGGCTGAAACACGTTGCAATAAATTTTATTATATTAAACGAGTGGATCCATCCTTTTAATCCCGAGAAGCGCTGGGATGATCTTTTTCTTTTTTCCTGTGGAGTCCATACTATTGGGTCCCCCGCTTCCGGGCGGACACAAAGATTCTAGCAGCTCTCCTTCTAGGATTAGGATAAAAGCACGTCCTTTCTTACAGGCCATCTTGGACTCGGAGGTACCAGTGTGAGTCACTCCCATGTGATTCCACTGCGTACCGGGGTAAGTCCATTTTATGTTTTATGCATTTTTCATCACATTGTTGGAGTCTGTATACATAGTAGCGCTCTATTGATCCCTACACTTTTGCTTTATTTCCTTTTGAAATAGGAAAATGTTTAGTAGTGCTATCAGCTAGGAACTGGCAGAAACCTGTGGGACCCAAGTATACTCATCCACTATTCGTAGAAGTCATGCCAGGCCAGAAGTTCTCTCGGAAGAATTGCAGCTAAAAAACAATACATTTTAAGTAGAAGCTAGGCAAATAAGCTCAAATATGCATGGAAACATAGGAACTGGGGTGCCGAAAAAATGAAGCAACCTACAGCCCACTGCTACAGCCAAATATTTCTTATATCAGTCCAGAGCATCTGTTGCCATTTTTCTGCACCTCAGTTCCTATTTTAAATTCATGGTTGAGTCGCTAGGTGTTATGATCAGCTGTAGGTTTGAGTCTCTTATCGCAACCAGTGCGGGCTGATGGCGTAGTTAGTGTAAGGCAGAGGTCAGTACATGGATAGTATCGGTTGAAGTACAAAAGGAGCAGGCAGATAGTGTAGTCAGGGAGAATCCAGAGGTTGGTACATAGAAGCAGCTATTGTAGTGAGAGGAGCAGTTGGTAGCAGAGGTTAAATAAGAGCTAAGAGTACAATAATCATGCATTGAGGGAGGGCCAGGTTTATATATTGTGAGCAATCAAGGAGACAGGGTGGAGCAATCAGGAGCCAGCTGGAACAACAAACTGGACAAGGTTAAGCTGGGGAGTTGTCCTGCAAACTGAATAGCTCACCAGGCAGAATAGTCGCCTGGAGCACAGGAGTTTTTCACCACAAAACATCCATGAAGACCACTTCTGGCCAGACTTTTCCAAATAGTAGATATGTGTACCTGGGCCCAACCAGTAATTGCCAGTTCTGAGCTGATGCTACATCTGGACCTCTTTCAGTTTTGGAGGAAAGTAAGCATGATGTGTCAATGCAATTATTAGATAAGTGAAAACCGCATGTTGCCATTTCAAAAGATACTGCTATGTGTTTTGGAATACAGATTCCTTCCTCACGGTATGATTACTACTGTAACTCATATCTGCCCCTTAGAAGTTTTGAGTGGTCTGTTTTCAGCTTAAAGGCATCATGACGTTATGTTATTTATAGTGAACATCCCAGAGAACTCCTTTAAGAATGGTTGTTCCCAAATAATCCATTTTTAAAAAATGATAATCATTTTTAAAAATTATTGGACAAAAGATGCTTACTAACTACACTTATGAAATTGGGTATACAAAATGTAGTAATGGGTAGTTCTTAGTCTCTTAATATGTTCAGTCAGTAAAGGAAATACTGGAGGTCACCAACGGGTGCTCCACTCATTAAAGGTTTACCTTAATGGTTAATAGCTTATTCACACGGGTGTTGTTCTCACGCAAGTTTGCCTTCCAGACATCACCTACATGAAATGTGCAATGGGTTCCAGGAACGTAGTTCTTTTATTCCAGCTCAGTTACATCTCTACATTTTGACACCTTTCATTATGGGCAACTGTGTCATATAATCCCCAGTCTTGCTATCGGTCCAGAGCTCAGTCATGTGTATAAATAGGATGTTGGTCATTCTGTGTGGAGGACTTCCTGTGAACTACATGATTACATCAGCATTTTTTAGATCCCTTATGACTGCTGTCAGACAGCTCCCCTTCCTGTGAGACTCCACTCTCCCCTTACCTATGCATGTTCCTCCATGTAAAGAAGGATCTATCTCCCTGATTTTTTTATTCGAACTCGCACACAATAGCTCAGAGTTTGAATAATTAAAACAAAAAAGTGGTTCATGTGCTAATATACTCCATAACAGAGTATTATCGCATGTGCCTATTTGTTTAAGCCTTTAGAGGGAGAAATCCACAGTATCAATCACAGGCAGGAGGCAGGACACTTATAGCTACCTCACACTGGCAAAAAAAAGCCTTGCACAGCTGTGGGAATTAAGGAAATTCCTTGCGGCGGCTGTGACAGAGGATTCCAGAGTTCTCTCATTGCTTTTAATGGGGCCGGAACTGCTGCTGCCAACTAAATTGAAAACTATGGGGCTGCTAGCTGCGATCACATAGCTAGATAGGACATGCTGCAATTTTTTTCCTGGATAGCATTGCATCACAGTGCCATACAGCATACAGGAAAACGTCGCTAATGTGTATGAACCTATTCAAAAAAATGGGTTACATATTTGTGCATCTCACAATACACAAATCTTGCACGATTTTCACTCCAGTCTGAAGGCAGCCTAAGACTTACTTGCAGTCCTTAGGCCAGAATGGCAAGAGCTAATGTGTATTTACACGTGCACTTGCACAATTGGTGTTGTCTATTTGCACACGCATCAGCGTATTTTACCGCACTTTTTGTGCGCGTAAGTTATGCACAATTGTGCATGCAAAAAAACATGCTGGCATGCTCCCACCCATTGAAATAGTCAATTACCTTATTTTATTTTTGCACGGCCGACATGTGCATTTTAAAAAATAAGCAAAAGAAACTCCAGCATGTTGTTGGCTATTTTTCCGCCATTCATTGATAGAACAAGCAAATGGAAATCTAAATAGAGCCTAAGTGCACAAGTGCAGTGTGATGAGACTCCACCATCTCTATTTGTGCAAGGCCAGATGCATCAAGGAAAATGTAGGCTTCATTAGGAAAGCTATACCAGAGAAGAAGGAAACAAGATGACAGACAACCCATAAATGGCACATCCAATAAAACGGGTATATGCAAGCCTCTACATTATTGTATAATAATAGCCTACACTGTATTATATAGGCAAAAAGATGTTGCAGTTTGTATGGAGGGGGATGAGGAGCTGATCCTGCTCCATACAATGTGGATGCTGGCTGTTTCCTACGGCTAACACTTTCGAGCAACATCCGTGATCAACGTTAATCTCGATTGCAGCTGTTGACCCTGTGAATGCCACTGTCCTGAGAGCAGCATTTAAATCCTCTAATCAGTATTGTGGAGTCCTGAATGTCCCCCCTCCCCCCATGATGAGATTGTGGAGCGATGTTCGGTTTCAATGGCAGCTATTTGTGGTGTTTAGCCCCAGTCTTTGCCTGTATTCTAATTCTCACAGTTGGAGCCACTGCCAGAGTTAGCAGAAGTAACACAGATATAGGTGTTACCCCAGTATAGTGATTGCTGCCATCATATACTAGGACAAGCTACCATCACACAGTAGTTAATTTTGTAAGTTAATGCTGATGCGGTCGAGTTGAACGGCAGGACTGGTTCCAATCCCCCCTTCTTTTCCTGTTTTCCTATTGCCCTGAGTTCAGCAGATTTAACATAGAAAATAGTGAATCACAGAATAGGGAAGAATATCATTCTTTGAACTCCGAGATCTGCATGCAATGGGACATGTATCCTGTTGTTTTTTTCCTTCTACTCTGACAGCTGTAGCCATTGTCAGGGTGTGTATTTTTAGGATCACCAAATCTCTTGAGAATACAGAGTAAGAACCTCTTAGGCAGTCAGGATCTGGAAAGGAAGCAAAACTTTAGAGTGTTCATGTTAGACAAATTTTTAGTGAGACCTATCGAGTACAGAGACATGCTTAGCATATTGCATCTGGAGTTTTTTTTATTGTGAAAATATAGACCTAATCTAGGGGTTGACTCACACTGTACCTCATATGGGCTGCAGTCCTTTTTTCAGTTTGGGGTGAACAGATCCATTGGAGACACTTTAGGACATGTTTTCTTAAGCTCTGTCATATAAAGTAACATAATAAACACTACAAACCCGCTGTTCACCTAATGTCTATATTCTGTAATATCCTTTAACTCGAGAAATACATCTAGTCCCCTCTTTTGCCATTTCCACTTCCTCAGGCAGAGAGTTCCACGGTCTCCCCCTTCTGTGTTGGTGATGAAACCTGCTTTCTTCTAGATGTAGCAGATGCCCTCTCGTCACCGTTGCAGTCCTGGGTATAAACAGATCATGGGAGAGATCCTTGTATTGTCCCTTAATATATCTATACAGTTATTTGATCACCCCTTAGCTGTCTTTTTTCCAGGGTAAAAAATCCTAGTTCTCGCTGAGTATTCCAGTCCTCTCATTCCATTTATTAATTTAGTTGCCCTTCTTTGAACCCCCTCAAGCACTGCAACATCCTTCCTAAACAGTGGTGTCCAAAACTGTACACAGTACTTCATGTGGGGCCTGACAAGTGCCTTATATAGTGGAAGAGTAATGTTCTCGTCCCTCGCCCATATACCTCTTTTAATGCACCCCAAGACTTTATTAGCTTTTGCAGCAGCTGACTGGCATTGGTTGCTCCAGTTAAATCTACAATCCACTAGTACCCCAGATCTTTTTCAATATCCCTTTTCCCTAGCAATATCCCATTTAGTGTATATTGATGACATCCGTTTCTCCTGCCCATGTGCATAACCTTACATTTATCCACATTGAACTTCATTTGACATTTTTCTGCTCAAGACCCCAGCTTATCTAGGTCCTTTTGTTGCTGCATATTGTCCTCCGTTGTATTAATTGTCTTATATAATTTTGTATCATCTGCAAATATTGATATTTTACTGTCACTCTATGAGGTCGTTGATAAATATATTGAACCAATGAGGCCTAGTACTGAGCCCTGTGGCACCCCACTAGCGATGGTGGCCCAAACAGAGTACAAACCATTTATTACCACCCTCTGCTTTCTATCTCTGAGCCAGTTCTTTACCAGATACACAAGTTTTCGACCAGTCCGCGCTCTCATTTTATATATCAACCTATTATGCGGCATGGTGTCAAATGCTTTAGAGAAATCCAGATATACGAGGTCAATAGACTCTCCCAGGTCCAGCTTAGAACTTACTTCTTCATAGTAGCTGATCAGATTGGCCTGACATGATTGACCCCTCATAAGCCCATGCTGGTGAGGAATTATTTCATTGTTCTCCTTGAGATATTCTAAGATGGCGTCTCTCAGAAACTACTCAAATATTTTTCCAGTTATTGAAGTGAGACTTACTGGCCTGCGGGGAACCAGGCTCTCTTTTCGCCAATCCAATGGTACAATAGAAATAGTGGTCTAGCTATCACATCACTTAGTTCTCTTAGAACCCTTGGGTGTATTCCATCTCGACCTGGTGATTTATCGATTTAAATCCTCTTTAACCGGCTCTGCACTTCCTCCTGTGTTAGGTATGCAATAGGTAGCGGGAATTCATTTTATTCCCCTGCCTCTCATGTGACACTTCCTTTTTGTTTGTGAATACACTTGAAAAGAAACCATTTAATAGATGTGCCTTCCCCCCATCGTTTTCTATGATTTTTCCTGCATTATTTATTAAAAAGACATGGCCTTTTGGATTTTTAACTGTAAGGTTTGTCCCCCCATTCTACTCTACAGCTACTTTGTTGATGGTACAGGGCATGCAAGGCTGTTCTATTCCCAAACAAGGACATGACTTCCTTCATGATCTCACCCATCCAGTGGGCACCTTGGTCACTTTCTATGGTTTCAGGAACACCATACTCATTCTGAGAACAAATCAAGGCAAACAAGACAAATTTAAACCCCCCTGAGCTTGGGAGTTGTATGTAGTATGATCTGAGATGTTGACCCCAGGTGTACTCCAGACAAGGGTTGCACTTTATGGGTGTCTTTTACTGACCTCCCAACATTGTGATGTGCAATGCTGGCAATGCTGAACCCTGGAGCATAACTAATCAGATCTGTCATTCATCTGCTTTAGACAGGTAAGTACTGCCCAGAGAGGCCTGTGCCATTACCGGGCAGAGGGAACTCGCAGAAAAGGTGTGTTGGTTACACACCAAGCTTGATTCCCTCCTTTTTTTACCCACTTGTCCACTTCCTTTCTGATGGCCAACTTCTGCCTTTTCTGCAGTTAGAGCAGCACTTGGAACTGAACCAGTGGGGAACTGAGGGGCAACTGGATGTCCCCCTATCCCTTGCAGGGCTCAATCCACACCTTTGAGCTGCAGTTTTAGTTGTAGCATCAGCCAGGTGTTTGCCTTTTGCTTCCCAACTACCATTTGTGAAATGGCCCTTTGTTTTCATGAAGGTCACAGTTGGCTGAAGGTCACTATAGAGGAGTGTTTTTAGTAAGTACTGCCCTCCCATTCTTAACCCATTAAGGACCAAGCACAATAAATATATGGCGCTTGGTCCTGGGCTTAAAGTCCTGATAGTAAAATTACAGCAGGGATTTAAGCCTCTGCAATCAATCAGAGGCAGGACAGTTGTCAGCTGTTAGTGACAGCTGATAACCCAGATGAGAAGGCAGGAGAATTTTTTAACCTTTTCTGCCTTTTCCTTCCCTGAGTACACAGCGCTCAATGAGCACTGTGTACTAAAAAGTGAAGGTGGAACTGGAACTTCCACTATGGGAGTTGGGGGGGGGGGGGGTCATGTGACTGCTGGATTACCTGCTACAGCAGAGCTACAGGGTCTCAGAAGACCCTGATTAGTTCTTCCAGTGACTAATACCACAGGGGATAATTTTCCCTGTAACTGGGGCTCCTATGGATGCCCCAGCTACAGTGGAAAAGTGTCGAAAAAACAACATGTGAATGGTCTTATATGACGTCATGGGAGGCACAGATAGTAAAAAACATAATTACACACATCAATAAATAAAAATTACAGAATAACACAATATATATAAGAAAGAAAATAATCCAAAGCCGGTGCCAACCAAAACCATCGCCGTATGGGCCCTGTAAACTAACACTATACATATTCTATATCAAAATGTCCGAAATAAATAGAGGAACCCAATCCCAGGTAGGGTGGGAGCATAGCTCTGCTCCATCCCGCCCACTCCCATTGCAAACTGCTTGGAGGGGAGGAGAGCCGGTGAGTGAGAGGGAAGTGCTTAGATGGGAGCGTACATAGGCCGGGTAGTTATTTCCCTCCCCTCCCTTTCCCTATCTTCTCTGCAGGATACCACAAAACAGCAGGAAGTCTAACCCTCTCTGGACTGGGTTTGGAGAACATCCCCTGGGTCCTTTGAGGGAATGCACCAGTCTGCACAGACAAGAGTCCTCATACTTACAGCCTGCAGCTCATGGCTTTCTTACTGTGGCCACACAATACACCCATGCAGCGGCACATGTCCAAGGGAGAGTCGGCACTCCACAGTTAATAAAGCAAATCATTTGCTAGACTCTGAAAGAGCTTGAAATTAGTATCTAGTGATACTCTAAACTTCTTCCAGCCTATGCAGAAGCAGCTATATTTTCAACTCTGTTACATGCAACTTTCACATTAATGACATCTAACTAATTCACTCTAGCACCACCTAGTGGCCCAGAGTGAAAATTGCTGTTACTGACTTTTCACTGAGCATCTCTGTAGATTTATCTTAACTTGTCATTAAGAAGTATTTTTTGCGCTTACAGACAAGCGCAAGGCCAAAACTAACAGTGCCTAACTGACCAACTAACAACTTATCTTATATGACAAGCTGCTCCCCCATGATCCTTCTACACTTTGGAAAATCACTGCAAGATAATAACATACTAATGTGAACAAATAAGCCCTACATTTTTCCCAACATAGTGACATTTGAAAGCAGATACAATGGGGAAGAACACCAAAATTGCCATCCCTGAGACAAACAAAAATACTAAAATACCAAAAAAAAAACCTTGCCAGAGAGTTCAAAACCTATGAGAACAAAGAACACTGTAGAGGAAGGCAAATCCTCATCCGTACCTGCTCAGCCCCTAATCTCGGATTCAGATAGTGATCTCGAAGAGGGTACACAAGCTCAGGAGGTCTCAGAATTAAGAGACTACACCAAAGCCTTACCAACAAAGGATTGCATCAGAGACTTATGCAAAGAATTTACCCAGACAATCAAAGAGCAGATATCGGAGATGAGGAAGGATGTAAAGCAAATATACACAAGAGTACAATCCCTGGAGGACACTTACTCTCTCGGAGTGGCTGACCACCTGAGTATAACAGAGACCCTCATTGATAAACATAAAGAAGCCTATTTCTAAAAGCTACAAATCAATGACCTTGAAAATTGTTCAGGAAGAAACAACATCCGAATCAGAGGAACCCCTGAATCTGTCTTAGATAAAGAGATACCAGCAACTCTAGCTGCCATTTTCAATGAACTCTTGGGTAAATCAGATGACCATGATCTGGGCCTTTAAAGAGCACATCAAGTATTTAGACCCAGATTAATCAACATAGACAAACCAAGAGATACATTAAGTGGCTAGCAAAGCTTCAAACTCCTGGAGAAGATTCTATACCAAGAATATACTAGACTAGCTAAAAAGATAGAATATGCCGATAAAGAGATCTTAATCTTCCAAGACCTATCCACATTAACTCTGGATTTAAGAAAGCAACTCCAGCCCTTGACTAAACTTCTCAGGGAAAAGACTATACCCTACAAATGGTTGTTTCCCTTTGGCTTGACTGTATCTGGGCACAACAGAACCTGAACTATTCGAACTCCCCAAGATCTTACTCTGGTCCTACCCAAATAAGATCTTGGTCATATCCAAATTCCCAATTGGACCACAGCTGAAGATGTTCTAAATATACCTCCTCTTCCTAGGTGTGAGACCTGGTCGTCGGTAACACCACGTAAAGCTAGGAAGCCTCAAACTCACAACTCACACTCTTATAAACTGCCTGAAAGAGGGTGCGGAAATATATCCCTGATACTTCTGGTGGTTGCAGCAATATAGGAGAGCTGTTGTGTGCCCCACACTAAGGATAGCAGCAGTATAAGAAAGCCGCTATATATCACACAGTGTAGTAGCTTCAAGATTGGGTGTAAGATTTTGATATCCCCGGCATCAGCGGCACTCTAGTGAGGTTACTGAGTGCTTTTCTCTATTTTGGCAGGTATCCACTGGAGAAGCAGACTCTGCTGCCCTCTTTCACTTTAATCTCTCTGCACACTCCCTCCGCGAACCCTAGGCGTTATGGCGGCAGCGGCTGCACTCTGCAGTGCTCTGCAAATTGGGATTGCTGCTCCAACATCTCCCTCTGCCAAGTGTCTTTTTTTCATGATGTTGACCGTGCTAGGTAAATAATGCATTATTTTGATACAGACTTTTTATGGACACATTGATACCAAATATGTTCTTGGGTTTTTTTTATTTAAATTCTGTTATTATAAATATGGCAAACAGTTTTGTTTTTTTTTACTTTTATGACTCTCTCTATATTTTTTTAATAATCAATTACACTTTTTAAACTGATCTTTACATGTATTTTTAGTCCCCAAAGGGGACAAGAACTTGCGATGGTTTGATCGCTCCAGCATTTTAATGTAATACCACAGGCATGGCTCAATAGGCTATCTGTAATGGCAGCCCTGGGGGCTTTCAGAAGGTTCCCGTCTGCCATGGCAACAGCACGGCACCCTGCAATCCTATTGTATGGGTCTTTGCAAGTTCAGTTACACTATTTATGTGCATATCATTGAAATAATGCTTTGATATACTTGGCATTACTGGCAAATAGAGATGAGCGAGCACCAAAATGCTCGGGTGCTCGTTACTCGAGTCGAACTTCCCGCGATGCTCGAGGGTTCGTTTCGAGTAACAAACCCCATTGAAGTCAATGAGCGACTCGAGCATTTTTGTATATCGCCGATGCTTGCTAAGGTTTTCATTTGTGAAAATCTGGGAAATTCAAGAAAGTGATGTGAACGACACGGAAACGGATAGGGCAGGCGAGGGGCTACATGTTGGGCTGCATCTCAAGTTCCCAGGTCCCACTATTAAGCCACAATAGCTGCAAGAGTGGCCCCCCCCCTCCCAACAATTTTTACTTCTGAAAAACCCTCATTAGCAAGGCATACCTTAGCTAAGCACCACACTACCTCCAACAAAGCACAATCCCTGCCTGCATGACACTCCGCTGCCACTTCTCCTGGGTTACATGCTACCCAACCCCCCCCCCCCCCCCCGCACGACCCAGTGTCCACAGCGCACACCAAAGTGTCCCTGCGCAGCCTTCAGCTGCCCTCATGCCACACGCTGGCCTCATAGCCACACCACCCTCATGTCTATTTATAAGTGCGTCTGCCATGAGGAGGAACCGGAGGCACACACTGCAGAGGGTTGGCAGGGCCAGGCAGCGACCCTCTTTAAAAGGGGTGGGGCGACAGCCCACAATGCTGTACAGAAGCAATGAGAACTCCAATTCTGTGCCACCTCCATCAGGAGCTGCAAACGTGGGCATAGCAATGGGGAATCCATGTGCCACACAGTATTCATTCTGTCAAGGTGTCGCATAGCTCAATCCACACTGCAAGGGGAAAGCCGTCAGCGCTCTGTCCCCTACCCAAGTCAGTCAGTGCCTTTGTGCCAGACAGGTCAAACACCGCAATGGGAACTAAGTTTGCACCAACAGCATAGGTGGGTCCTAGGAAACCCAAGACATGAACATAAAATTGATCTGAGCAGCCAAACATGGCAAACTTGCACCGCGCCCACGGCATAGGCCTCGGCCCACAGATTCAGCAATCCTAGGCTGGAAGCGGACTTTCACTGCACCCAGGACATAGGCCTCTGCACAAACCCTCAGCAATCGCGTGCCTACAGCGGACTCCAATGCTAGCGTAGCTGTGCACATCTCATTAGCGCTGTATTGCTCCTGTAGTTTGTCCCAAAGCAGTGCCCCGGATAGTAGAGCTAACGTCAGATTAAATACAGGTGGGCTTCGGCCCACACTGCATGCCCCAGTCAGACTGGGGTTCTTTATAAGTAGACACAGGCAGGTACAACTCCGTGTGGACCGACAGCATGGGTGGGTCCCAGGAAGCCACCGGCGTTACATAAATCCCATTGCATTGCCCAGCACGGCTGAGGTAACGTCAGATTAAACGCAGGTGGGCTTCGGCCCACACTGCATGCCCCAGTCAGACTGGGTTTTTTTTATAAGTAGACCTCAGGCAGGTACAACTGCCTAATGTGAAGTCTGTGTGGACCCAAAGCATGGGTGGCTCCTTGGAACCCACCGGCGGTACATAAACAAATCCCATTGCAGTGCCCAGCACAGCTGAGGTAACATCAGATTAAATGCACGTGGGCTTCGGCCCACACTGCATGCCCAGTCTGACCGGGGGTTTTAATACATAGACACTGGCAGGTACAAATCCGCAATGTGAAGTCCCTGTGGACCCACAGCATGGGTGGCTCCCTGCAACCCATCGGCGGTACATAAATGTATCCCATTGCAGTGCCCTGCTCAGCAGAGCTAACGTCAGATACAATACTGGTGGGCTTCGGCCCACAGTGCATGCCCCAGTCAGACTGGTAATATGTACCTTAACTGTAACAGCGTTGGTGGGAATGTGGTCGCGACTGCGGACCTAGTAGCACGGTTTTATTTAGTTGGTTTTCGGAATGTGGCCATGATTAAGCGGGCCGTGGCAGGGGGATGGTGGGGGGGGGGGGGGGGTTCTCTTGTTGTGTCGTTAAAGGTGAAATTCTTGGACTGCCACTAGATGGACCAATGCAAAGGTATTTGCCAAGAATGTTTTCATTGTTGGAGGAGGAGGGGGATGTTTTTGAGGCACTACGTGTCCTCTCCACGTGTCCATGGTTATATGCACCTTAACAGTAACCACGTTGGTGGGAAATGGCCTCGTCGCCATCATGTCTTTGGGAAGCCTCCGTTTCCACACCCCAGTGACATAGCATTAGCAGCGGTATAGGCAGAGCCCAGGATTAGTAACATTTCAGCGGTAGCATTAGAGACGGGCCCCAGTAACATATCACTAGCAGCAGTAGAGGGGGAGCACAGTATTAGTTCCATTTCAGTAGTAGTAGCAGTCTAGACAGGCCCCAGTAACAATTCCGAAGCAGCAGTATAGGGGGAGCACAGTCTTAGTTCCATTTCAGTAGTAGTAACAGTCTGGACAGGCCCCAGTAACATTCCCGTTGCAGCAGTTTAGGGAGATAACAGTCTCTTTCACATTTCAGTAGTTGCAGTATAGACAAGGCCCCAGTTACATTTATGTAGCAAAAGTGTAGGCCAACCCCACACACCCTGCTGTACCATGAGTGCAGGCGAAGCCCATAAACATTACTAGGATTACACTGTAGGCGATGGCCCAAAAAAATTGGTGTACCAACAGTACTAATGTACCTCAGAAAAATTGCCCATGCCCAACCAAGAGGGCAGGTGAAACCCATTAATCGCTTTGGTTACTGTGGCTTAATTTGTAACTAGGCCTGGAGGCACCCCAGTTAAAATAAAAATTGGTTCAGGTGCAAGTTTCAACGCTTTAATGAGAATTGAAACGTAAAAACATTGTTTACAAAAGTAATATGACTGAGCCTTGTGGGCCTAAGAAAAATTGCCCGTTCGGCGTGATTACGTGAGGTTTCAGGAGGAGGAGGATGAATATAATAGACAGATTGATGAAGCTAAAAGGTCCCCGTTTTTGATGGTGATAGAGAACGATGCTTCCATCCGCGGGTGCAGACTACGTATTGTTTAGGTACCGCTGCTGTCCGCTGGTGGAGAAGAGAAGTCTGGGGAAATCCAGGCTTTGTTCATCTTTATGAGTGTAAGCCTGTCGGCACTGTCGGTTGACAGGCGGGTACGCTTATCCGTGATGATCCCCCAGCCGCACTAAACACCCTCTCTGACAAGACACTAGCCGCAGGGCAAGCAAGCACCTCCAGGGCATACAGCACGACTTCAGGCCACGTGTCCAGCTTCGACACCCAGTAGTTGTACGGAGCAGAGGCGTCACGGAGGACGGTCGTGCGGTTGGCTACGTACTCCCTCACCATCCTTTTACAGTGCTCCCGCCGACTCAGCCTTGACTGGGGAGCGGTGACACAGTCTTGCTGGGGAGCCATAAAGCTGTTAAAGGACTTGGAGAGTGTTCCCCTGCCTGCGCTGTACATGCTGCCTGATCTCCGTGCCTCCCCTGCTACCTGGCCCTCGGAACTGTGCCTTCTGCCACTAGCGCTGTCGGATGGGAATTTTACCATCAGTTTGTCCGCCAGGGTCCTGTGGTATAGCATCACTCTCGAACCCCTTTCCTCTTTGGGTATGAGAGTGGAAAGGTTCTCCTTATACCGTGGGTCGAGCATTGTCTACACCCAGTAATCCGTAGTGGCCAGAATGCGTGTAACGCGTGGGTCACGAGAAAGGCATCCTAACATGAAGTAAGCCATGTGTGCCAGGGTACCTGTACGCAACACATGGCTGTCCTCACTAGGAAGATCTCTTTCAGGATCCTCCTCCTCCTCCTCAGGCCATACACGCTGAAAGGATGACAGGCAAGCAGCATGGGTACCCTCAGCAGTGGGTCCGGCTGTCTCTTCCCCCTCCTTCCCCTCCTCCTCCTCCAAAACGCGCTGAGATATAGACATGAGGGTGCTCTGACTATCCAGCGACATACTGTCTTCCCCCGGCGAAAGTCAGCTGTCGGTCTGCTCTGTCAGACCCTGCAGCAGTTTGTGGGACGTGTGCCTCTTCTCTCCTAAGCTGAGTACTTTCAGCACGGCCTGCTGACGCTTGGCCACCGCTGTGCTGCCACGCCGCGCGACAGCGACTGCTGACGACGTGCTGCTGCTGACACATCTTGATTGCGAGACAGAGGTTGTGTAGGAGGAGGAGGAGGAGGAGGGTGGTTTAGTGGAGGAAGCATACACCGCCGCAGATACCAGCACAGAGCTGGGGCCCGCAATTCTGGGGGTGGGTTGGATGTGAGCGGTCCCAGGCTCTGACTCGGTCCCAGCCTCCACTAAATTCACCCAATGTGCCGTCAGGGAGATATAGTGGCCCTGCCCGTCTGTGCTTGTCCACATGTCCGTTGTTAAGTGGACCTTGGCAGTAACCGCGTTAGAGAGGGCGCGTACAATGTTGCGGGAGACGTGGTCATGCAGGGCTGGGACGGCACATCGGGAAAAGTAGTGGCGACTGGGAACCGAGTAGCGCGGGGCCGCCGCCATCATGTTTTTGAAAACCCCAGTTTCCACAAGCCTATACGGCAGCATCTCCAGGCTGATCAATTTGGCTATGTGCACGTTTAACACTTGAGCGTGCGGGTGCGTGGCGGCGTACTTGCGTTTGCGCTCAAACAGTTGCGCTAGCGACGGCTGGACGCTGCGCTGAGAGACATTGCTGGATGGGGCCGAGGACAGCGGAGGTGAGCGTGTGGGTGCAGGCCGGGAGACGGTCGTGCCTGTGTCCTGAGAGGGGGGCTGGATCTCAGTGGCAGGTTGGGGCACAGGGGGAGAGGCAGTGGTGCAAACCAGAGGCGGTGAAGGCCTATGATGGCCAAGCACCTTGTGGGGTGCTTGGCCATCATATGCCTGCGCATGTTGGTGGTGGTGAGGCTGGTGGTGGTGGCTCTCCGGCTGATCTTGGCGCGACAAACCTTGCACACCACAGTTCGTCGGTCGTCTGCACTCTCAGTGAAAAACTGACACACCTTTGAGCACCTCGGCCTCTGCAGGGTGGCATGGCGCGAAGGGACGCTTTGGGAAACAGTTGGTGGATTATTCGGTCTGGCCCTGCCTCTACCCCTGGCCACCGCACTGCCTCTTCCAACCTGCCCTGCTGCTGCACTTGCCTCCCCTCTGAAGACCTGTCCTCAGTAGGCTTAGCAAACCAGGTGGGGTCAGTCACCTCATTGTCCAGCTGCTCTTCCTCCGAATCGTCTGTGCGCTCCTCCCTCGGACTTACTGAAATTACTACTACCTCACTGATAGACAACTGTGTCTCATCGTCATCGTCCTCATCACCCACTGAAAGCTCTTGAGACAGTTGCCGGAAGTCCCCAGCCTTATCCCCCGGACCCCGGGAACTTTCCAATGGTTGGGCATCGGTCACAACAAACTCCTCCGGTGGGAGAGGAACCATTGCCGCCCAATCTCGGCAGGGACCCGAGAACAGTTCCTGGGAGTCTGCCTGCTCCTCCGAATGTGTCATTTTCATGGAGTGAGGAAGCTGGGAGGAAGGAGGAGCAGCAGCCAGAGGATTCAGAGTTGCAGCTGTGGACAGTGTAGAAGACTGGATGGTCGATAGATTGCTGGATGCACTTTCTACCATCCACGACAGGACCTGCTCACACTGCTCAGTTTCTAATAAAGGTTTACCGCGTGGACCCATTAATTGTGAGATGAATCTGGGGACCCCAGAAACTTGCCTCTCTCCTAATCCCGCAGCAGTCGGCTGCGATACACTTGGACCAGGAGCTCGGCCTGTGCCCACACCCTGACTTGGGCCTCCACGTCCTCGCCCACGTCCACATCCTCTAGGCCTACCCCTACCCCTCAGCATGGTGTATTACGAGTAGAGGAGAAACTGAACGCTGTAATTAAATGTGCCGCTTATTGGCCTGTGGTTGGAGGCTGACTTCGCTTACGGAACACACAGCAGAGCCAGGAAACAATTATGCGCAAGCCTGTAGTCAGACCTAGGTGCGTATGACTGAGCTGCTGCAATTCACAGGGCAGAACCAGTCAAGTGGCCAAAGGCCAGTTTTAGGCCTTACGTATTTTGCTTCAATTTTTTAAAATGGTGAGGTGAAAAACCAGACAGAAACCGTATGCAGCGTATATATGTATACTCTTTCCCTCTGGCAGGATGACGGCGATCATGTAACGGACACAGCAGAGCCAGGAAACAATTATGCTCAAGCCTGTCGTGAGACCTAGGTGTGTATGACTGAGCTACTGGAATTCACAGCGCAGAACCAGTCAAGTGGACAAAGGCCAGTGGTAGGCCTTAAGCGGTGGGCCCAGGCCATCTGAACAGGCACACAAATCTTAGATTTGTGTGCCCATTCACGCATTTTTACGTCACTGGCGGATGAACATAAAAATGCTGATGCCTGAGTGAATAAGCCCTTAATCCTGAAATTAGTTATATTGCTAAAAGATACAAATTGCCCTTAAGGCAACTCAGTTCTGAGTCAAATACATTTACATGAGACATAAAATCAAAATCTACTATAAAAATGTCACATTTTCAGGAGGGTATTTTCCAATTTTAAGGTGACTGTTGGGGGTATTAAGGCTTCAAAAGGTGGTGCTCCACCAAATTAGTAGATCCTATATTCATAACATAGCTTACTGAACATGGGGATTCCATTAGTTGAATTCCTGCTGATACCGAGAACAGCTATCCAAAACATCTCTAAGTGAATAGAGTAACGACTGTACACATGGACAGCACTGGCCAATCAAAGTGGCATGGAGTTTCTTAGACTGATTTTACTACTACACAGTGTGCATCAATAAGGCAGAGATGTTGTGTAGCCATCGTAGTTTGTCCAGGCCCAGATAGCTTGTGCCAAGGTGCTAAGTTCCAGGGAACAGAGCAAATAACTGGTAACTGCTATCAGCATCTACCAGACTATATTCAGGAGTCTCCGCCCAAGGGGCGGAGACCAATCAAGCCGGCTGACCGAAGCTCCTAGCCAGCCACTATAACTCACAGAGATATAGCGCGCCTCTCATAGCAGGCACGCGTGCGCCACATGCCACACCCACACACTGCAGCATGGCGCCGCCGCTTGCCGACCCGAATGTCGGCGCAACACCATCCCAGAATGCCGCGGCAAACCGCGTCACTGCCACCTGGGGTCCCTGACCGGCCTCATGGTAACAACGAGGAGTTTAGACAACAAAATGTGTAATACAAACTTTGCTTGTGGAGCCATGGTCTCAATGTGAGTGTTGTTCTACTACTAGCATAGAATCAATATATTTGTTTGGGATGATGTTGAAATCTCCACAGAGCAATCATTTTCCCTTCCGAATTTTTTCAATTTCCCTATATATTTTGTTCAAAAATTATATTTGTGGGGGGCGTGGCCTAACCGAGCACCAAGATGGCCGCTTGATCTTGGAGCTCTGAGAACCTTAACTCTCTAAAGCAACCAAAAGCGACTTCGGAGACATTTCATCCACCCTACTATGATCTTCGGATCCCTCTCCACTAACTGAGCTACCGATGAAGGTCTGCCCAACAGCTAGTCCTCGCGCCCGCTGCGCCTGAGTAAAACGAAGTTCCCCTCAACCCGACAAGCAGACTAAAGAGGTCCACAACTGTTTGAAAGATCCCCCGCAGGTGCCGACGGGGGAGGTTAGCGGAGGGGAGACTGTCGCACCTACCCATTACTTGCTCTGGTCCGCCGGCGCTCCTGTCATCCCTGGAGGTCTCTCTCCCCTGTCGGAAGCGGCTGGGGGACTTGGCGCTGCAACAAGTCTCATACTGCAGCGAAGTGTGTCCCGGAGAATACAGCCGCATCCTCTTCTGTCGGGAGCGGAGGAGAAGCCTGCCTTACTTGCTTGTCCTGCGCCGTCGGCTGCTGACAGTCCCGAGATCCCAGCCGGGAGCCCGCAGTGTCGGAGATAGGCGAAGCTACTGCCTCCCTTACAAGTCTCATGCTGCTGGTGACTGACATCCCGAGGGCTTCTAAAGGGCTCACTGCTGAACCGGTGCTTGGTGAAGATCCTGCCGCTGGTAAATACCCCGCACCCGCTCCGGAGATTCCCCATCAGCACTCCGGTTCATAAGAGCCAGAAGAGAGGCTTACCCCATTGGGAAACCGCCACCACTGTCCATAGCCATTTTGGGGACCTAGCCTGACTTCTGTTACTTGGCAGAGAGCAGAGGCAAGTGCACAACAACTGTTAACCCCTTGGTGCCCATAAGGGATAAACCCAGGATATTGGGCGGCCTACTCACCCAAGAACAGATTAAGGAGAAGATCCCTTTGCATTCAGATATTTGTCGCATCCCCTGAGTGCAGAAGTGGGCGACAGCGTTACTCTTTCTTAACCCCTCACGTCCAAGCTTTTCTGTGAGGAAGTACTCTCATCAGGAAATAGAAGAGCTCGGAGAGGAGCGACATAACTGAGGACCGAGGAAGACGTAATGTTTTGAACCCCGATCCGGGTTAACCCTTCAAAACTACTCTATACAGATCCAAGGGGCTCCTCTCACCGACGGGTGTTTTTCCTGACCCTTGCCCGACAGTCATGGCCCGCCGCAAGTCTGCAAAGCCTTCTCCTCAGCGCGTAGCTGATTTTTTCACAGCCCGCAGCAGTAGAAGAGGCCCGGCTCCCACGCTCACAGCGGCACTGGAAGGCCCTTCCACCGAAACTTCAGACTCCCCGCGAAGACTAAGATCTACACCGGGCAGCCCAGGCACCTCCCGAGGAGAGGCCCGTTCCCCTTCAGAGATGGGAGAGGTGAGTAAGGCTGCAGCATCCACCACATACACCAGTTCCCACCCAACTAAAATGGTGCCCTACCTCGTGTCTGCCTCAGGGAATGACATCTCTCCCTCAGCTAGCCCAGACAAAAGAAGACCTAGACTAGAAACAGCCTTGCAAACACTACTTCCACCACCAGGCAGTGCAGAACTAATAGACATGCTCCCCTCCTCAAACCAGCCCGCGTCGCAAGCATTTATTAAAGAAATGATGGTGGCACTAAGAAACTTTATGCATGAAGATCTCAACTCGTATTAGCACCTCGATAGCAGACGTGGAGGAAAGAACCACACACATTAAACATAAGATGGAGGAGTTAACTAACTCACACAACACACTCATAGACGCGCACTACTCATTAGAGGAAGACGTGGCCCAGATTAAAATTAAAATGGCGGACTTAGAAGACCGTAACAGACGAAAAAACAACGTCAAATTCAGGGGTATCCCTGAAAACGTTAGCCCAGCCGAGCTAAAAGACTTCCTAACACATCTGATAAAAAAAATGCTACCTTCCACCCCCTCTCAGGAACTCATTATCGACAGAGCTCATCGTCTACAAAAGCCAAAATTCCTCCCAGACAACATCCCGCGTGATGTTATAGCGAGGATTCACTTCTACCACATCAAAGAGGCCCTCATGCACGCCTCTCGCAAAGCGCCGGATCTCCCCTCTCAGTTCACAAATATCCAGCTATTTGCGGACCTATCGGCCGCCACCATCCAAGCCAGAAAGGCATTTTTCCGCATAACCACCTCACTTAGAAGAGAAAAAATCCCATATAAATGGGGATACCCCACGAAATTAATTCTTCTCAAAGAGGGATCAAATCTCATCATTAACAATCCAGAAGACGGGGAAAAGATCCTAACGTCCTGGTGCATTCACATCTCAAACAGGCTTCAGGACAAAGCTGATAAAAATCCCCCTGGAAAGCCTCGCGAGGGGTCTCACCCTCCCTCTCCCTGTTGAAATGTCTCCGCTAGAGATGAGCGAGCGTACTCGTCCGAGCTTGATGCTCGTTCGAGTATTAGAGTGTTCGAGATGCTCATTACTCGAGACGAGCACCACGCGGTGCTCGACTCCATTACATTTCGTTCACTGAGAAATTTGTGCGCTTTTCTGGCCAATAGAAACACAGGGAAGGCATTACAACTTCCTCCTGTGACATTCCAGCCCTATCCCACCCCCTGCAGTGAGTGGCTGGGGAGATCAGATGACACCCGCGGCTCGCCACAGATGCACGCAGAGAGAGATCAGGGAAAGTGCTGTCTTGCTGTAGCTGCTATAGGGAGAGTGTTAGGTGTTATTTTAGTCTTCAAGAACCCCAACGGTCCTTCTTAGGGCCACATCTGACCGTGTGCAGTACTGTTGAGGCTGCTTTTAGCAGTGTTGCACAATTTTGTTTTTTTGGATATCGGGCGTGCAGACCATAGCGTCCTCAGTCTGCAGTCATTTTACAGAGTATAGGGGCAGTACTGGTGAGGCAGGGACAGTGGTACAGGGAAAGAGGTATACTGGCTATATAGGCAGTGGGCTTTTTCAAAAAAATTGGAAAGAAAATACTATATTTGGGCTGCCTGTGACCGTCTTCAGTTTACTGTGTGTCTGCTGGGGGTAGTAGTCGCTGATTAATACCCAGCCTTGCGCATAATTTTTTCTGGCTGCACTGTGCTTTCAATAACCACAGTCATCCTCCTACAGGGAAATCCATATGCAGGCTATGTAGGCAGTGGGCTTTTTCCCAAAAATTGTAAAAAAAAATACTATATTTGGCCTGCCTGTGACCATCTTCAGTTTACTATGTGTGTGCTGGAGGTAGTAGTCGCTCATTAATACCCAGCCTTGCGCACAATTGTTTCCTGGCTCTGCTGTGTCCGTTACATGATCGCCGTCATCCCGCCAGAGGGAAAGAGTATACATATATACGCTGCATACGGTGTCTGTCTGGTTTTTCACCTCACCATTTTAAAAAATTGAAGCAAAATACGTAAGGCCTACCACTGGCCTTTGGCCACTTGACTGGTTCTGCCCTGTGAATTGCAGCAGCTCAGTCATACGCACCTAGGTCTGACTACAGGCTTGCGCATAATTGTTTCCTGGCTCTGCTGTGTGTTCCGTAAGCGAAGTCAGCCTCCAACCACAGGCCAATAAGCGGCACATTTAATTACAGCGTTCAGTTTCTCCTCTACTCGTAATACACCATGCTGAGGGGTAGGGGTAGGCCTAGAGGACGTGGACGTGGGCGAGGACGTGGAGGCCCAAGTCAGGGTGTGGGCACAGGCCGAGCTCCTGGTCCAGGTGTATCGCAGCCAACTGCTGCGGGATTAGGAGAGAGGCAAGTTTCTGGGGTCCCCAGATTCATCTCATAATTAATGGGTCCACGCGGTAGACCTTTATTAGAAACTGAGCAGTGTGAGCAGGTCCTGTCGTGGATGGCAGAAAGTGCATCCAGCAATCTATCGATCACCCAGTCTTCTACGCCGTCCACAGCTGCATCTCTGAATCCTCTGGCTGCTGCTCCTCCTTCCTCCCAACCTCCTCACTCCATAAAAATGACACATTCTGAGGAGCAGGCAGACTCCCAGGAACTGTTCTCGGGCCCCTGCCGAGATTGGGCAGCAATGGTTCCTCTCCCACCGGAGGAGTTTGTCGTGACCGATGCCCAACCTTTGGAAAGTTCTCGGGGTGCGGGGGATGAGGCTGGGGACTTCCGGCAACTGTCTCAAGAGCTTTCAGTGGGTGAGGAGAACAATGACGATGAGACACAGTTGTCTATCAGTCAGGGAGTAGTAATTTCAGTAAGTCCGAGGGAGGAGCACACAGAGGATTTGGAGGAAGAGCAGCTGGACGATGAGGTGACTGACCCCACCTGGTTTGCTAAGCCTACTGAGGACAGGTCTTCAGAGGGGGAGGCAAGTGCAGCAGCAGGGCAGGTTGGAAGAGGCAGTGCGGAGGCCAGGGGTAAAGGCAGGGCCAGACCAAATAATCCACCAACTGTTTACCAAAGTGCCCCCTCGCGCCATGCCACCCTGCAGAGGCCGAGGTGCTCAAAGGTGTGGCAGTTTTTCATAGAGAGTGCAGACGACCGACGAACTGTGGTATGCAAGCATTGTCACGCCAAGATCAGCCGGGGAGCCACCACCACCAGCCTCACCACCACCAGCATGCGCAGGCATATGATGGCCAAGCACCCCACAAGGTGGGACGAAGGCAGTTCACCGCCTCCGGTTTGCACCACTGCCTCTCCCCCTGTGCCCCAACCTGCCACTGAGATACAACCCCCCTCTCAGGACACAGGCACGACTGTCTCCCGGCCTGCACCCACACGCTTACCTCCGCTGTCCTCGGCCCCATCCAGCAATGTCTCTCAGCGCAGCGTCCAGCCGTCGCTAGCACAACTGTTTGAGCACAAGCGCAAGTACGCCGCCACGCACCTGCACGCTCAAGCGTTAAACATGCACATAGCCAAATTGATCAGTCTGGAGATGCTGCCGTATAGGCTTGTGGAAACGGAGGCTTTCAAAAACATGATGGCGGCGGCGGCCCCGCGCTACTCAGTTCCCAGTCGCCACTACTTTTCCCGATGTGCCGCCCCAGCCCTGCACGACCACGTCTCCCGCAACATTGTACGTGCCCCCACCAACGCGGTTACTGCCAAGGTCCACTTAACAACGGACACGTGGACAAGCACAGGCGGGCAGGGCCACTATATCTCCCTGACGACACATTGGGTGAATTTAGTGGAGGCTGGGACCGAGTCAGAGCCTGGGACCGCTCACATCCTACCCACCCCCAGAATTGTGGGCCCCAACTCTGTGCTGGTATCTGCGGCGGTGTATGCTTCCTCCACTAAACCACCCTCCTCCTCCTCCTCCTACGCAACCTCTGTCTCGCAATCAAGATGTGTCAGCAGCACGTCGCCAGCAGTTGCTGTTGCGCGGCGTGGCAGCACAGCGGTGGCCAAGCGACAGCAGGCCGTGCTGAAACTACTCAGCTTAGGAGAGAAGAGGCACACGGCCCACGAACTGCTGAAGGGTCTGACAGAGCAGACCGACCTCTGGCTTTCGCCGCTCAGCCTCCAACCGGGCATGGCCGTGTGTGACAATGGCCGTAACCTGGTGGCGGCTCTGCTGCTCGGCAGCCTCACGCACGTGCCATGCCTGGCCCACGTCCTTTAATTGGTGGTTCAGCGGTTTCTGAAAAGCTACCCACGCTTGTCAGACCTGCTCGGAAAGGTGCTCCGGGTCACCGCACATTTCCACAAGTCCAGCACGGACGCTGCCACCCTGTGGACCCTGCAACATCGGTTTAATCTGCCAGTGCACCGACTGCTGTGTGACGTGCCCACATGGTGGAACTCTACGCTCCACATGTTGGCCAGGCTCTATGAGCAGCGTAGAGCTATAGTGGAATACCAACTCCAACATGGGCGGCGTGGTGGGAGTCAGCCTCCTCAATTCTTTACAGAAGAGTGGGCCTGGTTGGCAGACATCTGCCAGGTCCTTGGAAACTTTGAGGAGTCTACCCAGATGGTGAGCGGTGATGCTGCAATCATTAGCGTCACCATTCCTCTGCTATGCCTCTTGAGAAGTTCCCTGCACGGCATAAAGGCAGACGCTTTGCGCTCGGAAACGGAGGCGGGGGAAGACAGTATGTCGCTGGATAGTCAGAGCACCCTCATGTCTATATCTCAGCGCGTTTTGGAGGAGGAGGAGGAGGAGGGGGAGGAGAATGAGGAGGAGGGGGAAGAGACAGCCGGGCCCACTGCTAAGGGTACCCATGCTGCTTGCCTGTCATCCTTTCAGCGTGTATGGCCTGAGGAGGAGGAGGAGGATCCTGAAAGTGATCTTCCTTGTGAGGACAGCCATGTGTTGCGTACAGGTACCCTGGCACACATGGCTGACTTCATGTTAGGATGCCTTTCTCGTGACCCACGCGTTACACGCATTCTGGCCACTACGGATTACTGGGTGTACACACTGCTCGACCCACGGTATAAGGATAACCTTTCCACTCTCATAAGCGAAAAGGAAAGGGGTTCGAGAGTGATGCTATACCACAGGACCCTGGCGGAGAAGCTGATGGTAAAATTCCCATCCGACAGTGCTAGTGGCAGAAGGCGCAGTTCCGAGGGCCAGGTAGCAGGGGAGGCGCGGAGATCAGGCAGCATGTACAGCGCAGGCAGGGGAACACTCTCCAAGGCCTTTGACAGCTTTATGGCTCCCCAGCAAGACTGTGTCACCGCTCCCCAGTCAAGGCTGAGTCGGCGGGAGCACTGTAAAAGGATGGTGAGGGAGTACGTAGCCGATCACACAACCGTCCTCCGTGACGCCTCTGCTCCGTACAACTACTGGGTGTCGAAGCTGGACACGTGGCCTGAACTCGCGCTGTATGCCCTGGAGGTGCTTGCTTGCCCGGCGGCTAGCGTCTTGTCAAAGAGGGTGTTTAGTGCGGCTGGGGGAATCATCACGGATAAGCGTACCCGCCTGTCAACCGACAGTGCCGACAGGCTTACACTCATAAAGAAGAACAAAGCCTGGATTTCCCAAGACTTCTCTTCTCCACCAGCGGACAGCAGCGATACCTAAACAATACGTAGGCTGCACCCACGGATGGAAGCATCGTTCTCTATCACCATAAAAACGAGGTCCTTTTAGCTTAATCAATCTGTGTATTATATTCATCCTCCTCCTCCTGCTCCTCCTCCTGAAACCTCACGTAATCACGCCGAACGGGCAATTTTTCTTAGGCCCACAAGGCTCAGTCATATTACTTTTGTAAACAATGTTAATACGCCTCCAGGCCTAGTTATAAATTAAGCCACAGTAACCAAAGCGATTAATGGGTTTCACCTGCCCTCTTGGTTGGGCATGGGCAATTTTTTTGAGGTACATTAGTACTGTTGGTACACCAATTTTTTTGGGCCCTCGCCTACAGTGTAATCCTAGTAATTTTTATGGGCTTCGCCTGCACTTATGGTATAGCAAGGTGTGTGGGGTTGGCCTACACTTTTGCTACATAAATGTAACTGGGGCCTTGTCTATACTGCTACTACAGAAATGTGAAAGAGACTGTTATCTCCCTAAGCTGCTGCAACGGGAATGTTACTGTGGCCTGTCTTGACTGCTACTACTACTGAAATGGAACTAAGACTGTGCTCCCCCTATACTGCTGCTTCGGAATTGTTACTGGGGCCTGTCTAGACTACTACTATTACTGAAATGGAACTAAAACTGCGCTCCCCCTATACTGCTGCTTCGGAATTGTTACTGGGGCCTGTCTTGACTGCTACTACTACTGAAATGGAACTAAGATTGTGCTCCCCCTATACTGCTGCTTCGAAATTGTTACTGGGGCTTGTCTTGAGTGCTACTATTATTGAAATGGAACTAAAACTGCGCTCCCCCTATACTGCTGCTTCGGAATTGTTACTGAGGCCTGTCTAGACTGCTACTATTACTGCAATGGAACTAAGACTGCGCTCCCCCTATACTGCTGCTTCGGAATTGTTACTGGGGCCTGTCTTGAGTGCTACTATTATTGAAATGGAACTAAAACTGCGCTCCCCCTATACTGCTGCTTCGGAATTGTTACTGGGGCCTGTCTGAACTGCTAATACTACTGAAATGGAACTAATACTGTGCTCCCCCCTAATGTTGCCAGTGATATGTTACTGGGGCCTGTCCCTAATGCTACCGCTGAAATGTTACCAATTCTGGGCTCTGCCTATACCGCTGCTAATGCTATGTCACTGGGGTGTGGAAACGGAGGCTTCCGAAAGACATGATGGCGGCGAGGCCATTTCCCACCAACGTGGTTACTGTTAAGGTGCATATAACCACGGACACGTGGAAAGGACACGTAGTGCCTCAAAAACATCCCCCTCCTCCTCCAACAATGAAAACATTCTTGGCAAATACCTTTGCATTGGTCCGTCTGGTGGCAGTCCAAGAATTTCACCTTTAACGACACAACAAGAGAGCCCCCCCACCATCCCCCCGCCACGGCCCACTTAATCCTGGCCACATTCCGAAAACCAACTAAATAAAACCGCGCTACTAGGTCCTCAGTCGCCACCACATTCCCACCAACGCGGTTACTGTTAACGTACATATTACCAGTCTGACTGGGGTATGCACTGTGGGCCGAAGCCCAGCTTTATTGTATCTGACGTTAGCTCTGCTGTCCAGGGCACTGCAATGGGATTTGTTTATGTAATGCCGGTGGGTTCCAGGGAGCCACCCATGCTTTGGGTCCACACGGACTTCACATTAGGGATTTGTACCTGCCTGTGTCTATGTATTAAAATCCCCGGTCAGACTGGGGCATGCAGTGTGGGCCGAAGACCACCTGCACTTAATCTGACGTTACCTCAGCTGTGCTGGGCAATGCAATGGGATTTATTTATGTAACGCTGGTGGCTTCCTGGGACCCACCCATGCTGTCGGTCCACACGGAGTTGTACCTGCCTGTGTCTACTTATAAAGAACCCCAGTCTGACTGGGGCATGCAGTGTGGGCCAAAGCCCAGCTGTATTTAATCTGACATTAGGTCTACTATCCGGGGCACTGCATTGGGACAAACTACAGGATCAATACAGCGCTAATGAGACGTGCACAGCTACGCTAGCATTGGAGTCCGCTGTAGGCACGCGTTTGCAGAGGGTTTGTGCAGAGGCCTATGTCCTGGGTGCAGTGAAAGTCCGCTTTCAGCCTAGGATTGCTGAATCTGTGGGCCGAGGCCTATGCCGTGGGCGCGGTGCAAGTCTGCCATGTTTAGCCGCGCAGATCAATTTTTTGTTCTTGTATTGGGTTTCCTAGGACCCACCTATGCTGTTGGTGCAAACTTAGTTCCCATTGCGGTGTTTGACCTGTCTGGCACAAAGGCACTGACTGACTTGGGTAGGGGACAGAGCGCTGACGGCTTTCCCCTTGCAGTGTGGATTGAGCTATGCGACACCTTGACAGACTGAATAATGTGTGGCACATGGATTCCCCATTGCTATGCCCACGTTTGCAGCTCCTGATGGAGGTGGCACAGGATTGGAGTTCTCATTGCTTCTGTACAGCATTGTGGGCTATCTCCCCACCCCTTTTAAAGAGGGTCGCTTCCTGGTCCTGCCAACCCTCTGCAGTGTGTGCCTCCGGTTCCTCCTCATGGCAGACGCACGTATAAATAGACATGAGGGTGGTGTGGCTATGAGGCCAGCATGTGGCATGAGGGCAGCTGAAGGCTGCGCAGGGACACTTTGGTGTGCGCTGTGGACACTGGGTCGTGCGGGGGGGGGGGGGGGTTTCAGAAGTAAAAATTGTTGGGAGGGGCCACTCTTGCCGCTATTGTGGCTTAATAGTGGGACCTGGGAACTTGAGATGCAGCCCAACATGTAGCCCCTCGCCTGCCCTATCCGTTTCTGTGTCGTTCCCATCACTTTCTTGAATTTCCCAGATTTTCACAAATGAAAACCTTAGCAAGCATCGGCGATATACAAAAATGCTCGAGTCGCCCACTGACTTCAATGGGGTTTGTTACTCGAAACGAACCCTCGAGCATCGCGGAAAGTTCGACTCAAGTAACGAGCACCAAAGCATTTTGGTGCTCGCTCATCTCTAATCTTAATGTATTCACTGAGAGGTATCATGAGTATTTTGACCCTGCATTTTTTTTCAGGAGTTTATGTAATTTAGAGAAGAAAAAATAAAATTTCATATTTTTGCAAATATGTTATTTTAAAGGCAGTTTTTGTTTCTCTAGTGCACACGAAAATGAGGATTTACACCCCAAAATGGATACTCCTTTTTATCCTGTGTTCAGAAACATACCTATTGTGGCCCTAATATTCTGTCTATATGCACAATGGGCCCAATTCTTAAAGGAGCAGCCGGTGGCTTTCAGAAAATAAAATTTTGCTTGAAGGTATCTTAGACACATGTAGAGCCCTTGAGCACCCAAAACAATAGAGACACCCCCAAATGATGCCATTTTGAAAACTAGATCCCTTAACGAAGTCATCTCAGGGCGTACTGTGTATTTTAACCCGACAGTTTTTGAATGAATCTAAGCAAAGCAGAAGGAAAAAATTATGATTTTCATTTTTTTGGCAATTGTGTCTTTTTAAAAACATTCTTTTTTGTACATCACACATATGAATGAAGACTTTCACCCCAAAATGAATATCCCTGTTTGTCCTGTGTTCCGAAACATACCCATTGTTGCCCCAACCTACTTACAGGACACATGGCTAGGCCTATAATGGAAGGAACACCCATTGGATTTCAGGGCACCACCTCAGGAAATTGCATGCCCAATTGCTCACTTGTGCAGAAAAAAAAATGGATTCTCTAAAAATATCCCCTCCCCTCATTCCTTTTCGTATTCCCAAAGTAGTCGAGATCCGCAGGAAAGCATGAGATTAAAAAAACAAAACAAAGCATGGTGAATGCGCAAGGCACGCCGCCAGCGGTCCTGCATCTTCCGTGAAGACAGAAGATCTCTGACCACGACGAATATGATCTGCACAGCAGCTGGACAAGTAGGAAAGTGTATTTTTGTACCTAATGGCTGCAGGCACGGGAGGAAACCACTGCGGGATTCCACACTTGGAAACCGTGTGTGCCCGTGGACATGAGGCCTAGGGATCCATTTACAAGGGCCGAATGTTGGGCAAATGATGCACAACACTTGTTTTCGCTCCTGTGCTGTCACACAGGAGCTAGTATTGCTAGCTTGCACACAGAGCGGCCAGCAGGAAGATTGGACACTGCAGACGTTTTTCCTTCTCTCGCTCCTCCACCCCTGTCCGTTGACTTAATACAGCGGCCACTGAACGATGAGCAATGAGCTCATCGTTCAGTGTGAATAGCAGCTGTTCAGTAATGAACGACCGCTGTATTAAGTGAATGAAGAGGGGCAGGGGAGTGAGACAAGAGAAATCTCCTGCATTGCCCCGCCCCTCTCCTGGCCGCTCTGTGAACGAGCCAGCTCTGCTAGCTCCCGTTCAACATCATGGGAGCGAGGAAACACAAGGAAGAGTGTCGGGCATTGTTTGCCCAACGTTTGTCCTGTGTAAATGGGCCTTTAGTGTATTCAAATTGTTTGTTTGTTTTTTGCAGCACACTTTTGTTTGGTAGGTCTTATGTATTGATAAATAGACAAAACAGGGAAAAATATACTTCTCTCAATTGTTATGTTTTATTTAGCAAATGGGAACAACTTATTTCTCATTTCAACAAGCCAATGATGAACAGGTTGTAAGAGTTACCTCAATCGATCATTCAAATGATAAGTTGGCTCATCTAAATGGAGCCTAAGCTATCTCGCTGTCCACTGTTGCACCTTGCAAAAAACGTCATCAGTCACTCTCTCCATATCCCGACGCGTTTCCCCACTTGTCATGTGCTTCATTCAAGGGATTTAAAAGTGCCCTCTTGACTTTTCCGTAATAGACATGACACCCACTGGATATGTTGAAATTCTGATATATTGCTCCTGCTTATATGAGTAATCTGGGGATACATAGTTGAATATCAGGATATTATTGATGAATTATAGGATTTTTTTAGTGTAATTATAGTTTAACAAGGGATTTTTGTGATTATGTTTATGGGCTTCCGTCCAAGCTAAGTACCAAGCTTTCCCTCAACTGTCACATAAAGATCATGCAGTTCACAAGGTGAGAATACAACTTCTACACCCTCTCCAGGTATGCCCCTGCTGAAAGCACTGCATTTCACTAGACCCTGTAAAACTAATCTTCTCTCCTTATGACTATGTCCCAGTGCTCACACGCATTTTGGTTTTACAGATATGAAGAAAACATTTCATGTAGTTGTTTCATGGGCTCACACATGGATTCTTCTATGATGCTGACATCTCCATGGGAAAAGTGACGCTCCACATCAACTTTTCAGCAAGATAATATTTAAGGAAGGTGTAGGACATTGTTACTGGTTTGCGTGTTGTAAAGAGATTCTGTAGTTTCTTTCCTCTAAGCCATTTAGGGGAATGTATTGGATCTTATGACTTCAGTCATTCACGGTATATCAGGTGGTTTCTGACTGATGTGTGATCAGAGACATGCTGGGCAAATACTTTATGTTGAGGCTTGTGGCTGTATTTGTACTTCACAGACACTCTAGACACCGTGTGACTTCAGTTTATGTTCAGTAAGGTAAAACATTTAATTGCTCAAAGAATTACATTGGTAGGAGTCCAATTTCTGGGCCCTCTCATAGACGTGTATAGAGCCGAAATGCATTCAACCTCCATTCTGGTCTATGTAAACGCTACCAACATATTTCTTCATTGGTTATCCCATCTTTATGATTATAAATAAGATTATTATGACAGTTTAATTTAACATGATACATAACGCACAGCTTGAGAACTGAGCTTTTACAGGCAGGTAAGTGGGAGACCATCTGTCCCATTCACCGCTGAATCTTGAAAGATGGTGGCTTTTGATTCTGCGGCCAATTAACCTATTAATGACACTATAATAGTTCGGCGGGTTGCTCTGCACCTCAAAAAGTGAACCACATTGTTACTGCCACCCTGGCCTCCCCCTGGCATTTTAAAGCCGCACTGCATGTGAATAATAGATCACAGGTCTGCAAAGAAAACTTTTTTAAAATTTGTTTTGATTTGTTAAATCATCTTTATGTAGTTTTTTGCACAGATTTCAAAAATGACATGGTTTTTTTTATATCACGTAAGGCTTGCCTACAAAATAAAGTTGAAGTATTTGGAAAAAATACAAAAAACTGAAAATTTTTTATTTGTTTTTGTTATTTTAACATGAAGTAAAAGCAAAAAAAACAAACAACAATACCTAGCTAAAATAAGCATAATAGTGATACATATGTGTTGTAAAGTTATTATAAGTCTTTGTAAAAACGTTTTCTTTTTCCATCAAAGCTTCTTTTGGTACTTTTTCGGCTGTGTTCTTGTGAATTTTCCCTTTTTAACATCCAACAGTAGTCTGCCATCATGTTGACATTCCATCGACCTTGGTATCTGCGCTCCATTTCTTTTAGATCTTGATGGAAACGTTCTCCTTGTTCCTCACTCACAGCCCAAAGAGTTTCTGGAAAGTAGTCCAGATGTGAGTGAAGGAAATGGACTTTGACACTCATGTTGCAGCCCAAAATTTTGTAGTTTTGTAACAATTCAGCAACCAAAGTTTTGTAGTTTTTTTTATTTCCAAGAAAGCCTGTTACAACAAGTTTAAATGAATTCCAGGCATTTTTTTCTTCCATTTCCATTTTAGTGACAAAGATTTCATCTTTTAAAAGTTTTCTTATGTCAGGCCCAACAAAGACTCCCTCTTTCAGCTTAGCATCTGATAGACCAGGAAACTGTTCACAAAGATACTTGAAACACTCTCCTTCTTTGTGTAATGCTTTCACAAACTGTTTCATTAGTCCCAATTTGATATGAAGTGGTGGAAGTAAGATCTTTTTAGGATCCACTAAACTTTGTCTTTCAACATTTTTAACTCCAGGAATAAGAGCCTTTCTGATTGGCCAGGTCTGCTTGACATAGTGTTGTTTCCTGTCACGGCTATCCCATTCACAGAGGAAACATGGAAACTTTGTGTAACCACTTTGTTGACCTAGTAACATGGAAATAACTTTCAAATCTCCACAAATGGTCTATTTATGGTCAGAGTAGCTGATCTTATTAAGAACAAACCCAAGATTTTCGTAGCATTCTTTCAAATGGACTGAGTGTCCAACAGGCACAGAAGCATATTGGTTACCATTGTGAAGAAGTACGGCTTTCAAACTCCTTTTTGACGAATCTATGAAAAGTCTCCATTCCTCTGGGTCATACGTTATGTTGAACATTTCCATGATTCCAGGTACATTGTTGCAGAAAACTAGTTCACCCTCTTGTGTAAAAAAAGGGACAAATTCCTTTTCTATAAGTCGGTACCATGAAAATGAAACACCGGAGGCTAACATATATCTTTTTTTAAGTCTAGACCCTAACTCTTCCGCTGAATCTTTTGGTAGGCCCAGATCTCATACTAAATCGTTCAAGTCTGATTGAGAGAAAAGTTCAGAGTCATTGGTACCTGGATCATAGCTGTCATCATTATCGCTGCTACTATGTGACATTTGGTCTAAATCGTCTAAAATATAGTCAAGTCAGGTCCATGAGGAACAGGGCGAATAGCCGAACGTATGTTGGTTGGGTATGAAATGTCCTTCCTGTTTTTTAAATTGAAACCTTGCACTGAACAAGAACAAAAATAACAGTCATCACTGTGATTTTTAGGGTCTCTCCAAACCATGGGTACTCCAAAACTAAATGATTTCTTCTTACCTTGAAACCATTGTCTCAGTTCTTCAACACACACAGAACACACTATATGGGGAGCCCAAGATTTATCTTGGTCCCCTAATTTCATACCAAAGTATGCAAAATACACCTTCTGAACAAACTTAGAAATGTTCCTCTTGTTGCTTCTTGACGGTATAAAACCCACAAATATAACAGAAACCGTTAGGAGAGTTGACACATCTTCTAGTAGCCATTTCTTCTAAATACCATATCACAAAACTGTTTGATGCGTACACCACAGTGGCTGGCTCCACACTGAGTCACTGACTGCAGTCAAGGTCACGCCTAGCAGACAGTTTAGATTCGTTTTCGTACGCGTACCCAACCTGAAAAACCCTGAAAATAAGAAAATTTCTGGTGAAATTTGTGACTTATCTAGGGGTGATGGAATTTTTTCACTATTTTTACCGTAATCAGCACAAAAAATACTGTTAAACCCACTAATTAAATATGTTACAATTTTTTCATCGCAGACCATAAATGCAAGGCATTAGTTGGATTTTGGCCAAGATACATAAGTATATGGTAATTTTCTGTGATTATTTTTATGTTTTTATATTTCCTTCTCTGTGACGTTTTTTCTCCATAATAACCAATCAGATTCAAGCTTCATTCTTCAGAGGCTATTTTGAAATTGAAAGCACTGATCTGATTGGTTGCTAAGGATATCTGCTGCTCTTTAGGTTGTTGAGGAAATTAACAAAATGGCCACCTGTGAAAAACCTGTAGATGAAGCCTGAGAAAATGGGGAAGAAGGAGTGAAGACTTTTTCTCCGCACATGAACTGCAAATCCATGTGCAGAAAAAAATCTGCAGAGTGAATTCCCATTTAAAGTAACAGGAGGCTAATTTACTGCAGAACATGATGGGAAATTAGTGCACATTGAGTTTTAAGCATAAAGAATGACTAACTGAATCTAAATAAGGCAGAGTTAGGAAATCTGTATGCCTGTTGCTTTTGATTAGCATTGAGAGGATTGATAAGTAGCAATTTTACAAATCTTGGGAACCAGCATACAGATTGTATTTTTTCCATTTATCAATGCTATCAATTATTGTATTGAAGCCAGTTACCTCCTCCTTCTGTTTCTCAGCTGCATGAGCTAGCAGCCCACCAAGTCTCCACATCAGATCTCCCGAACACATCTCAGTGGAATTATCAAGCCTCAGAATGGTGAGCTCTTTTTTCTGATTTTTGGATTCAGTATTTACACATAAATAGAGAAGGGCTTTGATTAGGCAATATGAAAGGCCTCCCTAAGAACCTGTGTTTTTAGGGCATGTAAAAGGGCTTTTTTACACGGGAATGTTTCTGCTGGGTTTTCACACCCGGCTGATATATGCTGCCCCTCTGATGCATTGGCTTACAATGCATGAGTGCACAAGGGTGTACTTCCGTTGCGTAAAAGCACCCGAGCGGATGCCTTCACGCTGGCAGCAGAAGCTGCATAGATTACTATAGGAGCCTATGCTAGGTGCAGGAGAAGGAAGGTAAGCTCCGCCCCATCCCCCCCCCCCTCAATTGCAAACAGCCATAGGGGTGGAGGGAGGAGGGCTATTGTGTCCTCAGGCTCCAAAGCATTGCGGCCTCGACGTATATACGTCGGGCCCTATGCCGTTCAGGCATTTTTACGGCTCTGGTGGTCGCACATGAAACGCCTGTGCCATGTAAATAAGCTCAGAAATTGTAGTATTCGGAATTTATCTGATTCTCTGCGAAAAGAACTGGTGTGGCTTGGGAAAAATCATGGAGGCAGGAGTGAAAGGTTCAGATTAGAAAATAATGAAGTCTAAGGTTGTTAGCAGAGTGGAAAGAACAGGTAGGGTTGTAGACAAAGATGAGGGAGGAGGTATAATGCGGTTCAGCACTGAGGAGGGCCTTATGGGTGCAGTGACTGGAACACGGTGAAGGCATCAGTGTAGCTGCTGAACAAGAAGATAAGTGTAGCTGCTGCATTCAGGGTGGATTGAAGAGGAGTTTAGAGAGTGAAGTAGAGAATTGCAGTAATCAAGCCGAAAAAGTGGATAAGGGCGACCTCAAGAGTTTTTGATGTCTCCTTATTGAGGAAAGGGCAGGTTTGGGTTATGTTTTTGAGGTACAGGTGACATGAGTGTTTAAGTGACTGAATATCAGGAGTGAAGAAAAGGTTGGAGGGGGAATGGATCAGCAGTTACTCAGTGTTTGGATGAGATAGACCAGAGATTGTGTAGTGTTGAGTGGGCACAGTTATGTTACAGAGCCTTGGAAAGAAGAAATGGCAAAAAGAACTGAGCTTGTGTGCATTCACAAGAGAGGTAAGGTGATCAGTACTGGGAATGTCCCAAGACCGAAACTTGAATATAGGAGAGCCTGCAAACCAAGTATGAGGTTTTTTAATTGCATAAGATGGAAACATAATGCAAAAAACAGATAAGTGCATCAGTGTAGTCAATATTTGATGGGTAAGTCATGCAGTCACTGGCATAGGGTGAAAAAGTACTGCTGTTAGTGGTGAAGGAGTAATAAGGAATGGGTTAAAGTGCTGCTGCAAGTGGGGAAGGAGTTAGAAAGAAGAGGTTAAAGTGTTGCTTCCAGTTGGGAAGAGGTGATGGAAAATGAACTGCACTGTCATGTTTGGTGCAACTGGAAGGTTGATTCATGTTGTTTAGTGGTATTTATCTGGCATTTTTGGGTAATACTTTAATGGGGGATTCCCATCCTAGTTTTTCATTGCCATAATGTGAAACTGTCGCAGTAGTTAATGGCCCTCTGGACAAAACCTATGAAAACAGTGAGTACTTCAGCCCTGTGATGTTGGTGTAGCTCCCATTGAAGTGAATGGGAGCTATGGTAACAGTATAGCACAGTTCACTACTCTGTTTCAGTAACATAGGGAATTGGGGCTAAAGCGCCTGGCGGTTTCCAACAGGTAGTCGGAAACAGAGAGCTAGGTGTTACTATCTCAGCCATGAAAAAACTGAGATGTGGCTATTCTTTAGAGCTGCATTGTGGTGTTTTTCTGCAGCTTTTGAGGTGATAGTTTGTGCTGCACAGCAGTATTTGGCCCTGCTCGGATTACATTTTGTGTTGCACTGTGGAATTGATACAGCTAAGGGGCAGTAGTATGTGCTCTGCTTATGCAATCCAACCAATGACAGATGCTGTGTATACTCTGCTATTTAATGCACACAAAGTTTAGCTGCGAACTGGTGGCAATTCAGAGAAAATAGCTATCCTAATGTATAGAACACGTCTGTTTTGTTCAACGTGTATGGCATTTTGTCCTAATAAGACAAAGCATTTGTATTAGTAGGTGAAAGGCGGACAAAGTACATGTGTAGAGATGCATTAACCCTTTCCAGTCCAATGTCGGGCCTGCCCCGACATCATCATTATCCTCCACAGCTCCGATGTCGGGGCAGGCCCGACACTGCAGTGCAGGAGTGGATCTGCACCCGATCGTCAGGCACATCGGGTGCAGATGCATTCCTTTACTGGTCGTCATCGAGGACCCCCGAGGAGAAGGCAGAAAGGGTTTTTAACCCTTTCTGCCCACTTCTTTATACATTGCATAGCGCTCAATTAGCGCTATGCAATGCATAGATTCCGGCCGGCGATCATGTGACCACCGGTGTTACCTGACCCCCGGCGGTCACATGAACGCCGAGCCGGGAGCCTGCACCGTGCAAGGACCTGCTTACCTGACCAGCGTCTTGTGCATTCTCCTTCTGTCTCTCGACCCGGCGATCATGTGACCGCCAGGTGTCACCTGACCCCAGCGGTCACATGATCGCCGAGCCGGGAGGCAGAAGGAGAATGCACAAGACGCCGGTCAGGTAAGCAGGTCCCTCCCTGCACCCTCCTGAACTCTGTCAGATCAGGAGGGTGCAGGGAAAATGTATTTTTTCTCACCCATTCTCCCAGCTCCAATTTATTTGGAGCTGGGGAGAATGAGTGAGAAAAAATAAATGGATTGGAAAGGGTTAAAGTACAGGAGTCAAACTGTCATCAGCAGTGTGTATGTGCTAAATTGTCTGCAAAAAAAGGCAGACATTGAAAACTTAATGTTAATTTAGTAAATAGACAAAAAGAAAAGGCACATAAAATCATGCTTTTAAGTGAATCATTGACATTTTCTTCATTCAATGTTGGCAGTACAACAGCAGAGCTTTTTACAAATCTAAAAGAACAATTAGAAAGGTTCTCTCTAAATGTTAATATCACTGGCTGTTCATACATAAATTAGGCCATCTTGCTCAAAACATTGTGCATCAGAGAATGAAAGCTGTTAGAGATGAGCAAGTACCAAGAAGCTCGGGTGCTCGGTACTCGAGTTGAACTCTCCGTAATGCTCGAAAGCTCGTTTCAAGTAACAAACACCTTTGAAGTCAATGGGGGACTCAAGCATTTTTCAAGATGACCGATGCTCTGCATGGGGGAGGTTGTGTGAAACACCCGAAAATATGAGAAAGTCATTGAAACACCCCAGAAACGGATAGGGAACAGCAGGGGCAGCATGCATGGGTGCATCTGAGGCACCCCGGTCCCACTAATAAGCCAAATTAGGGGCAAGAGCCTAGCGGTTACTCCCATAACAATTTACTTGGGACAGACCATCATTAGCAAGGCACACATGCTGGCACATCTTAGCTAAGCACCACACTACCTGCAATTAAGGACAGTCACCACCTGCGGGTGACACCGCTGCCTCTTCTCCCGGGTTACATGCTGGCATTGCTGTCTAACCCCCGCACAACCCTGCGTCCACAGCGCACACAAAATTTTCCCTGCGCAGCCTTCAGCTGCCCTCATGCCACATGCTCGCTTCATAGCCACACCAACGTCATGTTAATTTATAAGTGCGTCTGCGATGAGGAGGAACCGGAGACACACTGCAGAGGGTTGGCAGGGCCAGGCAGCGACCCTCTTTTGAAAGTGTGGGCGATAGCGCACAATTCTGTTGAGAATTGATGAATAATTGATGTACGATCATCATTCCAAGCAGGAGGTGTCGCAAAAGTAGCCATCACTAACGCTTCCTGTGAATGCTCCAATCCAGTATCTCGGATAACTGTGGTAATTTGTAGCATGAGAGATAATACATGTCGACCAGCGCAGATCCCCAGTCCCCAAGCAGGAGGAGGAGGTGGCATAATAAGCCCAAGAAACCATGACTGAGATAGGAACCACAATACTTTGTGTGGGAAGCACGTGAGCGGGCCCTGGGTCAGGCTCAGTTCCAGCCTCCACAACGCAATGGGAAAGCCGTCTGCACTCTTCGACCTACTCAAGTCATTCAGTGTATTTGTGCCAGATAGCTGAACACCGCGCTGGGAAACCTTTGTGCACCCACAGCATAGGCGAGCCCATGAAACCCAAAGACAGTATTACACATGAAGAAATGACAGTGCCCAAACATGGCAGAGTTCCACCCCATCCAGGACCTCGGCCTCTGCCCACACTTCTGTCAAATTCAATCAGTGTATGTGTCAGATAGCAGAACAGCGCAATGGGAAAGCCTTCTGTGCCCTGCCCAAGTCATTCAGTGTATTTGTGTCAGACAGCTGGACACCGCGCTGCGAAACCTTTGTGCACCCACAGCATAGGCGAGCCCCTGTAAACAAAGGAAAGTAGTAAACATGAAGAAACCAGAGTGCCCAAACATGGCAGAGTTTTACCCCGCACAGGACCTCAGCCTCTGCCCACACTTATGCCCGATTCATTGTATGTATGTGTCAGATAGTAAAACAACGCAATGGGAAAGCCTTTGTGCACCCACAGTATAGGCGAACCCCTGAAACATTTCTATAGCAAATGTATAGGCGAACCCTTGAAACTTTTCTGTAGCAAGAGTATCGGCGGACCCCTCAAACCTGTCAGTAGCAAGTGTATAGGCGGAACCCTGAAACTTTTCTGTAGCAAGAGTATAGGCAGAGCCTTCAAACCTTTCAGTAGCAAGTGTATAGACAGACCCCTCCAACCTTTTAGTAGCAAGTGTATAGGCGAACCCCTCAAACCTTTTAGTAGCAAGTGTATAGGCGGACCCATGAAACATTTCCATAGCAAGGGTATAGGAGAATCCCTGAAACATTTCTCTTGCAAGATTATAGGCGAACCCCTCAAACATTGGTGTACCAAGAGTGTAGGCAAACGCCTGAAAAAATGTGTTAACCATGAGTATAGGTGAAGCCCGGAAAAATTAGTTGGCTAAGAGTATAGGCAAGGGCCTTAAAAATTGGTGTACCAAGAATACAAGTGTACCCCTGAAAAATTTCTTAACCCCGAGGGCAGGTGAAACCCATAAACTTTTATTAAAGATACAGCTCGTTGTTGCTTAATTTGTAACAGAGCCTGGAGGCAGCCCTCCCAAAACATTGGTTTTAACAGAGCCTTTTGGCCCACTGAAAAATTTGCGGTTCAGCGTGATGACATGCTATTTGAGGAAGAGGAGGAGGAGTAATATCCGAGAGGGATAGACCAAGCTACTTCTCCCCCTTTTTTGGGTTCTAGAGGATACATATTTCTCCTGTTGCAGCTAAAAGAATCTTTAGGATCCAATGCTTTCCACCAGTGGAGGAGAGAAGTCTGGGAAAATCCAGCCTTTGTTCATCTTTATGAGGGTAAGCATTTCGGTGCTGGCAGTTGACAGGCGGGTACGCTTATCCATGATGATTCCCCCAGCTGCACTAAACACCTTCTCTGACAAGACTCTAGCGGCAGGGCAGGCCAGAACCTCCAGGGCGTACAGCGCAAGTTCGTGCCACATGTCCAGCTTTGACACCCAATAGTTGTATGGAGCAGAGGACAGTGGTATGATTGGCTATGTACTCCCTCAACATCTTTTTACAGTGCTCCCTCTGACTCAGTCTTGACTGGGGAGTGGTGACACAGTCTTGCTGGGGAGCCATAAAGAACTTCTCCTGCTCCTGCCCTGGCTGACCCACACTCCACAGGCAAACAGATCCAATCTTTAACCCTTTTGGAACCCACCAATTGTCTGTATATTTTAAACACCAGCTGAACTGACGAAGGGGTTATCCCCGAATCGCGCATTCACAAGCTGTTCACGTACTTTATTAAATAAAAGGAGAAGTTTTACATACCTTTGGTCACTCCTTATATTGCTTTAATCTGGAGTGTTGCGCCGTCTCCATTGCCATTTTTTTCCTTTATATTCTCTTAAACATATGGGGACATGGGTGGAAGATTTAGAGTCTTTATCGTCTGCCATCCATACCCACTCCTACTGAGAAGGCTCAGGTGCTAAAAGACCAGCACTCCCACCTTGTTAGAGTGCTTCTTATGCAATAAGACCTTAAAAAAAACGCAATAGGCATAGCAATGTGCGCTTCCAAGGTCTGCCTGAGTCCTGGGTTTCGGAGTTCTTACCCAAGGTTGCAATGGAACGTTTTGGGACATTACTAGGCTCCATAACCATTGAGCACATTCACAGAGTGCTAAGGCCTCTGCCTGCCAGTACAGATGCCCCTAGAGATATCATATGTAAACTCCTGAGGTTTACAGATGCACTGGCTATTCTAGGAGCTGCAAGAAATTGCTGTGATCTGTAATATGCTGCTGCAAAACGACGTATCCTGCAGCCATTGCTAGACGCTTTGACGGCAAAAGATATTAAATATGCCTGGCTGCTCTGCTTTGGTTTCGGAATCAACCATAATGGCAGGAGATACAACATCCACTCACCTGAGGATCTGAAAGGTTGTTGGCAACATCAACCCGATTGACCTGCCCCACTGATTGCCCCTGCCGGAGCTTCCGAGCTTCTCAAGGCTGCCTACTTCTCAGGGTTGGCAGGTTGCTGGAAATTTCAAATCCCCTAGAAATAATAATAAGAGCAGAGAGGAAGCTCTTGCCAGTGACTCTTGATTTCTGGGTCTTGTTCAGGTTCCTGAGTCTCTCCAGCTTTGGGTCAACTGACCCTGGTTTCTCCTCATGTATATGGCTCTCCTGACTGATGGTTGGCACTGGACAGAAAGTACTGCTGATGTCCTTTGCCCTCCATCTAATCATACATTCAATGGTTCTTTTATTGTTTTGCCAAGTGTCTTTTCTTTCCTTTTTACCCCTCTGAGACAAATCGTTAATGTGTCCCTTATAGTTATGGTCCCTGATTGTGTTTTCCTGGTTAGGCTAAGTTCGACTACTGAGTGACTACTTCTCTGAAGTTTTGTTCTCTGCATCCTATACCCTGATACAAGGCGGCTCTGAGTTTGAAGTTGAGCCTTCTAATATCTGGTGTTTTATTTATTTTCCTTTAACCCCTCTCTATCCCTCCATCTTCTCTGTCCCATTGTCCCTTCTCCACATACCCTCCTTTTAAGGGGAGAGGTGGGCAGGAAGTATTTTGGTTCCCATTAGGTAACCAGTTTGTCTCACTGTTAACGCCTATATCTTTTATTGCTTATTTCCTTTTTTAATAATGTAGATTGGTTTGCTGAGGACCCTCCAGTCTCGGTTCTTTTGGTACTGAAATGGATGCCATCTGCTTTACTTCATTTAATGTCTGAGGTCTCAACTCGCCTTTCAAGAGGCACAACATCTTATTACTACTAAAGAGGTATGGTACCAAAATCCTATTGTTGCAGGAAACACACTTCAAAAGAAATAAATGTATGCCCCTGCCAGGGAAGTTATTCCCACAGGGCTTACATAATTCACACCCTACCTACGCTTCAAAAGGGATTTCCATTCTCTTCCACAAATCCACCACTTTTATCTGTGATACACAATATTCTGATGAGGAGGGGAGACTTCTCTTCATTAAGGGCTCACTTAATAATATTAAAATAACTATCATTCACCTATATGTACCTAACTCAGACCAAGTTGTTTGGCTAATCAAACAGTTGAAGGTTCTCAAACAGTTTGCTAAAGGACATATTCTTCTAGGTGGAGACTGGAACATTACTTTAAATTCTTTGCTTGACTCCTCAGTAGGTTACTCCCAGGTCTTGCAGGTGAAATAAAAAAAAAAATAGGCCATTTCTTACAGGAGTTTAGAGTTGTTGATGCGTGGCGGTATCTTCATCCCTCTACAAATGACTTTACCTATTTTTCCTGGTTCATTCCTCATTTTCAAAGGCTGGATTATTTATTTGTCTCCTTTTGTCTCCTGACACACATAGAAAAAGCTGGTATTGATCCTATGACAGTCTTGGACCCTTCTCTATTACATATAGACATCTGTCCCTTTGGAGAGGTTCCCTCGGGAATGGAGGTGGCAACTCAATGACTCCCTATTGGACTCTCTTGAGGAGCAGGCTCATCTGCTGAACTGGTCCAGTAGTACTTTCAAGCTGATTCTACAGGCGGCCCAGAGTTCCCTTGTGTCTGGGAGGTGCATAAAGCATTTGTGAGAGGCCTGTTGATTGCTTTGGGGTCTAAAGTCAAAAAACAACAACAAAAAGAGATAGATAAAAAAGTTTCCCAAATAGCAAAATTGGAGCAGGTGGTCAAACTCTTCCAAACTAAAACAATTTGGAGTAAATGACATCTCTGAGACACAAACTCCAAAGATGTTTGGAATCCAAATTCAACAATTATTTCTTAAACAAGTAGTCTATGAGTAAGGTAATAGAGGAAGCAAATTTATGTCATCTTTGATTAAGAAAGTCTGCATGAGAAACTATATCCTCAGTATCCTCAACCCCAGAGATAGACAGAGTATTTCAGCAGTTTCATTTGGGACTGTATAATCTCAGGGATCAAAATGCTACCCTGGATGCGCAGAAAACAAAAGAGAAGATAGATTTGATTTTGAACACTTTGCACCTCCCCAAATTAGGTGATGATGCGGCTAGCATTTTATTGGCCCCCGTTTCATCCTTTGAGGTTGAGCGAATACTAGATCTTTTCAATGCACTACTACTGGGAGAAGCTCTACTGAAAAAATCCCAGGACGCACACATTACTCTTATTCAAAAGGATAATAAAGATCCGGAATTGTATGGTAGTTACAGGCCAAATGCATTGATAAACTTGGACGTCAAGTTGTAGGCTAAATTGTTAGCTAAAAGAGTAGAGGATTACATTCCATCATTGGTTGAAAGGGAGCAATCCAGCTTTGTCAAGGGGAGGGAAGGTAGTGATAATAGTCTTAGGTTACTACTCACCTCTAAATATGCTCAAATTCATAATATCCCTTTAGTCTTTGTGGGAACTGATGCCAAAAAGGCTTAGGATAGGATAGACTGGATTTATATGGAAAGAGTCCCCCATCATTCTTACCCTACCTTTCATTTCTGTGATTTTTTTCTTTGTATGCAAAACCCTATGCGAGGCTGAAAATTAACGAAATTCTTTTGCCAACATTTGTTATTCAAAATAGTACCCGACCAGGTTGTCCTTTATCCCCAACCCTTTTTATCTTAGCAATGGAGCCTCTCTTGCAGAGGGTGAGGCAGGACCCAGATATTAAAGGCTTGAGTTTCGGACCCTACATTTTATCAGCTGCTGCCTTCACAGATGATATTATGTTTGTGGTTTCTTAATCAGAAAAAGGTGTACCCAGACTTGCTTCACTCCTGGAGGAATTTGGTTTGATTCCAAATTTTAAAATGAACTTTGCCAAATCCACGGTTCTAAACATTTCTATTCCCGTCTCCTGTTGTCTTTCTTTGAAATCCAGTTCACCCTTCACGTGGTGTGAGCATCAATAGATTATTTGGGTATTAAGCTTCACAAGAAAACTAAAGACCTCTATTCTGGTAATTTTATGCCCTTGATTACACAGGTTAAGAAATTGCTTCACTCCTATGATCTCCCTTCCATTTCTTGGTTTGGTAGAAAGAACATTTTAAAGTCCTATGTACTTCCAATAATTCTATACAAAATCCGTATGCTGCCAATTTCTCTACCAAAAATTTCTTCAAAACCCTCTGTACGGTTTTACAGGATATGTCTGGAGGCAGAGGAGACCGCATCTAGCTTATAGTTTAATGATGAGGAGACGCTCAGAGGGAGGGATTGATCTGCCTTGTGTCAACGAATTTTATCAAGCAGTGCAGCTGGGTTATTGGATAGATTTGACCCACACCTCTAGAGATCCCTTACTGTATCATCTAGTGGCAGGTTCATATGGAGAATCCTTGCTGGAGGATCTTTGGTTCCCAGTCAAGAATAAATATCACTCAAGCAATTTTGATTCTCTGATTAGGGGCCCCTGCGAGACCTGGGACGGATTTAGAGATTGATTAGCCCCTGAACCCTCCCTGATGACACTGTTATGAGTCATTTATAAACTGTTTAAAATTCCCACCAACTCCTCAGTAGTTAATGTCTGGAGGAGGTTCTCTGGATTGGTGATAGGCAGCTAGAAAGTATAGGCGCATAAAATGACATCTGAGATTTTGCAATCTCTTCTTCCTCAACATACCTTCTCCTTCTTGCAGAGGTCTCATGTCACCAATTCATTCAATGATTTCTTTATAACATTTAAATCTACTAGGCACAAAACACCTTGTGAAAGGCTCCTAGGCGAGGAGACCCCCAAGTCTGGAAGAATTGTGAACTTACATAAATGTTTCATAGCCCCCCCATCTAGCTTATTAGCCAGCCTTCCCAGTTCTTGGGGAAAAGGATCTCATTATATCACTTTCCACTGAGGATGTAAAATTAATTCTGAAAACATCTTATGGCCTCTCCCCGTGTATCCTACTGCAAGAGAGTCACTATACACTTTTAGTGAGGGGGTACAAAACCCCACAATTAGAGGTGAGTGAGCACCAAAATGCACGGGTGCTCAGTATTCAAGTTGGACTTTTCGTAGTGCTCGAGAGGTCGTTTCAAGTAACGAACCCCAGTAAAGTGAATGGGAGACAAGCATTTTTCAAGCTGACGATGCTCCGCATGGGGGAGGTTGTGTGAAACACCTGAAAACAGGAGAAAGTCATGAAAACACCACAGAAATGGATAGGGAATGGCAGGGACACCATGCAGGGGCACTATTAAGCCAAATTGGGGGCAAGAGACTGGCGGTCATCCCCCTAACAATTTACTTGGGACAGACCATCATTAGCAAGGCTCACGCACTGGCACATCTAAGCACCACACTAGCTGCAACCAAGAACAATCACTACCTGCGGGTGACACCGCGGGCTCTTCTCCCGGGTTTAAATGCTGGCATTGGTGTCCAACCCCCCACACAACCCTGTGTCCACAGCGCACACAAAATTTTCCCTGCGCAACGTTGAGCTGCCCTCATTCCAATCCCGCGCCACCTCCGTCACAAAATTGTCAGGAGCTGCAAACGTGGGCATAAAGGGGACCAGTACTTCTACGTATCTTCACAATGTAGCAGCGCATACTAACACCAAAGATTAGTTTGAAACAGGAAGTGTCGCAAAAGTAGTCACCACAGGTATACAGTGACCCTGTGAAACTCTCATTAAATTACTAACGCTTCCTCTGAATGATCCAACCCAGTATCTCGGATAACTGTGGTATTTTGTACCATGAGAGATAATACATGTCACCCAGTGCTGATCCCCAGACCCCAGCAAGAGGAGGAGGTGGCATAATAAGCCCGAGAAACCATGACCAAGGTAGGACCCGCAATACTCTGTGTAGGAAGCACGGGAGCGGGTCTAGGGTCAGGCTCGGTCCCAGCGTCCACCTTGTTTGACCCAAGGTGCCGTGAGTTGCATAGCAATGGGAAATCCATGTGTCCCCACACAATTCATTCTTTGTATGTGTCAGATAGCAGAACACCGCAATGAGAAAGTCTTCTGCGCCCTACCCAAGTCATTCAGTGTATTTGTGTCAGATAGCTAAAACAACGCAATGGGAAATCTTTGTGCACCCATAGCATAGGCGAGCCCCTGCAACCCAGAGACAGTATTAAATATGAAGAAATCATAGTGCCAACACATGGCAGAGTTTCACCCCGCCAAGGACCTTAGCCTCTGCCCACATGCTCAGTAGTCGTGGACCTAAAGCAGACTCGGATGCTAGTACTGCGGTGAATGTCTAATTTATTCAGTAGTGCTTCTTTTGATTGGTCCAAACCAGTGTCTCAGATGACTGTGGTAACACGGGAGCAAATACATGTCGACCAGCGCTGATCCCCAGACTCCAAGCAGGAGGAGGAGGTGGCATAATAAGCCCGAGAAACCATGACCGAGGTAGGACCCGCAATACTGTGTGTGGGAAGCACGTGAGCGGGCCCAAGGTCCGGCTCGGTCCCAGCCTCCACCTTGTGTGACCCAAGGTGCTGTAAGTTGACAGGCGGGTACGCTTATCCGTGATGATCCCCCCAGCTGCACTAGACACCCTCTCTAACAAGACGCTAGCAGCAGGGCAGGTCAGCACCTCCAGGGCGTATAGCGCAAGTTCGTGCCACGTGTCCAGCTTTGCCACCCAATATTTGTATGGAGCAGAGGCATCACGGAGGACGGTGGTATGATCGGCTATGTACTCCCTCACCATCTTTTTACAGTGCTCCCTCTGACACAGTCTTGCTGGGGAGCCATAAAACTGGCAAATGCCTTGGAGAGTGTTCCTCTGCCTGTGCTGGACATGCTGCCTGATCCCCGCACCTCCCCTCATAGTTGGCCCTCTGAACTGCCGCTAGCACTGTCAGTTGGGAATTTTAGCATCACTCGGGGGACCGAGTAGCGCAGGACCGCCGCTGCCATCATGTTTTTGAAAGCCTCCGTTTCCACAAGCCTGTACGGCAGCATCTCCAGGCTGATTAATTTAGCAATGTGCACGTTTAAAGCTTGTGCATGCGGGTGGGTGGTGGCGTATTTCCGCTTTCGGTCCAACGCCTGTGTTAGCGACAGCTGAACGCTGTGCTGACAGAAATTGCTGGATGAGGTGAGGGTGTGGGCACAGGCCGGGAGGCGCTCGTGCCTTCATCCTGGGAGGGGGATTCGATCTGTGTGCCAGGTTGTGGCACAGGGGAAGAGGCAGTGGTGTGACCCGGAGGCGGGGAATGGCCTTCGTCCCACCTTGAAGGGTGCTTGGCCATTATATGCCTGCGCATGCTGGTAGTGGTGGCTCCCTGTCTGATCTTGGTGCGGCACAGGTTGCACACCACTGTCCGTCAGTCGTCTGCTCTCTCACTAAAAAACATCCACACCTTTGAACATCTAGCCCTCTGCAGGGAGGCTTGCCACGAGGGGGTGCTTTGGGAAACAGTTGGGGGATTATTTGCTTTGGCCCTACCTCTCCCCCTGGCCACCTCACTGCCTCTTCCAACCTGTCCTGCTGCTGCACTTGCCTCCTCTCTGAAGCCCTGTCTTAACAAGCCAGGTGGGGTCAGTCACTCCATCGTCCAGCAGCTTTTCCTCCGAATACTCTGTGCGCTCCTCTCTTGGACATACTGCCCGTACTACTACCTCATTGACAGACAACTGTGTCTCATAATCCTTATCCACAAAAAGCTCTTGAGACAGTTGCCGGAAGTCCCCAGCCTCATCACCTGGACTGTGGAAACGTTCCAAATGTTGGGCATCGCTCACGACAAACTCCTCAGGTGAGAGAAGAACCATTTGTTCTCACTCAGGGCAGGGACCCGAGAATAGTTTCTGGGAGTCTGCCTGCTCAGAATCTGTCATTTTCATGGAATGAGGCTGGGAGGAAGGAGGAGCATCCAAAGGATTCAGAGGTGCAGTCCCTCAGCAACCGGCTGTATTTCACCTCTCCCAGAAAATCAGCCTGTGCCCACACCCTCAATTGGACGCCTGTGTCCACATCCTCGACCCTTACCCCTACTCCTCATCATGTCGGATTAAGGATAGAGCAGGGCCCAAATAAATTACCCCACTGTACAGCGCTGAGAACTGTGGCTAATTCACCGCACACAATGACTTGTAGATAGCGGAGGCTCTATGCTGTGACTTTTGTTAGGGGTGGCCTTGCAAAGGAGACCAAAGTGCTGATGTCGCCTGGGTTCAAATTGGTATAAGCAATCAACGAGCGCTCGGAGAAGACACGCTGACCAGACAGAGTGTGATCAAAATGGCTTCTAGTTTATTCAAGAAAAACACATTACATTATATAGACCACAGACTCTTATCTAGTCAGGATGCGCTTGTCTCTTGGTCAGCATTTTATTACATCAACACATTCTTTCTTAATGAACTACTGAGAAGAGAAAACTGGGGGCCAGGACAATCTGTGAATGTACCATAGATAAGCAGAAACCTTGAACAATTCAGAGGAGTCATTTCTGGCCACCTGGCCCCCTATCTTTCTTAACCAACGCACATTTTGTATTTCAACTATTTATTCGTATTTTGATAGCTTAGCAACTAAATTAACCCTCTACATCTCCCCCATTCTGGACATAGGGTCCACCATCATGCTAGGTACTTCACCCGAGTGGTGCCGGCTCCTGCCAGATTCCCTAGAGTCATGTGGTGGTCCCAAGGTCCACCTGGGTTAGAGTTTAGCAAAAGCCTTTTCACTACATTTGTTAACACATGAGATCACAATTTTTATAGCTATATATATGCATAATAGAATCATCACAATTTGTAATATACTTTGTAGAATCCCCATGAACCAACCTCCTAGACCAGAAAACCAATTTGCAGGATTAAAGGGGTTGTCCCGCGGCAGCAAGTGGGTCTATACACTTCTGTATGGCCATATTAATGCACTTTGTAATGTACATTGTGCATTAATTATGAGCCATACAGAAGTTATCAAAAGTTTTATACTTACCTGCTCCGTTGCTAGCGTCCTCGTCTCCATGGTGCCGACTAATTTTCGGCCTCCGATGGCCAAATTAGCCGCGCTTGCGCAGTCCGGGTCTTCTGCTGTCTTCAATGGGGCCGCTCGTGCAGAATGCCGGCTCCGTGTAGCTCTGCCCCGTCACGTGCCGATTCCAGCCAATCAGGAGGCTGGAATCGGCAATGGACCGCACAGAAGAGCTGCGGTCCACGGAGGGAGCAGACCCCGGCGGCCATCTTCAGCAGGTGAGTATGAAGACGCCGGACCGCCGGGATTCAGGTAAGCACTCTCCGGTTTGTTTTTTTAACCCCTGCATCGGGGTTGTCTCACGCCGAACGGGGGGGGGGGGTTAAAAAAAAAAAAAAATTGTTTCGGCGCGGGACAACCCCTTTAAGGAAACTGAACCATCCCTGATCTTTATCTTGTTTTATACTGGCAGCTATTTTCCCTAAGTTATCGATTCTCTGATGTATGGATTCTGAGTGATCAGACAGGTTAAAACAACACATCCCCTCAAATTCCTCACATCCGTGGTTTAGTGTAAGTAGCAAGTAATCTATGGTGGCCCTGTTCTGTAGGGCTGCTTTTCTAACTCCTTGTATATCTAATAGGAGAAGATCCAAAGCCTGAGATGTGGCATTCAGACCTTTTACCATATCACATGCTAAGCCATTGATTACTCTTGCGTTATATTGGGCCAGCCCGGGAACACCCACAATACTGGCAGTAAGTGCCGTATGTTCTGAAAAACTAAGTAAAGTGGGTGGTCCTTCACACTCGCTGTCTAGCCCCTTCACTTCCCGTCTTTGTCTATTCATGGATCCCGGGCTGTTGGGTTTTTGGTACATTAGTATACTTAGTCTGGCCAATGCACACGGTCCACCTGAAATATTACCAGGGATGTATGTATAAGTCAGGTTGCCGCAGGACAGGACCCATCCTAACGGCAGCTTGACATGTCTAAAATGGCTGGGACTTCAGACTGTGTAGTTGCAGAGCATAGGGATCTGTACTCTCCTGCATTGCTCAGTTGTACGGTTACAAAGTATCTGGGAATCATTAGTCACTGTATGCCCCCGGCGCACAACCTCCAATATACCTTTTATCACATGTGAAGTCATAACACACCTCAGCCGGAGCAACATTTCTTACCCGAAACCGAGTCATATTTGACCAAAGTGTATGTTCAATAGCATCGCAATGGGGACAATATTCATATACATTAAGGAAGGTATTTTCTTGAACAACATTACCCTCTTCCACATCGCTATCATTATGCACTATTGAATATATATCGCGAAGTGTCTTTATGGGAGTGGGGATAGACAGTAAACAAGTCCGCAAAATATCTTCCCCACTCCGAGGGTTGGGCATGCACATGTGGGAAATATTTAATACGTCTTTTGCAAGGTATTCCCACATGTTGGGGTGTCCTTCCGCCCATCCAGTCCATCTTTTTCCAATATTGATCGTTGGTGAGGGGGCATCCCGATGAAAAAACAGTCCAATAAGACAGAGTGCAGATATCAGAGTCAAAGTACACAGTGTTGCCCACCCTGGCATAAATGCCGCATCCCACCCTGGTCTCCTGACCGCAACCCTCCCTCTCATTTTGTAACAGGCTCGGGCACTTTCTTACAGTGGGAGGCGTGAATCCAAGTGGCCTTTCCTTCAAGTTTAACTGAAGTGGGAGTGGTCAGCAGCACTTGGTATGGTCCGTCAAAGCGGGGTTCCAAAGTCTTTCTTACGTGTCTTTTTACGACCACCCAATCTCCAGGCTGCAAGGAGTGAGTCCCTTCTAGGTTATCAGGGTCTGGAATTGAAGAAAAAACTAGATCGTGTGTTATTTTCAGCTTACGGCACAGTTCTTGTACATATTCAGTAACTTTATCATATCCCTGCTGAAGGGCCTGTGGGTGGTACAGGCCTAATCTTGACACTGAGCCAAACAGTATTTCATATGGAGAAAGTCCTGTCTTTCGATTGGGGGTGGTACGTACAGAGTAAAGGGCCATCGGAAGACACTCTGGCCATGGCTTCCCTGTCTCAGCCATGGCTTTTTGTAACTTCAATTTCAGGGTACCATTTAGTCTCTCAACTTTCCCTGAACTTTGTGGATGGTAGGGGGTGTGGAACGCTTGTTCTACCCCCAAAGCAGCCATTACCTGCTGCATTACTTCACCAGTGAAGTGAGTTCCTCTGTCACTTTCAATTGTTTCTGGCACCCCAAATCTACACACCAATTCCATCACCAGTTTCTTGGCGGTGGCTTGAGCGGTGGCGCTTCCCATTGCGTAGGCCTCAGGCCATGCAGAGAAGAGGTCCACACATACAAGCACGTACTCATACCTTCCTGACCTGGGCAGTTGGATGTAGTCAATTTGTAGTCTCTGAAAGGGGTACAAGGGCCGAGGTGTACATTTCTTGGGAGTTTTGACAACCTGCCCTGGGTTGTGTAATGCACACACTTCACATGCCCTGACACATGCCTTTGCCATCCTGTCAAACCCTGGAGCGTACCAAACCTTGTCCACAAGAGCTACCATGGCATTGCGAGAGGCATGGACCTTTCCATGGGCTAGTGACGCCAAACTAGGGTAGGCAGCCGCCGGTAAACATGCTCTCTCTCCCATCATCCACACATCCTGCACTTTCTTCCCTCCTGCCATGGCCCATCTCTCCTCTTCTCTCCTGGAGGGTTGTAGTACCACCTCCACCTCGGTAGGAGCAGCAAAAGAAGAAATGCTGGCAGGTACCCCGGTGTCCTCCTCAGGTGGGCAGGATCTTTGCCGGGTACTGACCATGTATACATGGTCCTCTCTATTCAGCAGAGCTGCAGCCTTGGCCGCTGTATCTGCTCTCTCGTTGCCCTTGCTCTCCAGGGACTGACCTTGAGTGTGTGCTTTAACTTTTACTATAGCCACCTGTTCTGGCAACATGATGGCTTCCATTAGCAAACTTACAGCTTTCTCATTCTTAATCGGCTTGCCTTGAGCTGTGAGGAAGCTCCGCGCGCGCCAGATAGGCCCATAGTTGTGCGCCACACCAAACGCATACCTGGAGTCAGTGTAGATTTTGGCAGCTACGCCCTTGGCTAGTTTACAGGCCTCAGTCAGAGCGCACAGTTCCGCTTCCTGTGCTGACACATGTGGGGACAATGGTCGACTCACCAGTACCTCATGCAGAGTTACTACAGCAAAACCTGTCACAAAGCTGCCCTTCTCATTCAGGTATCTAGATCCATCCACAAACATTTCAAGGTGGGGGTTTAGGAGAGGTTTGTCAGTGACATGTGCGAACCCAGCTGTCTCCTGCTCCATGAGCGCTGCACAATCATGCTGGTGTTCTGTGTCAAAGGCCTCTCCTTCCTCGGTCAGGGAATTTGCAAAAAGCTGGTCCCCTGTACTTACTCCCCCCTTTGAATCAGTGTCACCTAATGGTAATAAGGTGGCCGGATTCAAAGTGGTGCAACGTTGAAATGAGATATTGGATGAAGAGTGTACCGCAAGTTCCATTTTAATCTGTCTAGCAAGAGACAGATGTCTACGGCTCACTTGTGTGAGGATTCCGTGTACATCATGGGGTGTCAGAACCACTAGAGGGTAGTCTAGGACCACCTCAGAGGCTTTCTCAAGTAGTGCTTGTACTACTAGAACTGCTCTTACACAGGAGGGTGAACCCCTGGCTACTGCGTCAAGATGTGCACTGTAGTATGCTACAGGGCGCTTTTTGTCACCATGCTCTTGTGTGAGGACGGCAGTAGCATGTCCCGCCATCTCAGTCACGAACATTTGAAAGGGCTTGTCATAGTCTGGCAGGCCCAGTGCCGGAGCACTGGTAATCTGTATTTTCAGCTGATGAAAAGCTGACTCGGCTTCCGAGGTCAAAGCAAATGGCTTAGAACCCAGGCAGTCGTACAGAGGCTGCAGGGTCATGGAGGCAGAGCGAATCCACGGCCGACAATATGAAACTAGCCCCAGAAATGTTCGCAACTGAGCATGGGTGGTAGGGAGTGGCATGTCCTCCACCACCTTGGTACGTTCTGGCGTGAGGTGTTTTGTACCAGGACCTAGGCAGTGACCAAGAAACACAACATGAGATTTGCAAAACTGCAATTTGTCTTTACTGGCTTTACATCCGCTGTCTGCAAGGAAACAAAGAAGGCTCAGGGAAGCATCTATGCATATGGACCTGTCCGGTGCACAGAGCAGTAAGTCATCAACATACTGTAAGAGGGCCACTCCGGGTGGGGCGGCCCAAGCGTCGAGCACTAACATCATACATCTGGTAAACTGATTGGGACTATTCTGCGCCCCTTGGGGTAGAACGGTCCAACAATACTGCTTCCCTCGGAACGTAAATGCAAACAGATACTGACAGTCAGGGTGCAATGTAACGGAAAAGAAGGCGTTGGCAAGATCCAACACTGATTACCAACAAGTTCCGGAAGGTATAGTTGACAACAAAGTGTGGGGGTTGGGAACCAACGGTGTTTCTAAAACAGTTACTTTGTTAATTTCTCTTAAATCGTGAACCATACGGTAGGTGTCTGGTTCGCCCTTCTTTCCTTTCTTTTTTACGGGGAAGAGTGGCGTGTTAGCGGGGGAGACACAAGGTTTTAAGGCATTCAAGGCACATAATTCTGTGACAGTGGTGGCTATTGCATCTTCTTGTGCCATGGCAAGAGGATACTGGCAAATCATGGGAGCTTTTTCCCCATCTTTGAGGTACACCATGACCGGGGGCACCTGGAGACGCCCCAAGTCCATCTTCCCCCTTGCCCATAGAGTTTCTGGTACTATTGAAAGAGCCTGTGTATCTTCTGGGGTTAACATATAGACAGCACAAGAAGGAGGCGGAGTGACCAAGTCTGCTGCCATGAGACAGAATACCTGGTGGTCGGCCGCAGTGGTGCTGACATGAGCCTCACCCAAAGGATGAAGCTGTATGCAGCACCCCAGGGGTCCCATCACATCGGTTCCCATGATGCAATCCCCAGCAGGTGACACCAGGAAGCGAGTGAGGACTCGTGACCCTTGAAAGCAGACTTCCACGGGCTCTGTTTCTCTCATCGGGGTGGGATCGCCAGAAATACCAAATGCCACATGTATAGTATCAGATAATGGTAGTTGAAGGTCCTGGACTTTCTTTCTACTTATACAAGACTTAGTAGCCCCCGTGTCTATCAAAAAGGGCACCTCTTCCCCCGCTACAGTCAGAGGTTGAAAAACTTGTATTCCACATTCAGCCGCTGCCATAAGGGCTATGGGGGCAGGATTGCCGGACCTTCATTGATAATTTACATAACCTCCTGGGGCTGGCGGAGGTGGTGGCATGTTCGGTGGCTGGGGTGTGGCGACGGGCGGCTGTTGATTTCGCGAGCGTTTAGGGGCTCTACATTTACGTGCTAGGTAGAGATGAGCGAACGTGTCCGTTACGGACACATCCGCACCCGGACACTGGCTTTAGCGAACACTGCAGTGTTCGCGCGTAAGTGTCCGGGTGCCGCCGGGGGGCGGGGAGATGCGCGGCGGCGCGGGCGGCAGTAGCGGGGAACAGGGGGGAGCCCTCTCTCTCTCCCTCTCCCCCCCACTCCCCGCCGCACCCCCCCGCGCTGCCACGGCGGCCCCCGAACTTTTTCGCCCGAACACCGAGGTGTTCGCAAAGTTCGGTGTTCGGGCGAAAAAGGGGCGGGGCAGAACGTGTTCGCTCATCTCTAGTGCTAGGTGAACGGGTCTCCCGCAATTGTAACATTTACGGGTCTCTCTCTGTTGGGGCTGGTCACTTATGCATACTCGGTCACCATTCGTAGTATAATTTTTAACTGCCACACCACCGGATCGTTTATCATCCATGGAAAAGCCCACCGCTTTCTTGTAAAGGTCGCGGGGCTTGGCCTAACGCCAATCAGGGGTGCAAGCTTTGATCCTATCGGCCAGGCTCTTTTCTATGCCTTGCATAAAGGCTTCCGTAAACAAGGTGTCTCGTATGTTATCAGGACAATCTTGTAGATTCATGTCTCTAGCACTCTGTTCTAGCCGCCCATAGTAACAATCAATAGTCTCATTTTTCTCTTTCTTATAGGTGGTTAAGGCTACCTGTCTGTCTCTTGATTGTTTTTCTAGCCAGGGATTTAGGTGGTCTAAGAATGCTCTGCCGCTGTCAAGGGTGCGTGTATCCCGAGGCGGGCTGTCTAGTTTACAATGGGTGGAAATGTGAGCATACAACCCATCGGGACATTTAGTGCGCATTAGACAGTCCATGTCTGTCCACGTGGCATTGTAATTTTTCTGTATTACTTCTAATTTTCTACAGAAGGCTGCTGGCTCAGTCTCAGGGTCTGGTAACTGTTGGTATAAGGCCAAGGGTATTGTGAGAAGCTCTGCACAGTGGCAGAAAGCTATAAAGCCAGTGGATCGTGCTGCTAACTGCGGTTATTTCACCGCACCCAAGGAAAGGGTATTGTGAGAGGCGCTGCACAGTGGCAGAGCTAAAATGGTTTGCAGTGTCCCAGGAAATATTAGAGAACTGCTTAGTGATGAGACCTCTGCCTAATGCACTGAAGACATAGAACGGTATAAGTGAAATGGTTTGCAGTGGCCCAGGAAATATTAGAGTAGTGTGTTTAGCGATGTGACCTCTGCCTAATGCACTGCACACTGGGAATGGTATAGCTGTAATGCTATGCACAAGCCTAGATGCTTTTAAAAAAAAAGGGTGCACTACTGCTCCCAGCCAGCCACAACTCTAATGCACACAATGAGGAGTAGCCCTAAGAAGGACCATTGGGGTTCTTGAAGAGATGATCCTACTCTAACACTTTCCATATATAAGCAGCAGCACTTTCCCTAACCTCTGCCAGCATGCGTCTGAGGCGATCACCTGATCCCGCCAGCCACTCATTGTTGAAGACGTGCAGAGGGCTGGCACGTCTCAGCAGGAAGTGGTAATGCCTTACCGGCATGTTTATTGGCTTAAAAAGGCGCTAAACATGCGAGGAAGGCAAATAAAATTTTCTCGAGCACAGCGTGTTGCTCGGCTCGAGTACCGAGTATCTCAAGTAGCCTAAGGCCTCCCTCACACAGGGCGTTTGCAGAAACGCAGCGTTTTTCAATGCTGCGTTTACTGCAGATTCCGCCCCGTTTCAGCAGCACTGGCATACTTTATGCCAGCGTTTTGGCTGCATTTTCAGCTCGGCTGAAAACGCAGCCAAGGATGCTGAAAAGAAAAAAAAAAAGCAATACTCACCTAGCCGCTGCAGTCCGGGTTGTGGCCGCTGGTCTCTGCCGCTGATCCGGGCTTCCTCTGCACTCCCAAGTCTATTGCCGTAGGCCAGGTTTAAGAACCCCGCCTCCAGCAATAGAGTGCTGTGATTGATTGTCGGCGCTTGCTCGATGCACAATCACAGCCCTTCATTGACTGTCTCAGCCAATCAGAGCTTGCCGGCGGGGTTCTCAAACCTGGCCTACGGCAATAGACTTGGGAGTGTTGGAGAAGCCCGGATGAGCGGCAGAGACCAGCGGCCGCGACCCGGACCGCAGCGGCTGGGTGAGTATTACTTTCTTTTTTTCCTCTAGCTAGCTGGGACTGATTTTCGGGGTAGGGCTTCTATTGCAAGCCCTCACCACGAAAATCGGCGAGCGGTTAACGATGCCAAAAACGCAGCACCATTTTAATGGGTGACGCAGGGCTGAAAACGCCCCAAAATAGACCATGCATCGCTGTCAAAGCGCAGTGTTGGAAGGCGCTGCGTTTTCAGGCCTGTGTGAGCAGCCCCATTGAAGTAAATAGGAGTGTTGTACAGCGTTTAGCGCTGGGCTGAAAAGGCAGCGCTAAACGTTGTACAAAACGCCCTGTGTGAGGGAGGCCTAATACTCGAACGAGTAGCAAGCTCGGACGAGTGTGTTCACTCATCTGTCCTTTTGACTAAAAAATACTAATGATTTTGAGACTACGTAGATCTCTTCATCAGGCTTATTAACCCTTTAGTAACCGCCCTACAGTGTTTTAACGTCATGCAGACGCAGGATGTGTATGAAGGAAGATTGCAGGGCGACCACTCTTCATATATCCCAGGTGCTGGCTGTTTCTTATAGCTGATACCTGGCGTCAACAGCTGTGATGAGCCATGCGGCTTATCAGGGCTGTTAATTAAATGCCACTGGCAGTTCTAACAGCAGCATTTAAATCCCCTGAATGCCCCAGGGTGGTCATGGCAGAATGCCTATTAAGCCATTCCCTTAGGATGGATTGATAGACTGTCTGTCAGATTGCAGTATGATGTAATGCTATGGCATTACATCAGACTGCAGAAGCGATCAAACCATCACAAGTTTTGGTCCCCTAAGGGAGAATAAAAATAAAAGTAAAAACAAGATAAATAAAGTTTTACTAATTGTAATAAATCTTTAAATCACCCCCCTTTTGCCATGTTTATAATAAAATAATCTAAATCTGAAAACAAAAATGCATGTTTGGTATCTCTGCATCTGTAAAAATCTGATCTATCAAAGTTACACATTATTTACCCTACACGATGAACGTTGTCAGAAAAAAAAAATACAGAACGCCAGTAATGCACTTTTTTGGTCACCCAATCTACAAGAAAAAATGCAATAAAAATCAATAAAAAGGTCATATGTAGAGATGAGCGAGCACCAAAATGCTCGGGTGCTCGTTATTCGGGACGAACTTTTCGCGATGCTCGAAGGTTCGTTTCGAGTAACGAACCCCACTGAAGTCAATGGGCGACCCGAGCATTTTTGTATTTCGCCGATGCTCGCTAAGGTTTCCTTGTGTGAAAATCTGGGCAATTCAAGAAAGTGATGGGAACGACACAGCAACGGATAGGGCAGGCGAGGGGCTACATGTTGGGCTGCATTTCAAGTTCACAGGTCCCACTATTAAGCCACAATAGCGGCAAGAGTGGGGCCCCCCCCTCCCAAAAACTTTTACTTCTGAAAAGCCCTCATTAGCATGGCATACCTTAGCTAAGCACCACACTACCTCCAACAAAGCACAATCACTGCCTGCATGACACTCCACTGCCACTTCTCCTGTGTTACATGCTGCCCAACCGCCCCCCCCACAGCGCACACCAAAGTGTCCCTGCGCAGCCTTCAGCTGCCCTAATGCCTCACCACCCTCATGTCTATTTAGAAGTGCGTCTGCCATGAGGAGGAACCGCAGGCACACACTGCAGAGGTTGGCACGGCTAGGCAGCGACCCTCTTTAAAAGGGGCGGGGCGATAGCCCACAATGCTGTACAGAAGCAATGAGAAATAGAATCCTGTGCCACCGCCATCAGGAGCTGCACACGTGGGCATTGCAATGGGGAACCTATGTGTCACACACTATTCATTCTGTCAAGGTGTATCTGCATGCCCCAGTCAGACCGGGCTTTTTAATTCATAGACACAGGCAGGTACAACTCCCTATTGTGAAGTCCCTGTCGACCGACAGCATGGGTGGCTTCCTGGAACCCACCGGCGGTACATAAAAATATCCCATTGCAGTGCCCAACACAGCTGAGGTAGTAATGTCGTGCTTAATGCAGGTGGGCTTCGGCCCACACTGCATGCCCCAGTCTGACTGGGGTTCTTTACAAGTGGACACAGATGCATTTATAATTCCCTGTGGACCCACAGCATGGGTGGGTGCCAGGAAGCCACCGGCGGTACATAGAAATATCCCATTGCATTGCCCAACACAGCTGAGGTAGTAATGTCGTGCTTAATGCAGGTGGGCTTCGGCCCACACTGCATGCCCCAGTCTGACTGGGGTTCTTTACAAGTGGACACAGATGCATTTATAATTCCCTGTGGACCCACAGCATGGGTGGGTGCCAGGAAGCCACCGGCGGTACATAGAAATATCCCATTGCATTGCCCAACACAGCTGAGGTAGTAATGTCGTGCTTAATGCAGGTGGGCTTCGGCCCACACTGCATGCCCCAGTCTGACTGGGGTTCTTTACAAGTGGACACAGATGCATTTATAATTACCTGTGGACCCACAGCATGGGTGGGTGCCAGGAAGCCACCGGCGGTACATAGAAATATCCCATTGCACTGCCCAACACAGCTGAGGTAGTAATGTCGTGCTTAATGCAGGTGGGCTTCGGCCCACACTGCATGCCCCAGTCTGACTGGGGTTCTTTACAAGTGGAAACAGATGCATTTATAATTCCCTGTGTACCCACAGCAGGGGTGGGTGCCAGGAAGCCACCGGCGGTACATAGAAATATCCCATTGCATTGCCCAACACAGCTGAGGTAGTAAAGTCGTGCTTAATGCAGGTGGGCTTCGGCCCACACTGCATGCCCCAGTCAGACTGGGGTTCTTTACAAGTGGACAGATGTAGGTTAAACTCCGTGTGCACCTACAGCATGGGTGGCTCCCTGGAACCCACCGGCGATACACAAAAATATCCCATTGCATTGCCCAACACAGCGGATGTAACGTCAGCTATAATGCAGGTGGGCTAAAAATTCATTTGATTACACTGTAGGCGAGGGCCCACAAAAATTGCTGCATCAACAGTACTAATGTACATCCAAAAAATTGGCCATGGCCAACCAAGAGGGCAGGTGAAACACATTAATCGCTTTGGTTAATGTGGCTTAAGCGGTAACTAGGCCTGGAGGCAGCCCAGTTTAACGAAAAATTGGTTCAAGTTAAAGTTTCAACGCTTTTAAGAGCATTGAAACATATAAAAATTGTTTAGAAAAATTGCCCGTTCAGCGTGATTACGTGAGGTTTCAGGAGGAGGAGAAGGAGGAGGAGGAGGAATATTAGACACAGATTGATGAAGCAGAAATGTCCCCGTTTTGGATGGTGAGAGAGAACGTAGCTTCCATCCGCGGGTGCAGCCTACGTATTGCTTACGTATCGCTGCTGTCCGCTGGTGGAGAAGAGAAGTCTGGGGAAATCCAGGCTTTGTTCATCTTGATGAGTGTAAGCCTGTCGGCACTGTCGGTTGACAGGTGGGTACGCTTATCCGTGATGATTCCCCCAGCCACACTAAACACACTCTCTGACAAGACACTAGCCGCAGGACAAGCAAGCACCTCCAGGGCATACAGCGCGAGTTCAGGCCACGTGTCCAGCTTCGACACCCAGTAGTTGTAGGGGGCAGAGGCGTCATGGAGGACGGTCGTGCGATCGGCTACGTACTCCCTCACCATCCTTTTACAGTGCTCCCGCCAACTCAGCCTTGACTGGGGAGCGGTGACACAGTCTTGCTGGGGAGCCATAAAGCTGGCAAAGGCCTTGGAGAATGTTCCCCTGCCTGTGCTGTACATGCTGCCTGATTTCTGCGCCTCCCCTGCTACCTGGCCCTCGGAACTGCGCCTTCTGCCACTAGCGCTGTCGGATGGGAAGTTTACCATCAGTTTGTCCACCAGCGCCCTGTGATATAGCATCATTCTCGAACCCCTTTCCTCTTCGGGAATGAGAGTGCAAAGGCTCTCCTTATACCGTAGATCGAGCAGTGTGTACACCCAGTAATCCGTAGTGGCCAGAATGCGTGTAACGCGAGGGTCACGAGAAAGGCATCCTAACATGAAGTCAGCCATGTGTGCCAGGGTACCTGTACGCAACACATGGCTGTCCTCACTAGGAAGATCACTTTCAGGATCCTCCTCCTCTTCCTCCTCCTCAGGCCATACACGCTGAAAGGATGACAGCCCAGCAGCATGTGTACCCTCACCAGTGGGCCAAGCTGTCTCTTCCCCCTCCTCCTCATCCTCCTCATGCTCCTCCTCCTCCTCCTCAACGCGCTGAGATATAGACAGGCGGGTGCTCTGACTATCCAGCGACATACTGTCTTCCCCCGGCTCTGTTTCCGAGCGCAAAGCGTCTGCCTTTATGCTTTGCAGGGAACTTCTCAAGATGCATAGCAGAGGAATGGTGATGCTAATGATTGCAGCATCGCCGCTCACCACCTGGGTAGACTCCTCAAATTTTCCAAGGACCTGGCAGATGGCTGCCAACCAGGGCCACTCTTCTGTAAATAATTGAGGAGGCTGACTCCCACTGCGCCGCGCAAGTTGGAGTTGGTATTCCACTATAGCTCTACGCTGCTCATAGAGTCTGGCCAACATGTGGAGCGTAGAGTTCCACTGTGTGGGCACGTCACACAGCAGTCGGTGCACTGGCAAATTAAACCTATGTTGCAGTGTCCGCAGGGTGGCAGCGTGCGTGTGGGATTTGCGGAAATGTGCGCAGAGCTGGCGCACCTTTCCGAGCAGGTATGACAAGTGGGGGTAGCTTTTCAGAAAGCGCTGAACCACCAAATTAAACACATGGGCCAGGCATGGCACGTGCGTGAGGCTGCCGAGCTGCAGAGCCGCCACCAGCTTACGGCCGTTGTCACACACGACCATGCCCGGTTGGAGGCTCAGCGGCGCAAGCCAGTGGTCGGTCTGCTCTGTCAGACCCTGCAGCAGTTCGTGGGCCGTGTGCCTCTTCTCTCCTAAGCTGAGTAGTTTCAGCACGGTCTGCTGACGCTTGCCCACCGCTGTGCTGCCACGCCGCGTGACACCGACTGCTGGCGACGTGCTGCTGACACATCTTGATTGCGAGACAGAGGTTGCGTTGGAGGAGGAGGAGGAGGAAGGTGCTTTAGTGGAGGAAGCATACACCGCCGCAGATACCACCACCGAGCTGTGGCCCGCAATTCTGGGGGTGGGTAGGACGTGAGCGGTCCCAGGCTCTGACTCTGTCCCAGCCTCCACTAAATTCACCCAATGTGCCGTCAGGGAGATATAGTGGCCCTGCCCGCCTGTGCTTGTCCACGTGTCCGTTGTTAAGTGGACCTTGGGAGTAACCGCGTTGGTGAGGGTGCGCACAATGTTGCGGGAGACGTGGTCGTGCAGGGCTGGGACGGCACATCGGGAAAAGTAGTGGCGACTGGGAACAGAGTAGCGCGGGGCAGCCGCCGCCATCATGCTTTTGAAAGCCTCCGTTTCCACAAGCCTATACGGCAGCATCTCCAGGCTGATCAATTTTGCAATGTGCACGTTTAACGCTTGAGCGTGCGGGTGCGTGGCGTCGTACTTGCGCTTGCGCTCAAACTGTGGCACTAGCGACGTCTGGACGCTGCGCTGAGAGACATTGCGGGATGGGGCCGAGGACAGCGGAGGTGAGGGTGTGGGTGCAGGCCAGGAGACGGTAGTGCCTGTGTCCTCAGAGGGGGGTTGGATCTCAGTGGCAGGTTGGGGCACAGGGGGAGAGGCAGTGGTGCAAACCGGAGGCGGTGAACGGGCATCGTCCCACCTTGTGGGGTGCTTGGCCATCATATGCCTGCGCATGCTGGTGGTGGTGCCTCCCCAGCTGATCTTGGCGCGACAAAGGTTGCACACCACTGTTCGTCGGTCGTCAGGCGTCTCTGTGAAAAACTGCCACACCGTAGAGCACCTTGACCTGTGCAGGGTGGCATGGCGCGAGGGGGCGCTTTGGGAAACAGTTGGTGGATTATTCGGTCTGGCCCTGCCTCTACCCCTGGCCACCGCACTGGCTCGGCCTGTGCCCACACCCTCACTTGGCCCTCCGCGTCCTCGGCCACGTCCACGTCCTCTAGGCCTACCCCTACCCCTCAGCATGCTGCATTACCAGTGATTTGATTTCCCAGGCAGGAAATAAATTGGCGCAAGCCTGCAGGTCAAATATAATTTTTTCGCTTTTTTGCAAAGGGAAGGCCCCACTGCGTATATTCAATGAACAATACGTTTAATAACTGTGGTGTGGCCCTGAAAAAGTGTCACACAACTTTAGTGTAGCAGAGTTATTAACACTGGCAGAGCAGGTATTTGCCAGTCAGGAAAGACAATGGCGCAAGCCTGCAGTAAACCGTAGCTGGTTGCGTCTGATATTTGTACGTTGTCCACGCAGCACACACGTACACGGAGACCTTAGGACTGACACAGGCAGGCCAAATATAATTTATTTTCCTTTTTTGCAAAGGGAAGGACCCACTGCGTATATTCAATGAACAATAACTTTTAGAACTGTAGTGTGGCCCTGAAAAAGTGACACACAACTTTAGTGTAGCAGAGTTATTAACTCTAGCAGAGCAGGTATTTGCCAGTCAGGAAAGACAATGGCGCAAGCCTGCAGTAAACCGTAGCTGGTTGCCTCTGATTTTTGTACGTTGTCCACGCAGCACACACGTACGCGGAGACCTTAGGACTGACACAGGCAGGCCAAATATAATTTCTTTTCCTTTTTTGCAAAGGGAAGGACCCACTGTGCCTATTCAATGAACAATAACTGTGTTGTGGCCCTGCCTACACAATTCTGTCCCTGTAGTATCAATGGAGGGTGCAATGCTCTGCACAGATGATTTTTAGAAAAAAAAAATATGCAACACTGCTAACAGCAGCCAGCACAGTACTGCACACGCTTAAATTTGGCCCTAGAAAGGACCGTTGAGGTTCTTGAAGGCTACACTCACTCCTAACACTCTCCCTGCCTATGCACCACTTCTGTCCCTAATGCCGGGTGCAATGCTCTGCACTGCCGATTTTGAGGAAAAAAAAAAAAAACACTGCTAGCAGCAGCCTGCACACAGTTAGATGTGGCCCTAAGAAGGACCTTTAGGGTTCTTGAAGCCTACACTGACTCCTAACGCTCTCCCTACAGCAGCACCAGCACGATAGTACTTTCCCTCAGCTAACTCACGACATGTGTGGCGAGCCGCGGGAGGGGCCGACTTTTATACTCGGGTGACATCTGATCTTCCCAGCCACTCACTGCAGGGGGGTGGTATAGGGCTTGAACGTCACAGGGGGAAGTTGTAATGCCTTCCCTGTCTTTCAATTGGCCAGAAAAGCGCGCTAACGTCTCAGAGAGGAAACTGAAAGTAACCAGAACACTGCGTGGTGCTCGTTACGAGTAACGAGCATCCCGAACACCCTAATATTCGCACGAATATCAAGCTCGGACGAGTACGTTCGCTCATCTCTAGTCATATGTATTCTCAAATGGTACCAACGCACATTAGAGAACGTCCCACAAAAAATGAGCTCTCGGACAACTACGTCAACGGAAAAATTAAAAAAAGCTATTGCGCTCAGAAGATTGCGGCAGAAAATAATTAAAAAAAAAAAAGCTATATAAGTTTGGCATCATAGTAATAGTACTGACCTATAGAATAAATTCATCAGATCATTGCTATTGCATTTTGTGCGCGGTAGAAACAAGATGCACTGAAAGATGGTGATATTAAACTTCTTTTCATTTCTTTATTTTTCAGTACATTATATAGTACATTAAATAGTACCATTAAAAAATACACCATCTCGCAAAAAACAAGCCCTCATGCAGCGACGTTGATGGATAAATACAGGAGTTAGGATTTTTTAGAAGGGGGGAGGGAAAAATGAAAATAGAAATAAACATAAAAGCTCCTTGCCTAAGGGGCTAATAGCATGGTCGATGAAGAGATTTGAATTGTCTTGAAAACTTGCAATGTTAATACAATTTCTTTTTTTAGACATTAAAGTTTAATATATCTACAAGATTTTTTTGTATTTTTCTTACTAAGGGCTCATGCCCACTAGCATAGCTGAATAGGCCCGCGGATTTACGCCGTGGGAGTACCGCGATTAAAAAGCAAAGAAGTGCCTGCAGATTTCTGCTGTCTCCATTAATGCAAATAGAACATGCCACGATTTATTTCCCGCTGCGGAAATCCGCGGTATAATTCAGCATGTTAGCAATGGCAGGCAGAAAGCTATTCGGTTCAACAGAACCTAATAGCCGTAGAATTCACAAGCGTATTTCCGCTGCGGGAAGCGTAAGAAATCTAACCGTGAGCATTCACCCTAAGGCTTTATTTACATGAGCGTATATTGGCCGCTGTTTTCACAGCCGGCTGATAGATGCTACAATGTGATGCATTGGATTCCAATGCTGCATATCAGATTGGCGATTTTCTGCCACGTAAAAGCACCCAGCCAGCCAAGATAGCACCATTTGGCCAGGTGCTTTTACACCAGCAGCGGCTGCATAAACTTCTATGGGGGCCTTTGACAGCTGCCAGAGAAGGGAGATGGGATGGGAGAGAATTTAGCAGAAGGGGCGGGACGAGGTGTTAGCTAGTGTACTAAGCTCCCTCCCCCTCTCCGCCTCTTGTCAACAGCCAGCAATGGGAGGGGGTGCGAGCTTAGCACACTAGTCACGGCTCTGTCCCCCGTCTTCCCCTTGCCGAGATTGGCAAGGGGTGGTGGTGGTGGGGGAGACAGCTTAGCAGAGCTCCCCGGGGTAAGAATTGGTCATGCAGTAGCCTGTGTTACAGCAATTGCATAGGTATAGATAGGTTGAAAATAGTAAGAATGATCACAGTAGTCAGGTTTGTGGACCACCACCTTCCAAGTGAGAGTTACTGTGCAGAGTAGAGTAGGCAAACCCAGGTCACAATGGAAGCTATATCCTCAGCTTGAACTCTAAGCAGTTACAAAGTGAATATATGATCTGTCACTGAGAAGCCTGCCGGAGTTAGTTACTCACTTTTAAGAAGATTCACAGTCTCTCATAGGAGAGGACGCACGCCTCCTGTGTAAGGGTATTTCAGCCCTTCTGTAAGGCTCTTAAGGAGACTGGAGATCCTAAAACTCTTTAACGCTGCTGCCCGCAAGATCCAGGGGGTCCCGAGGTCACTTGTGGGAGAGGGCTTCAATACCAGGCTCCTGCATTTGCCACCACGTCAGAGGCTTCCTCAACACCTCCTCTCATTCTGGTAAGGATGTTCTGCTGCATCACCTTTAAGATCTCTTGTCAATGCTGCAGGGTCTCTTTCTCCGCCTTCTGTCCCTAGAAGGTCCTGTAATGGATAGGAGAGCTCTGGGTTAGTGGAGATTGTGTTAAAAAAAATAAATCAAGTTTGTGTGGTTTCCAACGAAGCTCTCTTGTAATGCGTCTTCTCACTGTGGTGGTTAGGCCACACTCCCGTGTTCTGCCGATTTTGACCCCACAGTTTTTAAATGAATTTAAGCGAAGCAGAAGGCAAAAATTAAAATTTTTATTTGTTAGCAATTGTGTCATTTTAAAAACATTTTTTTGTACATCACACATATGAATGAAGACTTGCACCACAAAATGGATACCCCTGTTTGTCCTGTGTTCAGAAACAGTCCCATTGTAGCCCCAATTTTCTTAGGGGACACATGGCTAGGCCTGTGAGGGAACACCCATTGGATTTCAGGGCACAACCAAATAAATTCCAGGCCCCATTGCACACTTGTGCAGAAAAAAAATTGACTCCCTAAAAATAATCCCCACTTTTTGGCATTCCCTAAATCTTAAATAAAAGTAATAATGTAAACTGTGTGGTATGTCTCAAAACAGAGGTAATTACGGGGGCCCGGTTGGGATGGGCACATAGGGCCATAAAACCGGGTATCCCTCCTCCTCCTATGCTTGCTGCAAACCGACACTTTTTTGGGGGGTATTTCTTTACCTCAGTGGCAGGAATGGGGTGTAAAAAGTGCTGAGATGTGGCACTCTCAAACAGAAGGCACTCAACTAGCTGCTCCTGGAACTACAGGAAGGTGAGCGTTCCCAGGGCTTCTTGTAAATTACTTATTACAGGTATCGATCTGAACAATGCCGAGCTGTCATGATCGTATGTGGAATCTGATTGTGGAAGTCCACAGCAGAACCCAGCTGTGAGCCTGGCCGTGGCCCTGCATAATGTACTGTGCATAACTGCATACTCACACAGGCAGTCATGCGCAGTACGTCTTGTTTTTGTTTAGATTTTCCAATGTAGTTCCATATGGGCTGAAGGTATATTTGTGAATATAGAGCACAATGGGCTCTATGTTGTGGATATCCACGGTAAAATAGAACATGCTGTGTTGTGTTTTCTGCCAGTGGATTACATAATTCCGATCGCTAATGTGAGCACTGAGCAGAATTGTGTAATGCAATGCATTTGACTGATCTGTGTATTAATGCGGATCAAACACATGCAGAATCTTCTGTCTTCTATCTGATCATGTTAGACCGGCCTAGGGTAGATTGCTAACTTTTTATCACGTGACTGGGGACCACTGAACGAGGCCACTGGTCACTGCTCCAGGCTCTTGGCTACCTTCTCGGTTGAAAAACGCATGAACGAGAGGCAACCACGGCCGAGTGAATGTATCTCCCGTTTTATTGCCCATGCAGACAGTCCGATGCAGCAAGTATACGCCTTTACCCAGAATAATGTCGGGTGAGGAGAGAGAGTTTAGCTCGGCAGATTTCTGCGATAAAACACTTGTTTGAATAAAGCCTAATGCAGTTTGTAGAAACATCTTGATGGCTGAGTTGTATATTACAGCACACAGCAGGAAAGCTTGAACTGTGGACTATTTAGCATTTCTAAACTTGTATCAGTATGTGTTTTAGAAAGGTAAAACATATATTTAATAATTATGTTTAATTATGCCATTAATTAAAAAATATTTCATTTGTTTATGTTTTGCAAAGCCAGAATACCAACCTATTAAACTTAGCTTTTTTGTCATATCTGTGGAATGTGTGTTTTCTTCTAAGTAAAAAAGCTGTGAGAATCTCCTCTTAGATTACATTCATATATGTGTCACAGTCCTCTTTTGGAGCCTGCAACACAGAACTGGCAGAAAGTTCACGAGAAAATAATGCAGGCAAATGCATTGTTTTATCTGGGAGAAATGCAGCTGACATGCCGGAAGCCGGACAGATCCTGTTATAGTCAATGACGTTTTATTCCAGTTTTATTGTTCAGCTGTGTGGAAATCACTTGCTGTCCACAGCATAAGGCTTTATTCACACAAGCAAATATCGGACGCGCTTTCACGCCCGGCCGATACATGCTGCCCACCTGATGCATTGGTTTACAATGCATCAATACAGATGGGCATATACCTGCAGCATAAAAGTTCCCAGACAGCCAAGATAGCACATATGAGCACATTTCAGGCGGGTGCTTTTACGTCGGCCAGGAAAGATAGTTTAGGAACTATCTTCCTGGAAGGAATATGGCGGTGGCTTCCATAGACTTTTATGGGAGCCTATGACAGCTGCCAGAGAAAGGAGGTGAGAGGGATTTTATCAGCGTGTCTGCTAAACTCTAACTCCCTTACCTCCTCCTCTCCGCCCCTTGCTGGCTGTTTTGCAATGGGAAGAGGCAGGACAGGGTCTGGAGCTAATTGCTAAGCTCCTGCCCTGTCCTGCCCCCTCCCATTGCTGGCAGCTGACAAGGGGCTGAGAGAGGGCGGGAGCTTAACACACTAGCTCCTGCCCCGTCCAGCCTCCTTTCCTTGCAGAGAGCCAGCGAGGGGACGGAAACTGGGAGGCAGTTTAGCAAGCGTGTGAATGAACCCTAAGTGCATATGTGGCACTAGGGCGTCTTCAAACAGATGTATTTGCACGCTTTTGTGCATTATGTACAGAATAGAACCTATGGATACCAATCAGTTTGCTCCCATTAATGCACAAAAATATTGTATCTGCTCTAGCTTTCTGTGCATTGCTCTGAAGCGTGTGCAATTATGCACGCGGCCGTCTGAATAAGCCCTAAGTATGCAGATTCAATTATTTTTACCAGGGCTTGTATACTGTCAAATGGTATGTAGTTCTGTCTAAAGTGTAAGTTCATCTTTTCTGTATTTTGCATCCTGCAGATTTTTGCAGTAATATGTAAATTGAGCACAACTGAAGGATGTGATCGTATGTGAAAAGTGGATTCTTTGCACATAAACCATAAAGTAGATCACAGAAGACAATGAAAATCAAATTAACATTGAATCCAGGTAAGATTTATTATATTTAGAGAATATTTCTAAAAATCACATATTTATCCGTTTTATGAAGCACAGGTTTTATGACTGTATTATATTGTAGGTAGATATTGCGAGGTGAATTGAAGGCAATGTTTCCCCTAAGCCTCTGTAGCTACTAAGCAGAGCAGTTAGGGACCCTGGAACTGTTCCCTCTAAATTGGATAATACAGAGCTGCATCAAATAAATATTAACGAGCAGAGCCCTAATTAGCTATCAGGCAGGCAAATATAGAGGGCCACCTAGCATCCAGGCAAATAGTATTGAACAGCATAAAGGTTTAGCACGGTGTAAGTTATGGTCAGCATCTCTTGGGGTTTAGGGTTGTGAAGGATTTAATGTCTGTTTCCCTGGCGGGCTCAAACATCAGAAGCAATATGCAGCATAAAAGTGGCAATTAAATTACAAGGGATTGCACAGTAGTGACCTGCCAGAAGCCCTAGAACACAGTAGAAAAGAGAACTGCAGTGCTCCAAATAGCCTCCCAATGTGATATGTTTATTCAGTTAGGTATTGTATGCAAGAGGTGTTGTATGAGATTGAAAAGTTACACGCTCCTGGATGGCAGCCTATGGAACCCTGGTCTAGGATGGGGGAATGCAAGTGCAGGGGAATAGGGGAAAGGCCACAGTCAGAGCCTAAAGCCTCATGTCCAGGGGCAGCGGATCCGACCCTGCCTGCAACCAAGGACCCTGCTGACCTCTTCGGGTCTTCTTTTTCTGTACCGTGGATGTGTGAGAAAATGCCGGCAAGCGAGCCGTTGCACATGTGCAGTAGCGTTTTTTGGGATTTTTTTAAAAATTTTCCTTCGAACTACTGCTTTCCTGCGGAATACACGGCCTATCTGCAATTTCAACCGCAGGTGAGCCGCGGAGCGGACGGCTTCCATTGACTTCAATGGAAGCTGTCCATTCAGGAACCGCAGCAAAATGGAGCATGGTGCAATTTTTTTTTTATCCGCGAGCGGAAACCGCAATTGATTTCTACTCATGGGCATGAAGCATTGTTTTACCATAGCATGCTATGTAGACTTATTGCTGCAGAATCTGGAGCAGAATGCTATCTCCGAATTCTGCAGCAAAAATCCACCCGTGAACATTGAGCCTCACACTGTTAACAGTGCAGTGTTGGGTTCTGCCCCTCCCACAGAATCATTTTTGTTTCACCCCCTTTCCTCTTACACACATGTATTTTAGTGTCCTATTATGTGTTGCCAATGGCTGAATGGACAGCAGCCTTTTTTGGCATTCCTGTACAACACTTAAACGGGGACAACTCAGGTATGGGAACCTAATTTCTCTAAATGGGCATAACATCTTAGTTGTGTGGCTGTGGTGTCATGTCGCTTAGGTTAACATTGGTTGGGGTGGGTTTCATGTAGATTATATTTTAAGCATAATATATGTGGTGACCACCTGATTCTAAGCACATTTAGGAAATCTATTTGTCTATTGATTTTGATTAGCATTGTAAAGATTGATAGGTAGCAATTTTACAGATTTTAGGAGCCAGTGTGCAAATCTTATTTTTTTCAATTTATAAATGCTATTAATGATTTTGTTGAAAGAAGTTGTTAATCTTTTGAACCAAAAAATTGCAAATCCCAATTTGCCAGCTTTAAGTCTTTTTCACCTTCTGGGCTACCATGCAGACCATATTTTTATAATCAACTAGATCATTTTCTTTTGATGTGGGCATGATCACCTCTTTCACAATGACAAAGCCAGTGCTAGTCAGCACCTTTTTTACAAACTTTTCATTTACTGTCAGGGTAGAAAATTTGTGGTCGCCCACCCGATAACAGGTCATATCGAGTGCAAGAATAAGGACCATGTGTCCTCCAATTTTTAGCGAAGATGTGAAGATTTTCAGGTTGTTCTTGAAATCCTCCTTAGTTTTACAGATGACGTTGAATAGGAAAACTGTAAGGAAGCAATCCACTTCAGGGATGGCCACTAATTTTGTAGAATTGCTGTCAAGTAGATCATACTTGAAGACCTCTTTAACTGCTGTTCTTGTTTGCTCTTCCTTTTCCTCCCATCCATCCCTAAAAAGAATTTGAAGTTAATAATTATGGAAAATGGCTCAAAAGTTTCATGCATTGACCAATCCTAGCTAATTGATATCCAATAAAATTGTAATTACACTATTGAGTTTTCTGTTATCTCCAAAAGAAATGGGAGTTTGAAATCTGGACTTTCTGTATATCCTATTGTGAATCTGTCTTGCCACACACACTGCTGTGGCCCTACTGAAAGCAGTGGGTTGCAGGCAACGCCCGCAGTGATGATTTTCAGAGAAGGACTTGAAATATAAACCCTTCCCAGAAATTCATCCATAGCTGTAAAAAAAAGGTAAAACTAAAAATTATACTCACCTAGAAGAGCTCTCCGGCATGTTAGTCTTCTTCTGTGTTTTGTAGGCCGGGGACTGAAAAATCCCTGCCCCCAGAAAGCACTGGTCTCATTGGCTGAGCCATTGAATGACAGCTGAGCGCTGAATATGATTGGTCACAGCGCTCAACCAAGCACAGGCAGCACTTAGCCATTCATTAAATTCATGAATTCATTGAATTCATGCCGCAGCTGTGAAAGCTGTAGCAGAGGATTCCTTCATCCCTGCGGTCCAGCTATCACAGCTGTGGCAGAAGTCTGTGATGTACTCTCTATGTTATCAATGGGGCTGGCGCTGTTGCCACCAGTCCCGTTAAAAGCGCAGAGCGATATCGCAGATTTTTTTCTCTGTCCTGCGAGGCTTGAGAGTAAAAATCGCAAATGAGTATGAAACCATTGAAAATCATTGGTTTCATAATCATCGCTCTCACATCGCAAGAAAAAAAAAAATCGCTAGTGGATAGGCACCCTAACAGGTAGAGGCCTGAGAATGAGTAGACTCACAGCAGCCAACAGCGTTTAGCCACATACTCCTAAGCAGGTGAGCAGCAGAAAAAGGCTGTAACAGAGGTCTGCCTTCTACAAGTCTTGATTGGTCTAATTGTTTTAAGTATTGAAGTAAAGATCAGCTGTTCTGGTGGTCACTGTGAATGCGAAAATATAGGAGTCGAAGCAGAAGTATATAGCTCTTACCCCTGTGTAGAAGCCAGCATTGGTAATTGTAGGCACAGTTTCCATTAAAATCAATGAGAGCTGTACCTGCGATTACCAGTGCCAGCCATTACTCAGGGGTTGGAGTTAGCTGCCTACATTGTGTACCCTGTGTTTCAAACTCCACATTTCAAAAGCCATAACTTTTTTATTTTTTCATTGACATGGCTACATGAGGGCTGTTTTTTTGCATGGGAAGTTTAATTCTATTACTGGTACCATTTTTGCATACATAAAATGTATTGTATAACTTTATTATTTTTTTAGGGGACCAGGAGAAAATCCACCTCAATTCTGCCATCGTTCTTTGTGGGGGAGTTTTTAAGTATAAATCATGCAGTATAAATGACATAACCATTTAGGAGGGTAAGTGTGATTATGATAATACTAAAATTATATATTTTTAAAGTTTTTCCATTTTTGCTCAATAAAACCCCTTTTTTGGAAACATTTTTTGATCGCTGCATTCAAAGTCCCATAACTTTATTATTTTTCTATCAACAGAGCTAGCTCTGTGAGGGATTGTTTTTTGTTTATCAAGCTGTAGTTTTTATAGGTAAATGTTGGGGTACATATGGCTGTTTTGATAACTCTTGTTTTTTCTTGTTCATTTAGTCTCTCAAAAAATGCAATATTTGTGCTTTTTTAAAAAAAAGTGTTTCCTTTACAGAATAGGAAGCGTGCTTGATTTTTGTACAGATGCAATGATACTAAATGTGAGTTTTTAAATTCTTTAAAACATTGAGGGAAAGGTGCACCAAAAAGTTGTTTTTTTAAACTTTTTTTCTTTTTTTTACTATTTTTACAACCCTCCATGATTACATGGTGAAGGGCCAATGATGTCACAGAGAGAGCGCCCTCCATCTGTAAACACTTTACATGCTGCAATCAACATTAATCACAGCATGTAAGGGGTTAACAAAAGGGATCAGTGTTCTCTCCAATTTCCACTGTTGGAGCTGTTGGTCATCTGTCAGTGACAGCTGGCTACTACTGTAACAGGCACAGACTCAATTTCTGAGCTCATGACTTCCATAGGATGTAAGTTTACATCCATTTGTGCAACTCAAAATGACAGCAGGCCTGGGGGTTTATCTGATTGTCAGGAATGCCAAGCTTTGAATCGACCATTAATGACCTACTCTGAAATTAAATGAAGTGATCAGTGAGCAATGTGAGATTTTTCGCTCAGTACCCTGTTGGGTCCTGCTTTTACATGGGACAACTATTGGTCAAAATTTCTTATTTAAGTTATTGTTCAGCTGATAGTCCATGTAAAAGTATTCTTATCCTCAGGGCTATGCAGTGAGCTATTTGTAGACAAACTTCCCGTGTGTGCGAGTTGTGCCTGAGATGTTTACGCTCAACTCGCATCGGACAGCATATGGAAATCTGTCTGTGTGCTGTCCGATTTACACAGACAAAGCACCTAGACATGCATTAGCATGTTCGATTTGTGGTCTGTGATATAGACAGGAATACGATATGCAATTATTTTTTTCATGAGGACCGTCAGTCTGTGTTAAAAAAACAACGCCAAACTGTTTAGCCTCGTAGTCTATCATGGAGCTGTGTACTGCCCATGAAAAAACATAGGCGAGTAATGGCAAACCTTTTAGAGACCGAGTGCCCAAACTGCAACCCACAACTCACTTATTTATCGCAAAGTGCCAACATGTCAGGGGGCCGGGCTTATCACAATGTATGATTTTACCCTCATCATTCCAAAAAAGACAGCGTCGCTTCGAAATAGACAGCATGCAGAGTTTGACTGCTTTTTGGATACGGAAATGCTGCAGGATATCCTCAGCGGAATTTCTGTAGAAAATTCTGCAGCATTTCCGCATCCAAAAAGCAGTCAAAATCTGCACCCGGTCTATTTTGAAATAGCCCTGCCATCCCACAGCAGCCCCCAGTGTAATAGCGACACCCCACAGCAGCCCCCAGTGTAATAACGACACCCCACAGCGGCCCCCAGTGTGACAGCGACACCCCACAGCGGCCCCCAGTGTGACAGCGACACCCCACAGCGGCCCCCAGTGTGACAGCGACACCCCACAGCGGCCCCCAGTGTTACAGCGACACCCCACAGCGGCCCCCAGTGTAATAGTGATACCCTACAGTGGCCCCAGTGGTAATCGTCACATCCCACAGCTGCCCCAGTGGTAATCGTGACATCCCACAGCGGCCACCAGTGTGACAGCGACACCCCGCAGTGGCCCCCAGTATAATAGCAACATCCCTTAACGGACCTCAGTGTAATAGCGACACCGCTCAGCGGCCCCCAGTGTAATAGCAGCACCCCACAGCGGCCCTAGTAGTAACAGTGACACCCCACAGCGGCCCCAGTGGTAATAGTGACACCCCACAACGGCCCCAGTGGTAATAGTGACACCCCACAGCGGCCCCAGTGGTAATAGTGACACCCCAGAGTAGCCCCAGTGGTAATAGTGACACCCCACAGCGGCCCCCGAGTGTAATAGTGACACCCCACAGCGGCCCCCCATGTAATAGCGACAAGCGACACCTCACAGTGCCCCCAGTGTAATAGTGACATCCCATAGCGGCCTCCCCTCCCTCCCTCACAGTTGTGGTGTGCTCTGTGCTGTCCTCCTGCGCCTCAGCCTCTGCTGCCGCAGCTCCCAGGGTCAGTGCTGTCCTCTGTCCTGGCGCTCCCAGCCTTGCCACTGTCCTGTATGCGGGGCCGCTGGGCAGGCGCGGCACAGATAGCGCAGAATCTCTCAGCCTCGCTGGCGCCTCCAGCCTCGGGCCCCCCACTCTCAGCTCAAAAGCTGGGGGGCATGAATCAGTGGATTGACAGGTGTATTATGTTGCCACCCCTTACTTCCGGTGGCGACATAATACACCAGTAACGAGGAGACGTCGGGTAAGGAGGATCCCGGCTGCACACTAACGTCACAGTGTACGCTGGGATCGGCCCCGCTAGCAGTGCAGCTGAGTGAATGCCGGCAGGGGAGCCGCGGCCCCTGCGGCTATTCACCAGTGGTGAGCAGCTGATGGCAGTGCGTGCCAGTAGGGAGGGCTCTGCATGCCGCCTCTGGCATGCGTGCCATTGGTTCGCCACACTGACATAGGCTATCGTCTGTCTTTCATGAACTAGCCAAAAACTTTGAATTGACAGAAATTTAACAAGTGAACAACAATGTTAAAGTACACAAACATCTTTCATTTGATAAGAACTTGCTGTAGTTAGTATTTGGAGCATCTATTTGGATGATAGTTATCCTGTGTAAAATCACTTACACTGTCTATACAATCTGTGTGTGCAGATCTGAAGTGAATTTGGTCTCCAAACGTCAGAGCAAGCTTTAGATTGGAAAACAAAATTCCAAATGATCAGTTGAGCAAGCAGGGCGTTTCAGAACTTTAGTATGAAAATATTCAAATTTCTAAGGCGCAGCACTGTCTTGAAAAGAAAACTATTATTTTCTAAACTTTGTCTTGACATTTGGAGAACAGGTATACTTCAGATCAGTAAAAAAAAATAATCAGGGTAGAACTATGAAATTTAGGTCAGGCAAATAAACCATAAACGTTGAAGTGAAAAATAAGTATTATTTGTCTAAAAGAAGAAATTGAAAAAGTCAAAGAAGTAAAAGCAACCCCTGGTAATTTTTCAGGCATTTATGATGGAAACTCAACAGAGCCTAAGTGTATAAGTACAGTATAATTAGACTCTACCACCTTTATCTGCATCATAGGAAATATAGGAGGCATTAGATAAGTTATTTCAGAATAAGAATAAAAAGTAACCAAGATAATAGAAAATAAATAAACGGCATATTCACTAAACCCCGTGTATACAAGGCATATACAAGAGCATCTACATTATAGTCTAATAACAGCCTATACTGCACTGTATACGCAAAAAGATGCTGGAGTGCTCGTTTGAAAGAAGAAAAGGCTTGTCAGGTTGTGCTGCTGTGACCTGTTGGTCTACAGGTTTCCAGGAGCACACCTTCACAGGTGTGGAATAATTATACTTGCTGGGTGTGGTGTTCTCCAGCCAGCCAATCTCCCCTACTCTGCTGCATATATACATCAGTTCCTCTGGAAGAAGAAGCTAGTATCCCTTCACTCTAGGGATTGGTTTCCTTGTCTGGTGTGTAGGTGTGTGTAGGTGTGAACATTGTCATGTTCAGTGTCTGTGCCAGGGGCCAGACATCAAGTGTGAACAGGCATGTTCAGTGTATATCTGTGTGAACAGTGATGTGTTCTGTGGCTCTGAGCAGGTGGCTAGACATTATGTACGAATAGTCCTGTTCTGTGATGCAGATATCCCCAGTGTGTTGATGTGAACTGTGTCCTGTCCTGCTTTAGTTAGTTTTCCCCCCCAGGGCCATAGGTTCCAGTGTGGGGCTATCCTTATCGGGACCATTCCCCTGCATGCAGGCAGGTGTCTCATTAAAGTAGGGACCTGCCAGACGAGTACCCATTTGCAGTTCTGCAGTTTACTTTAGGAAGAAAACTTGACAAGGCTGTTGCACTGAGCTGCTAATGTATGTGTAGATCTGCCTGTGATCAATTTGGGTCTGCACAACTTATATCATGGAGAATTGTAATCGTCCCATGTCCCCATATTACTACTGGACCATATAGGGGACATAACAATCTCCTGTAACAGGGAACTATTGACCAGAATAATCATATTTACTGTACTGCTTTCATGGGAGTGAGAATATTTAGTGTTTATAAATTGCATTGCACCCAAGTTCCAACTTTATATAAATAAGCTCACATACTCGTTGCCCTCCAGTTGACTAAGGAATTTTGCAGCAAATGACCAATCTGTGGCTTCATCACCATTCTCCACCCATTGATTGAAGTGCTTGACACTGGCATCTGTGAACTCAATAACATAAATCTCTTTGAAGTATTTGCTGGCTGAAAAAAGTGGATAGATGATCCCCCCAACGCTTGATGCAAGCATACGTTTTCCTTTCACCATTCCTGTAGAAAAGAGAAGAAAGCAAGAATTGAGCAACAGAGAATGAATCAGTGGTTGCATGACATTGGATGGGAAGAGCACAGAGATTTTAGCCGCTATACTACTATCACGTGTGGTGTAGGAAGTTGGAGGTCAACCATTTCATGACTAGGGGGGGGGGGGGGGTTGATGAGCAGAACAATACTTTATATTCTGCAATATTGAATTGTGAAGGTAATTTTTATTTTGCTTCTTGATTTATCTTTTTTTTTTTTGCAGGACACATAGACCATTCTTACATATTGAGTGAACATCTCTTGTTTAGTATGTCTTATGTAATGATAAATGGGCAGAAACTGAAAAAATATACTTTTTCTCATTATTTTTATGTTCTTTTAAGTAGTTGGTTTAATATGCAATATTTCAACCAGAAATTAATTCTCAAAATATGCTCTGCAAAGTAATGCATATATGTGTACATTGTCTAACATGTAATGCTAAAGTAGGAGACAAAGCCTAGATTTTAGTTTGAGTCTCTCTCCAGAGGTTTTGCAGGTAAGGAAAATGTATTTTACACAAATGGCACACAAATCTGGACATAGATGTATGCCATGATTTGCACTTAGATTTTGAAGGCTGACAATCTATAATATAGTTGGTTGCAGTCACATCCCCTACGAATGTATGAATCTTTATATTCATTGTGCATGTATTTTCAATATATTCATTGGATTTAATCTGGTTCCATCCAGGAGCATCTATGACAGGACCCCTAGACGGAATGAGTTTATGGAAATCTGAACAGTGTCTTACTTCTCAGCAATAGTCATCGTCTTGACATGTAAACCTATCAACATATTAAGGCCTTTGTCAGACGGGCGTTTTTTCGCGCGATTTGCGGATCGCATGACGGATGCGCATCCGCAAATCGCGTGACCGGTGCCCGAAAATCTGCTCCTAGCCGCGTTTCAATAGAAACGGGCCGGAGCTGTCCAGCGCATTGCATTCAATGGAGCCGGCAATACAGCGGCTCCATTGAAAGCAATGCGCTGCGGGCGAGCCCGGGACGAATTGTCGGGAAGGGCTTAAATATATAAGCCCTTCCCTGCAATTCATCCAGAAAAGTGTTAAAATAAAAAAATATATACATACTCACCTGCTCCCGGCAGCCGGAGTTCCCCGCGGCCGGCCTGCAGTGGGTGTGAAGGGGGTGTGAGTCAGACCTGCCCCCTGATTGGCTCAGCGCTGAGCCAATCAGGGGGCAGGTCTGACTCACACCCCCTTCACACCCACTGCAGGCCGGCCGCGCGGAACTCCGGCTGCCGGGAGCAGGTGAGTATGTATATTTTTTTTATTTTAACACTTTTCTGGATGAATTGCAAGGAAGGTCTTATATATTTAAGCCCTTCCCGACAATTCATCCCGCGCACGCCGGCAGCCCATTGCTTTCAATGGAGCCGCTGTATTGCCGGCTCCATTGAATTCAATGGGCAAACATCGTTCTTCTCTGCCACAGCTGTTACAGCTGTGGCAGAGAAGAATGATTTATCTTCTATATGTTCTCAATGGGGTCGGCGCTGCTGCCGCCGGCCCCATTAAGCGCATATAGAGAAGAGAACAGGAATCGCAGATCGCAGATAGGTGCGATCTGCGATTTCTGTTCTATAATTTATCAGACAAGCGCATAGAAAGCGCTCATGTGTCAGATACCATTGCAAAGCAATGGTTTTAAAAAATCGCCGGACGCATGCACAAATCGCGCAAAAAAACGCCCATCTGACTAAGGCCTAAGGTTGTAAATGGGCAAGTGCAATTTTGGACAGTGAAAACTGACATATTTTTGTGTTATTATTGCAATTTTAAGATGTTTGCTATGAGTTTTCATGATTATTAACATGCAGTTTAAAGACATTTTACAGTTTTTCATTCAAGTTTTTCACTTCTATGCACTTCCTGGTTCTTTTTTTCATGTGGTCCCTATAGTAACATGCATTAAAAATGGATTGGTCTTGCATGGCATGTACATATAATCTATTTTTCAAACACTCCCCAAGAATATAATGGGTGATTCTAGAATAAAAATTGTACAAAATAGGACTTGCAATAATTTATCAAATTTTGGCTATCGACCCAAATTGAATGGGTGATTATCCTGTTCAAGTTTTGTCCATTTTTGAATCAGACAGTACTTGAGAGAGAAAACGGCCCATGTGATTGCAGCCTAAAGATTATGATTTCATATCCATCATCTCTACACAAACAAAAAAGTCTTATTAAAATATGATAATTAATCATGATAAAAATCATATATTGTCAATTATATACTAAGATTAATTATACAGCATCACACTATCTATATATATAAAGACGAAAGCCCTCACTGACTCACTGACTGACTGACTGACTCACTCACTCACTGACTGACTCGCCAAAAATTCTCCAACTTCCCGATGTCGTAGAAACATGAATTTTGGCGCAAGCATAGATTATCTCCAAAATATGAAAAGTAATTGGGTCCCAACTCGATTATTCAATTCTAGCGCAAAAGAATTAGCGTCGAAATTTAACGTACATAATCTAAATCTCTCACTTCCCAATGTCATAGAAACTTAAAATTTGGCACGGGCATTGAAAATGTCATAAATAGAAAAAGATAATAGGTCCCAACTCGATTATTCAATTCTATGCGCAAAAGAATTAGCGTTGAAATTTTACGTACGGAATCTAATTCTCTCACTTCCCGGTGTCATAGAAACTCGAAATTTGGCAGGAGCATTGATTATGTCATAAATACGAAGAACTAATGGGTCCCAACTCGATTATTCAATTCTATGCACAAAAGAATTGGCATCCAGATTTTACGTACGGAATGTAATTTTCTCACTTTCCGGTGTCATAGAAACGTGAAATTTGGCAGGAGCATTAACCATGTCATAAATAGGAAAAGCTAATGGGTCCCAACTCGATTATTCAATTCTATGCGCAAAAGAATTAGCGTCCAAATTTTACGTATGGAATGTAATTTTCTCACTTTCCGGTGTCATAGAAACGTGAAATTTGGCACGAGCGTTGATTATGTCATAAATAGGAAAAGCTAATGGGTCCCAACTTGATTATTCAATTCTATGCGCAAAAGAATTAGTGTCCAAATTTTACGTACGGAATCTAATTCTCTCACTTTCCGGTGTCATAGAAACGTGAAATTTGGCAGGAGCATTAACCATGTCATAAATAGGAAAAGCTAATGGGTCCCAACTCGATTATTCAATTCTATGCGCAAAAGAATTGGCATCCAAATTTTACGTGCGGAATGTAATTTTCTCACTTTCCGGTGTCATAGAAACGTGAAATTTGGCACGAGCGTTGATTATGTCATAAATAGGAAAAGCTAATGGGAACCAACTTGATTATTCAATTCTATGCGCAAAAGAATTAGTGTCCAAATTTTACGTACGGAATCTAATTCTCTCACTTTCCGGTGTCATAGAAATGTGAAATTTGACAGGAGCATTAACTATGTCATAAATAGGAAAAGCTAATGGGTCCCAAGTCGATTATTCAATTCTATGCGCAAAAGAATTAGCGTCCAAATTGTACGTGCGGAATGTAATTTTTTCACATAGAAACTTAAAATTTGGCACGGTCATTGAATATGTCATTAATAGAAAAAGCTAATGGGTCCTAACTCGATTATTCAATTCTATGCGCAAAAGAATTGGCGTCAAAATTTTACGTATGGAATGTAATTTTCTCACTTTCCGGTGTCATAAAAACGTGAAATTTGGCACGAGCGTTGATTATGTCATAAATAGGAAAAGCTAATGGGTCCCAACTTGATTATTCAATTCTATGCGCAAAAGAATTAGCGTCCACATTTTACGTATGGAATCTAATTCTCTCTCTGACCTGATGTCATTTTACATAAAGGAAACGTCGCATGGTTACCTCCCCGTGGTGTTTCCTGGGTAACGCAGAGAACTATGCAAAATGGCGAACATATGTTTCTCCGGTATCTCTAAAGTAACCACAACTTCATAAGATTTTCTGTGTGAAGACCAGATAAACACCAGTACCAAATTAACTTGGGCAAAGCCGGGTATATCAGCTAGTATCTATATATATATATATATAAAGCCGAAAACCCTCACTGATTCACTCACTCACTCACTGACTCGCCAAAAGTTCTCCAACTTCCCGATGTCGTAGAAACATGACATTTGGCAGAAGCATATATTATCTCCAAAATAGGAAAAGTAATTGGGTTTCAACTCGATTATTCAATTCTAGCGCAAAAGAATTGGCGTCAAAATTTAACGTAAATAATCTAAATCTCTCACTTCTCAATGTCATAGAAACGTGAAATTTGGCACGAGCATTGATTATGTCATAAATAGGAAAAGTTAATGGGTCCCAGCTCGATTATTCAATTCTATGCGCAAAAGAATTAGCGTCCAAATTTTACGTGCGGAATGTATTTTTCTCACTTTCAGGTGTCATAAAAACGTGAAATTTGGCACGAGCATTGATTATGTCATAAATAGTAAAAGCGAATGGATCCCAACTCGATTATTCAATTCTAGCGCAAAAGAATTGGCGTCGACATTTTACGTGCGGAATGTAATTTTTTCACTTTCCGGTGTCATAGAAACAGGAAATTTGGCATGAGCATTGACTATGTCATAAATAGGAAAAGCTAATGGGTCCCAACTCGATTATTCAATTCTATGCGCAAAAGAATTAGCGTCCAAATTTTACGTGCGGAATGTAATTTCTTCACTTTCCGGTGTCATAGAAACAGGAAATTTGGCACGAGCATTGATTATGTCATAAATAGTAAAAGCTAATGGGTCCCAACTAGAGATGAGCGAACACCAAAATGTTCGGGTGTTCGTTATTCGTAACGAACTTCCCGTGATGCTCGAGGGTTCGTTTCGAACAACGAACCCCATTGAAGTCAATGGGCGACCAGAACATTTTTGTATTTCGCCGATGCTCGCTAAGGTTTTCATGTGTGAAAATCTGGGCAATTCAGGAAAGTGATGGGAATGACACAGTGACGGATAGGGCAGGCGAGGGGCTACATGTTGGGCTGCATCCTAAGTTCACAGGTCCCACTATTAAGCCACAATAGCGGCAAGAGTGGGCCCCCCCCCCCTCCCAACAACTTTTACTTCTGAAAAGCGCTCATTAGCATGGCATACCTTTGCTAAGCACCACACTACCTCCAACAAAGCACAATCACTGCCTGCATGACACTCTACTGCCACTTCTCCTGAGTTACATGCTGCCCAACCGCACCCCCTCCCCCCCACAGCGCACACCAAACTGTCCCTGCGCAGCCTTCAGCTGCCCTCATGCCACACCACCCTCATGTCTATTTAGAAGTGCGTCTGCCACGACGAGGGACCGCAGGCACACACTGCACAGGGTTGGCACGGCTAGGTAGCGACCCTCTTTAATAGGGGCGGGGCGATAGCCCACAATGCTGTACAGAAGCAATGAGAAATAGAATCCTGTGCCACCGCCATCAGGAGCTGCACACGTGGGCATAGCAATGGGGAACCTATGTGCCACACACTATTCATTCTGTCAAGGTGTCTGCATGCCCCAGTCAGACTGGTTATATGCACCTTAACAGTAACCGCGTTGGTGGTAATGTGGTGGTGACTGCGGACCTAGTACCACGGTTGTATTTTGTTGGTTTTCGGAATGTGGCCAGGATTAAGTGGGCCGTGGCGGGGGGATGGTGGGGGGGCTCTCTTGTAGTGTCGGTAAAGGTGAAATTCTTGGACTGCCGCCAGACGAACCAATGCAAAGGCATTTGCCAACAATGTTTTCCCTGTTGGAGGAGGAGGGGGATGTTTTTGAGGCACTACGTGTCCTCTCCACGTGTCCGTTCCATGTAAGCAATAGTAGCACTCAAGACAGGCCCCAGTAACAATTCTGAAGCAGCAGTATAGCGGGAGCGCAGTCTTCGTTCCATGTAAGCAATAGTAGCACTCAAGACAGGCCCCAGTAACAATTCTGAAGCAGCAGTATAGCGGGAGCGCAGTCTTCGTTCCATGTAAGCAATAGTAGCACTCAAGACAGGCCCCAGTAACAATTCTGAAGCAGCAGTATAGCGGGAGCGCAGTCTTCGTTCCATGTAAGCAATAGTAGCACTCAAGACAGGCCCCAGTAACAATTCTGAAGCAGCAGTATAGTGGGAGCGCAGTCTTCGTTCCATTTCAGTAGCCTTAGTATAGCCAAGGCACAAGTGACATTTATGTAGCTAAACTGTAGGCCAACCCCACACACCTTTCTGTACCATGAGTGCAGGCGAAGAACATAGAAATTACTATGATTACACTGTAGGTGAGGGCCCCAAAAAATTGGTGTACCAACAGTACTAATGTACCTCAGTAAAAATTGGCCATGCCCAACCAAGATGGCAGGTGAATCGCTTTGGTTAATGTGGCTTAAGTGGTAACTAGGCCTGGAGGCAGCCCAGTGTAACGAAAAATTGGTTCAAGTTAAAGTTCCAACGCTTTTAAGCTAATTGAAACTTATAAAAATTGTTCTGAAAAATTATTTGAGTGAGCCTTGTGGCCCTAAGAAAAATTGCCCGTTCAGCGTGATTACGTGAGGTTTCAGGAGGAGGAGCAGGAGGAGGAGGAGGAGGAATATTAGACACAGATTGATGAAGCACAAATGTCCCCGTTTTGGATGGTGAGAGAGAACGTAGCTTCCATCCGCGGGTGCAGCCTACGTATTGCTTACGTATCGCTGCTGTCCGCTGGTGGAGAACAGAAGTCTGGCGAAATCCAGCCTTTGTTCATCTTGATGAGTGTTAGCCTGTCGGCACTGTCGGTTGACAAGCGGCTACGCTTATCGGTGATGATTCCCCCAGCCGCACTAAACACCCTCTCCGACAAGACGCTAGCCGCAGGACAAGCAAGCACCTCAAGGGCATACAGGGCTAGTTCAGGCCACGTGTCCAGCTTCGACACCCAGTAGTTGTAGGGGGCAGAGGCGTCACCAAGGATGGTCGTGCGATCCGCTACGTACTCCCTCACCATCCTTTTACAGTGCTCCCGCCGACTCAGCCGTGACTGGGGAGCGGTGACACAGTCTTGGTGGGGAGCCATAAAGCTGGCCAGGCCCTTAAAGACTGTTGCACTGCCTGGGATGTACATGCTGCTCGATCTACGCACATCCCCTGCTACCTTGCCCTCGGTACTGCGCCTTCTGCCACTAGCGCTGTCGGCTGGGAATTTTACCATCAGCTTGTCCGCAAGGGTCCTGTGGTATAGCAACACTCTCGAACCCCTTTCCTCTTCGGGAATCAGAGTGGGCAGGTTCTCCTTATACCGTGGATCGAGCAGTGTGTACACCCAGTAATCCGTTGTGGCCAGAATGCGTGCAACGCGAGGGTCACGAGAAAGGCATCCTAACATGAAGTCAGCCATGTGTGCCAGGGTACCTGTACGCAACACATGGCTGTCTTCACTAGGAAGATCACTATCAGGATCCTCCTCCTCCTCCTCCTCCTCCTCCTCAGGCCATACACGCTGAAAGGATGACAGGCAATCAGCCGGTGTACCGTCAGCAGCGGGCCAAGCTGTCTCTTCCCCCTCCTCCTCATCCTCCTCATGCTCCTCCTCCTCCTCCTGTACGCGCTGAGAAATAGACAGGAGGGTGCCCTGACTATCCAGCGGCATACTGTCTTCCCCCGCCCCCGTTTCCGAGCGCAAAGCAGCTGCCTTTATGGTTTGCAGGGAATTTCTCAAGATGCATAGCAGAGGAATGGTGACGCTAATGATTGTAGCATCGCCGCTCACCACCTGGGTAGACTCCTCAAAATTACCAAGGACATGGCAGATGTCTGCCAACCAGGCCCACTCTTCTGAAAGGAATTGAGGAGGCTGACTCCCACTGCGCCGCCCATGTTGGAGTTGGTATTCGACTATAGCTCTACGCTGTTCATAGAGCCTGGCCAACATGTGGAGCGTAGAGTTCCACCGTGTGGGCACGTCGCACAGCAGTCGGTGCACTGGCAGCTTAAAGTGATGTTGCAGGGTGCGCAGGGTGGCAGCGTCCGTGTGGGACTTGCGGAAATGTGCGCAGAGCCGGCGCGCCTTTACGAGCAGGTCTGACAAGCGTGGGTAGCTTTTCAGAAACCGCTGAACCACCAAATTAAAGACGTGGGCCAGGCATGGCACGTGCGTGAGGCTGCCGAGCTGCAGAGCCGCCACCAGGTTACGGCCGTTGTCACACACGACCATGCCCGGTTGGAGGCTCAGCGGCGCAAGCCAGCGGTCGGTCTGCTGTGTCAGACCCTGCAGCAGTTCGTGGGCCGTGTGCCTCTTATCGCCTAAGCTGAGTAGTTTCAGCACGGCCTGCTGACGCTTGCCCACCGCTGTGCTGCCACACCGCGCGACACCGACTGCTGGCGACATGCTGCTGCTAACACATCTTGATTGTGAGACAGAGGAGGAGGAGGAGGAGGAGGGTGCTTTAGTGGAGGAAGCATACACCTCCGCAGAAACCACCACCGAGCTGGGGCCCGCAATTCTGGGGGTGGGTAGGACGTGAGCGGTCCCAGGCTCTGACTCTGTCCCAGCCTCCACTAAATTCACCCAATGTGCCGTCAGGGAGATGTAGTGGCCCTGCCCGCCTGTGCTTGTCCACGTGTCCGTAGTTAAGTGGACCGTGGCAGTAACCGCGTTGGTGAGGGCGCGCACAATGTTGCGGGAGACGTGGTCGTGCAGGGCTGGGACGGCACATCGGGAAAAGTAGTGGCGACTGGGAACTGAGTAGCGCGGGGCCGCCGCCTCCATGATACTTTTGAAGGACTCCGTTTCCACAACCCTATACGGCAGCATCTCAAGGCTGATGAATTTTGCGATGCGGACGGTTAACGTTTGAGCGTGCGGGTGCGTGGCGGCGTACTTGCGCTTGCGCTCGAACACTTGCGCAAGCGACGGCTGAACGGTGCGCTGAACTACACTGCTGGATGGGGCCGAGGACAGCGGAGATGAGGGTGTGGGTGCAGGCCATGAGGCGGTAGTGCCTGTGTCCTGAGAGGGGGGTTGCATCTCAGTGGCAGGTTGGGGCACAGGGGGAGAGGCAGGGGTGCAAACCGGAGGCGGTGAACGGCCTTTGTCCCACCTTGCGGGGTGCTTGGCCATCATATGTCTGCGCATGGTGGTGGTGGTGAGGCTGTTGGTGTTGGCTCCCCGGCTGAGCTTTGCGCGACAAAGGTTGCACACCACTGTTCGTCGGTCGTCAGGCGTCTCTGTGAAAAACTGCCAGACCTTAGAGCACCTCGGCCTCCGCAGGGTGGCATGGCGCGAGGGGGCGCTTTGGGAAACACTTGGTGGATTATTCGGTCTGGCCCTGCCTCTACCCCTGGCCACTGCACTGCCTCTTGCAACCTGCCCTGCTGATGCCCTTGACTCCCCCTCTGAAGACCTGTCCTCCTGAGTAAGCGTTGCACACCAGGTGGGGTCAGTCACCTCATCGTCCTGCTGCTCTTCCTCCGAATCCTCTGTGCGCTGCTCCCTGGGACTTACTGCCCTTACTACTACCTCACTGCAAGACAACTGTGTCTGATCGTCATCGTCCTCCTCACCCACAGAAAGTTGTTGAGACAGTTGGCGGAAGTCCCCAGCCTCTTCCCCCGGACCCCGGGAACTTTCGAATGGTTGGGCATCACTGACGATAAACTCCTCTGGTGGGAGAGGAACCGCTGCTGCCCAATCTAAGCAGGGGCCCGAGAACAGTTCCTGGGAGTGTTCCCGCTCCTGAGCAGGTGTCATTGTAGTGGAGTGAGGAGGCTGGGAGGAAGGAGGAGCAGCAGACAGAGGATTCGGATTGGCAGCAGTGGACGGCGCAGAACTGCGGGTAGACGATAGGTTGCTCGAAGCACTTTCTGCCATCCAGGACAGGACCTGCTCACACTGCTCATTTTCTAATAACCGTCTCCCGCGTGGACCCATTAATTGGGCGATGAATGTGGGGACGCCAGAAACGTGCCTCTCTCCTAATCGCGCAGCAGACAGCTGCGACACACCTGGATCAGGAGCTTGGCCTGTGCCCACACCCTCACTTGGCCCTCCGCGTCCTCGGCCACGTCCACGTCCACGTCCTCTAGGCTTACCCCTACCCCTCAGCATGCTGTATTACCAGTGATTAGATTTCCCAGGCAGGAAATAAATTGGCGCAAGACTGCAGGCCAAATATAATTTTTGCCCTTTTTGGAAAACGAAAGGCCCCACTGCCTCTAGTGAATGAATTATCTAAGTTTAATAACTGTGCTGTGTCCCTGCTTATGTGTCACAGAACGTGAGGGTAGCAGAGTTATTAACTGTGGCAGAGCAGGTATTTTTTTTCCCAATTAAGGAAAGCAAATGGCGAACCCAGCAGTAAAGCGTAGCTGGCTGCGTATGATTTAGCAATGTTTTTCACGCAGCTCACACGTCTCCACAGGCGTAAGGACGGACACAGGCTGGACAAATAGATTTCTTTTCAGTTTTTTCCCACCAACAGGCAGCACTGCGTATATTCAATGAACCTGCGAAGTTTAATAACTGCGCTGTGTCCCTGCTTATGTGTCACAGAACGTGAGGGTAGCAGAGTTATTAACTGTGGCAGAGCAGGTATTTTTTTTCCCAATTAAGGAAAGCAAATGGCGAACCCAGCAGTAAAGCGTAGCTGGCTGCGTATGATTTAGCAATGTTTTTCACGCAGCTCACACGTCTCCACAGGCGTAAGGACGGACACAGGCTGGACAAATAGATTTCTTTTCAGTTTTTTCCCACCAACAGGCAGCACTGCGTATATTCAATGAACCTGCGAAGTTTAATAACTGCGCTGTGTCCCTGCTTATGTGTCACAGAACGTGAGGGTAGCAGAGTTATTAACTGTGGCAGAGCAGGTATTTTTTTTCCCAATTAAGGAAAGCAAATGGCGAACCCAGCAGTAAAGCGTAGCTGGCTGCGTATGATTTAGCAATGTTTTTCACGCAGCTCACACGTCTCCACAGGCGTAAGGACGGACACAGGCTGGACAAATAGATTTCTTTTCAGTTTTTTCCCACCAACAGGCAGCACTGCGTATATTCAATGAACCTGCGAAGTTTAATAACTGCGCTGTGTCCCTGCTTATGTGTCACAGAACGTGAGGGTAGCAGAGTTATTAACTGTGGCAGAGCAGGTATTTTTTTTCCCAATTAAGGAAAGCAAATGGCGAACCCAGCAGTAAAGCGTAGCTGGCTGCGTATGATTTAGCAATGTTTTTCACGCAGCTCACACGTCTCCACAGGCGTAAGGACGGACACAGGCTGGACAAATAGATTTCTTTTCAGTTTTTTCCCACCAACAGGCAGCACTGCGTATATTCAATGAACCTGCGAAGTTTAATAACTGCGCTGTGTCCCTGCTTATGTGTCACAGAACGTGAGGGTAGCAGAGTTATTAACTGTGGCAGAGCAGGTATTTTTTTTCCCAATTAAGGAAAGCAAATGGCGAACCCAGCAGTAAAGCGTAGCTGGCTGCGTATGATTTAGCAATGTTTTTCACGCAGCTCACACGTCTCCACAGGCGTAAGGACGGACACAGGCTGGACAAATAGATTTCTTTTCAGTTTTTTCCCACCAACAGGCAGCACTGCGTATATTCAATGAACCTGCGAAGTTTAATAACTGCGCTGTGTCCCTGCTTATGTGTCACAGAACGTGAGGGTAGCAGAGTTATTATAACTCTTGGAGAGCAGGTATTTTTTTTCCCAATTAAGGAAAGCAAATGGCGAACCCAGCAGTAAAGCGTAGCTGGCTGCGTATGATTTAGCAATGTTTTTCACGCAGCTCACACGTCTCCACAGGCGTAAGGACGGACACAGGCTGGACAAATAGATTTCTTTTCAGTTTTTTCCCACCAACAGGCAGCACTGCGTATATTCAATGAACCTGCGAAGTTTAATAACTGCGCTGTGTCCCTGCTTATGTGTCACAGAACGTGAGGGTAGCAGAGTTATTAACTGTGGCAGAGCAGGTATTTTTTTTCCCAATTAAGGAAAGCAAATGGCGAACCCAGCAGTAAAGCGTGGCTGGCTGCGTATGATTTAGCAATGTTTTTCACGCAGCTCACACGTCTCCACAGGCGTAAGGACGGACACAGGCTGGACAAATAGATTTCTTTTCAGTTTTTTCCCACCAACAGGCAGCACTGCGTATATTCAATGAACCTGCGAAGTTTAATAACTGCGCTGTGTCCCTGCTTATGTGTCACAGAACGTGAGGGTAGCAGAGTTATTATAACTCTTGGAGAGCAGGTATTTTTTTTCCCAATTAAGGAAAGCAAATGGCGAACCCAGCAGTAAAGCGTAGCTGGCTGCGTATGATTTAGCAATGTTTTTCACGCAGCTCACACGTCTCCACAGGCGTAAGGACGGACACAGGCTGGACAAATAGATTTCTTTTCAGTTTTTTCCCACCAACAGGCAGCACTGCGTATATTCAATGAACCTGCGAAGTTTAATAACTGCGCTGTGTCCCTGCTTATGTGTCACAGAACGTGAGGGTAGCAGAGTTATTATAACTCTTGGAGAGCAGGTATTTTTTTTCCCAATTAAGGAAAGCAAATGGCGAACCCAGCAGTAAAGCGTAGCTGGCTGCGTATGATTTAGCAATGTTTTTCACGCAGCTCACACGTCTCCACAGGCGTAAGGACGGACACAGGCTGGACAAATAGATTTCTTTTCAGTTTTTTCCCACCAACAGGCAGCACTGCGTATATTCAATGAACCTGCGAAGTTTAATAACTGCGCTGTGTCCCTGCTTATGTGTCACAGAACGTGAGGGTAGCAGAGTTATTATAACTCTTGGAGAGCAGGTATTTTTTTTCCCAATTAAGGAAAGCAAATGGCGAACCCAGCAGTAAAGCGTAGCTGGCTGCGTATGATTTAGCAATGTTTTTCACGCAGCTCACACGTCTCCACCGCCCGTAAGGACGGACACAGGCTGGACAAATAGATTTCTTTTCAGTTTTTTCCCACCAACAGGCAGCACTGCGTATATTCTATGAATAATAACTGTGTTGTGGCCCTGCCTATACAATTCTTTCCCTGCAGTATCAATGGAGGGTGGAATGCTCTGCAGAGGCGATTTTGAGAAGCCCAAAAAAAATGCAGCACAGCCAACAGCAGCCTGGACAGTACTGCACACGGATAAATATGGCCCTAGAAAGGACCGTTGAGGTTCTTGAAGGCTACACTCACTCCTAACACTCTCCCTGCCTATGCAGCACTTCTGTCCCTAATGCCAGGTGCAACGCTCTGCAGAGCCGATTTTGAGAAGAAAAAAAAATCCCACTGCTAACAGCAGCCAACACACAGCTATCAGTGGCCCTAATAAGGACCTTTGGGGGTCTTGAAGCCTACACTAACTACCAATTCTTTCCCTACAGCAGCTCCGGTACAAACAGCACTGTCCCTCATCTAACTCACACCGCATCTGAGGCGAGCCGCGGGAGGGGCCGACTTTTATATTAGGCGAACACCTGATCTCGCCAGCCACTCACAGCAGGGGGGTGGTATAGGGCTTAAACGTTGCAGGGGGAAGTTGTAATGCCTTCCCTGTCTTTCAATTGGCCAGAAAAGCGCGCTAACGTCTCAGGGAAGGAAGTGAAAGTAACCAGAACACCGCATGGTGTTCGTCACGAATAACGAACATCCCGAACACCCTAATATTCGCACGAATATCAAGCTCGGACGAACGCGTTCGCTCATCTCTAGTCCCAACTCCATTATTCAATTCTTTGCGCAAAAGAATTAGCGTGCAAATTTTACGTACGGAATATAATTTTCTCACTTTCTGGTGTCATAGAAATGTGAAATTTGGCACGAGCAATGATTATGTCATAAATAGGAAAAGCGAATGGGTCCCAACTCCATAATTCAATTCTAGCGCAAAAGTATTCGCGTGGACATTTTACGTGCGGAATGTAATTTTTTCACTTTCCGGTGTCATAGAAACGGGAAATTTGGCACGAGCATCGATGATGTCATAAATAGGAAAAGCTAATGGGTCCCAACTCGATTATTCAATTCTATGCGCAAAAGAATTAGCGTCCAAATTTTACGTTCATAATCTAAATCTCTCACTTCCCAATGTCATGGAAACATGACATTTGGCACGAGCATTGATTATGTCATAATTATGAAAAAGTAATGGGCCCCAACTCGAATATTTAATTCTATGCGCAAAAGAATTAGCGTCCAAATTTTACGTACGGAATTTAATTTTCTCACTTTCTGGTGTCATAGAAACGTGAAATTTGGCAGGAGCATTGATTATGTCATAAATAGGAAAAGTTCATAGGTCCCAAGTCGAGTATTCAATTCTAGCGCAAAAGAATTGGCATCAAAATTTTACGTGCGGAGTGTAATTTTTTCACTTTCCGGTGTCATAGAAACGGGAAATTTGGCACGAGCATTGATTATGTCATAAATAGGAAAAGCTAATGGGTCCCAACTCGATTATTCAATTCTAAGCGCAAAAGAAGTAGCGTCCAAATTTTTCGTACGGAATCTAATTCTCTCACTTCCCGATGTCATTTTATATAAAGGAAACGTTGCATGGTTGCCTCCACGTGGTGTTTCCTGAGTAACACAGAGAACCGTGCAAAATGGTGAACATATGTTTTTCCTCAGTATCTCTAAAGTAACCACGACTTCATAAGATTTTCCGTGTGAACACCAGATAAACACCAGTACCAAGTTAACTCGGGCGAAGCCGGGTATATCAGCTAGTCTATATATATAAAGACAAAAACCCTCACTGACTCACTCACTGACTGACTCGCCAAAAGTTCTCCAACTTCCCGATGCCGTAGAAACATGAATTTTGGCACAAGCATAGATTATCTCCAAAATAGAAAAAGTAATTGGGTTTCAACTCGATTATTCAATTCTAGCGCAAAAGAATTGGCGTCAAAATTTAACGTAAATAATCTAAATCTCTCACTTCTCAATGTCATAGAAACGTGAAATTTGGCACGAGCATTGATTATGTCATAAATAGGAAAAGTTAATGGGTCCCAGCTCGATTATTCAATTCTATGCGCAAAAGAATTAGCGTCCAAATTTTACGTGCGGAATGTATTTTTCTCACTTTCAGGTGTCATAAAAACGTGAAATTTGGCACGAGCATTGATTATGTCATAAATAGTAAAAGCGAATGGATCCCAACTCGATTATTCAATTCTAGCGCAAAAGAATTGGCGTCGACATTTTACGTGCGGAATGTAATTTTTTCACTTTCCGGTGTCATAGAAACAGGAAATTTGGCATGAGCATTGACTATGTCATAAATAGGAAAAGCTAATGGGTCCCAACTCGATTATTCAATTCTATGCGCAAAAGAATTAGCGTCCAAATTTTACGTGCGGAATGTAAATTCTTCACTTTCCGGTGTCATAGAAACAGGAAATTTGGCACGAGCATTGATTATGTCATAAATAGTAAAAGCTAATGGGTCCCAACTCCATTATTCAATTCTTTGCGCAAAAGAATTAGCGTGCAAATTTTATGTACGGAATATAATTTTCTCACTTTCTGGTGTCATGGAAATGTGAAATTTGGCACGAGCAATGATTATGTCCTAAATAGGAAAAGCGAATGGGCCCCAACTCCATAATTCAATTCTAGCGCAAAAGTATTCGCGTGGACATTTTACGTGCGGAATGTAATTTTTTCACTTTCCGGTGTCATAGAAACGGGAAATTTGGCACGAGCATCGATGATGTCATAAATAGGAAAAGCTAATGGGTCCCAACTCGATTATTCAATTCTATGCGCAAAAGAATTAGCGTCCAAATTTTACGTACGGAATGTAATTTTATCACTTTCCGGTATCATAGAAACTTGAAATTTAGCACAAGCATTGATTATGTCATAAATAGGAAAAGCAAATGGGTCCCAACTCGATTATCCAATTCTATGCGCAAAAGAATTAGCTTCCAAATTTTACGTTCATAATCTAAATCTCTCATTTCCCAATGTCATGGAAACATGACATTTGGCACGAGCATTGATTATGTCATAATTATGAAAAAGTAATGGGCCCCAACTCGAATATTTAATTCTATGCGCAAAAGAATTAGCGTCCAAATTTTACGTACGGAATTTAATTTTCTCACTTTCTGGTGTCATAGAAACGTGAAATTTGGCAGGAGCATTGATTATGTCATAAATAGGAAAAGTTCATAGGTCCCAAGTCGAGTATTCAATTCTAGCGCAAAAGAATTGGCGTCAAAATTTTACGTGCGGAGTGTAATTTTTTCACTTTCCGGTGTCATAGAAACGGGAAATTTGGCACGAGCATTGATTATGTCATAAATAGGAAAAGCTAATGGGTCCCAACTCGATTATTCAATTCTAAGCGCAAAAGAAGTAGCGTCCAAATTTTTCGTACGGAATCTAATTCTCTCACTTCCCGATGTCATTTTATATAAAGGAAACGTTGCATGGTTGCCTCCACGTGGTGTTTCCTGAGTAACACAGAGAACCGTGCAAAATGGTGAACATATGTTTTTCCTCAGTATCTCTAAAGTAACCACGACTTCATAAGATTTTCCGTGTGAACACCAGATAAACACCAGTACCAAGTTAACTCGGGCGAAGCCGGGTATATCAGCTAGTCTATATATATAAAGACAAAAACCCTCACTGACTCACTCACTGACTGACTCGCCAAAAGTTCTCCAACTTCCCGATGCCGTAGAAACATGAATTTTGGCACAAGCATAGATTATCTCCAAAATAGAAAAAGTAATTGGGTCCCAACTCGATTATTCAATTCTAGCGCAAAAGAATTGGTGCCGAAATTTTACGTACGGAATGTATTTTTCTCACTTTTCGGTGTCATAGAAACGTGAAATTTGGCACAAGCATTGATTATGTCATAAATAGGAAAAGTTAATGGGTCTCACCTTGATTGTTCAATTCTGAGCGCAAAAGAATTAGCATCCACATTTTACATAGGAAATCTAATTCTCTCACTTCCCAATGTCATAGAAACTTGAAATTTGGCACGAGCATTGATTATGTTATAAATAGGAAAAGCTAATGGGTCCCAACTTGATTATTCAATTCTAGCGCAAAAGAAGTAGCGTCCAAATTTTACGTACGGAATCTAATTCTCTCACTTCCCGAAGTCATAGAAACTTGAAATTTAGCACGGGTATTGATTGTGTCATAAATATGAAAAGTTAATGGGTCCCAACTCTATTATACAATTCTAAGCACAAAAGAATTAGCGCCAAAATATTACGTACATAATCTAAATCTCTCACTTCCCAATGTCATAGAAACATGAAATTTGCCATAAGCATTGAATATGTCATAAATAGGAAACGTTAATGGGTCCCAACTCAATTATTCAATTCTTGCGCAAAAGAACTAGCGTCCAAATTTTACATACAGAATCTAATTCTCTAATTTCCTGGTGTCATAAAAACATGAAATTTGGAACTGGCATTGATAATGTCATAAATAGGAAAAGTTAATGGGTCTCACCTTGATTGTTCAATTCTGAGCGCAAAAGAATTAGCATCCACATTTTACATAGGAAATCTAATTCTCTCACTTCCCAATGTCATAGAAACTTGAAATTTGGCACGGGCATTGATTATGTCATAAATTGGAAAAGTTAATGGGTCCAAACTCGATTATTCAATTCTAAGTGCAAAAGAATTAGCGTCCAAATTTTATGTATGGAATCTAATTCTCTCACATCCTGATGTCATTTTATATAAAGGAAACGTTGCATGGTTACCTCCCGTGGTGTTTCCTGGGTAACGCAGAGAACTGCAAAATGGTGAACATATGTTTTTCCTCGGTATCTCTAAAGTAACCACGACTTCATAAGCGGTGTGAACAGCAGAACACCAGTACCAAATTAACTCGGGCGAAGCCGGGTATATCAGCTAGTACTTAAATAAATGGAGACAATAAATCAGAATCCTATTAAAATAAGTTTGTTCATGTCATAGGACGTAGCACCTCAATGACCAGCAATACTGAAAAATACAAAGCAGCCTCCTTATACTCAAAAATCTGAAGAATCCGTCTGTAATGATTAAAACAGAGACCAATGTGACAGTCAAGACATGTGGAAAGCCAGGATTAATTTTGTTTGTCCCTAGTCACACACTGTACATTATCTGTCTAGCCGTGGGCACCCACCACTTATCACTGGCTAAGCCCTACCCATGATGCACCGTGAAAAAAGCTCCATCATGCAGTCACAGGGGATTTGAAAGTGCCCTCTTGCCTCTCCCATAATAGACTTGACATCCATGGATATGTTGAAATTCTGATATATTGAACAATCTGATGATATAATTATACACTTGAATATCAGTGTATTTATTGATGACCTTTGGGATTTTTGTTTTTATGGGGATTTTGTAAGTCTAAGTGCCATAAGATGCTAATAGGCTTCCTTTCAATATAAGTTCCAGCCTTTCCCTCAACGGTTACATAAAAATGCATCTTAAAGATGCACCCCTTCAAAGTAGCATAACAAACCTCCTAAAAACCTTCCTATGGCTTTCCACTTAAGCCTATTATGTACACTTTCAGCCCCGCACCTCCTGCACTACCCCCACCCTTTTTGTGTCCTTAAAACTGTATGTCACATGTTATGCTCACATTCCTGTGTTCCTCCTTGCTCTACCTCCTGTCCCCGTACCTTGTGTATCATCCTACTCCCTCTGTTTCCAAATAATTGAACACCACATGTAACTCTTGTAATTTTTGTAAATGTCATATTGTTTGTGTTCCCTAAGAACCTCGAAAGCACTGTGGAATAAGTTAGCAATAACAATAATAAATTATTATTATTATAGAGTTCACAAGATGAGAATACAACTTCTACACCATCTCTTGGTACCCCCTGCTGTATGCGCTGTAATTCACTAGACTCTAAAAAAAACAATCTACTATCATTATGACTATGTCCCATCGCTCACACGCTTTTTGGTTATACAGACCTGAAGAAAACACTTAATGTAGTTGATTCATGGGCTCACACATGGTTTCTTGTATGATGCTGACATCTCCATGAGAAAAGTGAGTCTCCACAAATTCTTTGAAATTCAGCTCTGCAGCGTGATAATCCTTACAGGTGGTGTAAAACATTGTCACTGGTTTATGTCCTGTGAAAAGATTCTGGAATTTCTTCCTTATTAACCATCAGGGGGAATGTATTGAATCTTATGACTCCAGTCATTTATGGTATATCAGGTGGTTTCTGACTGATATGTGATTGGAGACATGCTGGGCAAATACTTTATGTTGGTGCTTTAGGCTATATATTTGCACTTCACAGGCTTTGCAGTGACTGAGTGATTTCAGAGTGTGTGAAGTAAAACTTTTAACGGTTCAAAGAATTACATTGTTAGGAGTCCAGCTGCTGGGCCCTATTATAGACCTGTACAGAGCTGTAATGCATGGAGCCCCCATTCAGGTCTATGGGAACCAACCATCATTACGCTTGGTTGATTATTCCACCTTTAAAATTATAAATAATGTTATCATGACAGTTTAATTTAACATGATATATAACGCACAGTTTGAGAACTGAACTTTTACAGGCAGGTGTTATCCGACAATCACACATCACGTGAAAAAGTACCTTGATGTGCATGAATCTAGGTAAAATCAATGGGTTCTATTCAATGTGTAATACACTGCGCAAATACATTCATGTGAATGAGCCCTTGCTATACAATTACAATCGGCCCTTTGAAGACAACCCTAAGATTTTGCAGACTTTAACAGACCTCTTTGAAACTTCTGCACAGTACTGTAGATCATATTTAACTGTTTGCAATCCAATTTCCCTGCCACACGAATATTCCTCAGCTCTTACTTTTTTGGGTGGGAAAGCGGTTAAGGAATGCTTGGAATTATTCAACAGATACACATAAAAATGAACAGTCATTCTGATTTTATTAACACTTTTTTGAAAATTAAATGTGAATATCTATCTATCTATCTATCTATCTATCTATCTGTCTGTCTGTCTGTCTGTCTGTCTGTCTGTCTGTCTGTGGTGGCAAACCTATGGCACGCATGCCAGAGGCGGAACACAGAGCCCTAGCTGCTGGCATACGCTGCCAGCGGCTGCTCACCACGTTAGTAATACCCCCAGGGGCCACAGCTCCCCTACCATTATTCACTCACTTAAGTTTCTAGTGGCGATGATCCCGGCACACATCGTGATGTCAGTGTGCACCCGGGTTCCTCCTTCCCCCTCTCCTGATGTCTCCTCTTAGGTTCTACAAGAGCAGGGGAGGAGGCATCTGGCAGCACACTGACGTCACAATGTGCACCTGGGATCAGTTGCAGCAGCAGCGCTGAGCAGAGGAGCAGTGGCGCTTCAACGAGGATGAGGGGGTAAGTATATGGGTCTCACGGGGGTGATATTACTACTGAAGCCACTGTGGGATGTCACTATTACTACTGCGGCCACTGTGCAATGTCACTAGTACTACTGGGGCCACTGTGCAATGTCCCTAGTACTACTGGGGGCAGCTGTGGGATGTCCCTATTACAACTGGGGCCACTGTGGGATGTCACCATTACCACTGGGGCCACTGTGGGATGTCACCATTACCGCTGGGGCCACTGTGGGATGTCACCATTACCGCTGGGGCCACTGTGGGATGTCACCATTACCGCTTGGGCCACTGTGGGATGTCACCATTACCTCTGGGGCCACTGTGGGATGTCACCATTACCACTGGGGCCACTGTGGGATGTCACCATTACCACTGGGGCCGCTGTGGGATGTCACCATTACCGCTGGGGCCGCTGTGGGATGTCACCATTACCGCTGGGGCCACTGTGGGATGTCACCATTACCGCTGAGGCCGCTGTGGGATGTTACCATTACCGCTGGGGCCGCTGTGGGATGTTACCATTACCGCTGGGGCCGCTGTGGGATGTCACCATTACCGCTGGGGCCGCTGTGGGATGTCACCATTACCGCTGGGACCACTGTGGGATGTCACCATTACCGCTGGGACTGCTGTGGGATGTCACCATTACCGCTGGGACCGCTGTGGGATGTCACCATTACCGCTGGGACTGATTACTGGGTTACAGAAGGTAAAAGTGCTTTTTTTTGTGCCCATATAGTAATATTTCCCTATGTTACTCTCATACAGTAATAACACCCCTTTTATGCCTCATATAGTACCTACCATTGTGATCCTTACAAAGTTGTAATAATTTAATAGTATGAGTGGCTTCCAAATAGCAAGTGTTCGCAAGACACAACACAAAAGTAAATCTTTAAAAAAAAGTTTATGTACAAAAATAGCAAAACCTAAAATAACTCTAAAAACTTGGTATCTCTGGAATCGTGCGGACCTAGAGAATAATGTTATCACATCTTTTATTTTGCATACCGAACGCCGTAAAAATGAAATCCTTAAAAAAGTCAGTTTCTTTTTCTCCCCAATACCCCTAATAAATGAATACAAGTTATAAAATACATTATATGTAATCAAAAATGATGCCATTAAAATACACAACTTGTCCTGCAAAAAACAAGCCTTCATTTAGGTTTGTCGACTGAAAAATTAAAATGTTATGGCTCTAGGAAAGCGACAATGCAAAAAACAGAAACATCAGTCGGTCATTAAGGCACAGACAAGCTTTGTCACTAAGGGGTTAAGATAATTGTAAATATTATTTCACCTAATACAACCACCCTACAGTGCTTCCCTATTTCTGATTGCTTAGCCTTGTAAATATATAGATGCTGTATAAAAGGCTCATGAAGGCACATGTAAACTACAAGCCCCTAGAAGAGGAATCCTTTCATAGGAAAGAATGGATGCATCAAAGCCAAAACTGTGCCATGAAAAACTTGATATGCCAAAGCTAAAAGTCTATCATAAGGATGGAATGGACACCAGGAGCTTTCTACAAACTTATTACGACAGAGACACTGGATTTGGGGAAGAGAGTTTAAATTTCATTATGAAGAAGATACATGAAGCATTGGCTGCAGGTTTGTATCTACAATCCTAGATTACATCATAGGAGACATTTTGTCTATAGACAAACTCTAATTATGGGCATCAGACTATAACACATCAGTGGAGACTTGTAGGATCTTAAAACAACACCTTTACTACGATACTGATTTGTATTTTTTTTTCTCTGCAGGAAAGTTCAAAGGAAAAACTGCTTATGATTTTAGCATTGGCTCCATTATTCATCAGCTGTATACAGTCAGTTATTGCTACCCAGACATTACAATACTAAAACTGAATGACACTTGCATTATGGAGCTGAACAAGTGGCTGGCCATGCGTACTGGAGCTTTTGATTGGTCTCACGCACATAATTATGTCAAAGGACTTTACTGCAGCAGGTAAGACACTATTAAATTATATATCATCAAGAGGAAGCTATGGACAACTACATACTACTTTCCAGCATAAAATACCAGAAATGAATGGAAACTAGGGATGAGCGAGCATACTCGGAAAAGCACTACTCGCTCGAGTAATGTGCTTTATCCGAGTATCTCAGTGCTCGTCCCTGAAGATTCGGGTGCCGCTGCGGCTGACAGGTGAGTCGCAGCGGGGAGCAGGGGGGAGCGGGCGGGAGAGAGGGAGAGAGAGATCTCCCCTTCATTCCTCCCCGCTCTCCCCTGCAGCTCCCAGCTCCGTGCCGGCACCCGAATCTTCAGGGACGAGCACTACGATACTCGGAAAAGCACTACTCGCTCAAGTAATGTGCTTTATCCAAGTATGCTCGCTCATCCCTAATGGAAACCTGTTGAAACGGAAGCCCGCTGTTTTGGCCTCTGTTTTAGCAGATTTGTAAAATGGTAGAGAAAACTCTCTTCCAGGGGTTCCATATGTAACTTTTTGGGGGGATTCAGCATATAAACCATGACAAGACCAATGGACATAAGGGTAAATGTGATGAGAACAATCCATAAACCATATGTCAAAAATGGGATGTGAACATAACCCAATACTTATGAGGGGTCTCAACTTTTCCTCAATGACAGATGTTGGGGGGAAAATTATCAGGCTGTTGGATTTCAACATGCATTCCTTTTGTTCTCAGGGGATTTAGGCTGCCACCAGAGGTACCTGTCACACAGTTTATTCCCTTCTCCCCTTCAAGAACACATGCTTGCTTTATTGATCATTCATGTTTATTTAGGAAGGTTCATGCATGAATAGAGTGGAGGTTGTGCAGCCACTCCATTAATTTCAGTTGGCGACTGAAGATTGCTGAATGCTTGTACTTGGCAATTTCTGGTGCTCCTATTGAAATGACTCAATTCTTGGGAACAGTGAGGGTCTCAGCAGTTGTACTCCCAACAATTCTATAGTTATCATTTTAATACTAATCCATGAGGGTGAGTATTTTAAAGGGCCTTCCAGCAAAAACACATTTTTTTTAACACTACACCATTTGCATGTCTGTCACACTTCAGACATCTCCTATATACAGTGTGTCTGGAAAGTTTTCAGACTCTTACACTTTTTTTTACATTTTGTTATGCTGTATCCTTGTGCAAAAAAAAAACAAAACGTTTTCCCCATCATTCTGCACTCAGTACCCCATAATGACAAAATGAAAACATAATGTTAAAGGTTTGTACATTTTTTTAAAATGAAAAGCTAACATTTTGCATTGACATAAGTATTCAGACCCTGGACTCAGTACTTATTTGAAGCCCCTTTGGCAGCGCTTACAGCCTCCAGTCTTCTTAGTATGACAACACAAGGTTTGCACACCTAAATCTGGGGTTTTTCTGACATTCTTCCTTGCAGATCCTCTCAAATCAGGTGGGTTTCGCTTAGAATTGAGGCCAAAAAGTTTGATCTCAGTTTCATCAAACCACTGAATCTAGTTTCTCACAGCCTGATAGTCCTTTAGATACTTTTTGGCAAACTCCAGGTGAGCTTTCATGTGTATTTTATCTAGTAGAAGCTTCTTTGTGGCCACTCTTCAATAAGCCCAGATTTGTGGAGTGCTGCAGTGATTGTTGACCTTCTGGAAGTTTCTCCCGTCTGCACAATCTTTGGAGCTCAGGCAAAGTGACCACCTGGTTTTTGCTTCCTCTATACCATATGTCATACATTGAGCCCATTGCAATGTATGGACATTAGGTGGTATAGCTGTTCCATTTTATACAACAGCTGTCTAAAGTGCATAGTTATCTTACAGCTTTATACACAGGAGTAAAATTAAGCACATTTTTTTTTTGTATAAATTCTTTATTTATAAATTTTGAGGTGGGTACAGAAAGAAAAAGGGAAAATCCACGTATCCAGATTGAAACCCGGGAAGCATGTGGGAAAGAAAAACAAGAAACAGTTTCTCTGCGAACATGCAGAGCATTATTAGAATAACAAATTAAAAGTGGACGATTCTGTTTAATTATCCAAATGGCATACAGTATTTAAATTGTAATAGAAAGTATATCTATGCTGAATATAGTCAGGTAGCAAAAATTCCCTCTTTTTATTTCCCCTCCTTCTTCCCCCTTTTCCTTACAAGCGAGACAGTGGACTTTCATTAGGAAGCTTATGTGTTGCTATTAGGTAAGAGATTCTGTCTGTTTTTGTAGCATAGCCATTTACTCCAAGTCTCCAGATATCTATCCAGATTTTCATCTCGGAGGCATCTAGTTTTTTCATAGCTGCTCATGGTATTTAGCTCATTATACCACTCTTAAATGATGGGGGGATCTGTATCTTTCCAATGTCTGGGGATTAATACTTTGGCGGTGTTTATGAGGAATGGAAGCAAGTTTGTCTTTCCCATGTTGCCAATAGCTGGATTCAAATTTAATAGTAGTAGTTTTGGGGGTGATAGTAATTTTGGTTCCTAAAATAGAATTGATCCTAGTTTGCAAGTCATACCAAAAGAGTTGAAGTAATGGGCAGGAGAATCATATATGTATATATGTGCCTTTTGTTTTGAGACATCGCCAACAGAGTGAAGAGTAGTTTTGATCTATTTTGTTAAGAAGTTCGGGGGTTTTGTACCATCTTGATATGATCTTGTAGTTTAGTTCCTTAAAGCGCATGGATATTAAGCTTGAGTACGAGTTTTGTAGGATTTGTTTCACTTCTTCTGGAGAGAATGATATATGTAAATCTCTCTCCCAACTAGCTATATAAGAGGGTGTTTCTTTGTTGTACAGAAGGATTTGGTAAATTCTAGATATCTTCCTCTTAGTGCGATAATCTTTCCAAATTAACTTAGGAAAAAGTAAGTCGTGCTTAGTATTAAGTATATCTGTTTGGTATAGGGAGATTGAGTGCTTAATAATATGAAAGTCTTTGTCGCTAAGATGAGGGAGTCCTAGTTTATTTTAAAGCATATTTTGGGAAAGAAATATATTACTTTCATATAACTCCAGAGAGCAAGTGGAGGTGATATTGGGGATACTTGATAGCATATTTTTAATAAGCTTAAATTTGTTGGGTATTAGGTTTAGGAAGGGTGTATATCGGCTAATATTTGGGATTAATCTTAGTTTTTTTTGTTGAATTTCTGCCATATTTTAAGTGACAGGGTTGTTATTGGATTTCTGGTCTCTTTAAGATTGGGTTTATTGTAAGGGGTGGTCCAGACCAGGTGTTGAAATGTTGTCATTAAAGACTGTAGTTCTAGATCAACCCATAATTTGTCTTTTGGAGCATGAGTTAGGTCAATTATTCGGTTGAGATGAACTGCATTTTTATAAGTTTCAAAGTCTGGTAGACTAATACCTCCAAGTTTCCTATGCTTGATTACAGTTGTATATTTTACTCTGGGCCTTTGTTTTGCCAAATAAATTTAATGATCAAGCTCAATTTGTTGAAAAATTTTTGCAGGATATCTATAGGTAGTACTTGTAGGAGGTAGAGTATTTTCGGGAGGATTACCATTTTTATTAGGTTTTTCCTGCCGAACCATGAAATTTGAAAAGTAAAGACATTTTGATATTTAATCAGTTTCTTAAAATACTCTATCTTTTCAGTGATCAAGAAGATCTTAATAAGGAAGAAAATTTGAAAACATGCATTAAGCGCATTCTGAAATTTGACCTCCAGAAAGCGAACATCACAGACCCGGAGGTGCTGGAACAAGCCGACTGCATAATCACAGCGTGGTTACTGGAAACGGTCTGTCATGACCAAAATGAGTACGTCAAATATTTCCAAAGAATGACAGATTACCTTAAACCCGGAGGGCTGCTAATTCTTTTTGGGGTTTTAAATTCTTCATATTTTAAAGTTGGTGAAGACAGATATCACATCTTTACCTGTGATGAATGTTTTTTAAGGCAAAACCTTGCCAATAGGGGATTTAAGATTTATTCCTCTGAAGTGTTAGACAGTAAAATACAAAGTGATCTCACCGATTACAAACAGATTATTGTTGTCACTGCTATCAAGGAGTGTAGTATGTCTAAACTCCCCTAAGCTACTGCCATTCATAGACATGAATCATATATCTGATTTATTGCAGTAAAAATATATGTCAACACAATCAAATGCTATAAAATATATAGAATATATGGGATGGCCAAAATTACACTTAGTGGGATTGTATGAGATTAGCTTTAAAGCTTCATTCTTTCAGAAAACATTGCTGCTTTTGTTCATTATGTTGCACCTAGTATTACATCTTAGTGTTTAACCCTTTAACAACCGCCACATGTTTTTATGGTGATTCGAGGCACTACTTTTATAGTACAGCCTTTTACAGCATGTTTCAGACGATATATAACGGACTGTGTATGCTACTATCCCGATGATACAGCGGTTACTAATAGTTTTAGGCCTCATGCCCACGGGCGTATGCGTGAAATGCTTTGTGTAAGTAGCTGTGTATTCTTGCATATTGAATCTTTCTCCCTTCATATGATCACGTTTGGGTTTGCATGCTTATGGCTGCATATGTACTGCTTATGCAGAACGTTTCAATGCGCATGGAAAAAACTTCAACAACTTCTTCCTGTTTTTTAAACACTTCACTGCATATATCCTAGCAACATGCATTTCACACACAGTCCCTATGAAACCAGTTGTGTAAGCACTGCATTTGCATTGTGTATTCACATGCACCTGTAGTGATCAATATATATGCAAATAGTATGTGGTAAAATAGAGAATGCTGCAATTTTTTTTTCCACACATATCAACATGCAGTGTCCATACGCACATGTGCATGGATCAACAACAATCCATCGACTTTCATTTATCACATACCCCACGCCTTTGCAATGCACGTGTAATACACTGTTAAAAAACAGCCATGGAGATGAGGGCTTTGACATCAGTCACTAACAGGTCTGCTATAAGCATTTGCCTAATAGGCCTTGTCAGAGACATGGTCTGATAGTTTACCTGTCAGTGTGACACTGACAGGCAATAATGCTTTGAAATACTAATCCTGTTTCATGTCCCTTAAAAGAGCAATTAAAAAGGAGTAAAAGTAAAGTTTTAGAAAAGTAACCCCCCCCCCTCCCCCAACAAATAAAATCCAAATCCAAATATGTTTTCATACTTTTAATTTCTTAAAATATTTCCCCAGAAAAATACATATTTGGCATCATAGGAGTTATAATAACCTAAAGGATTAAGTTAACATTTTTATTATTACTGCATTTTAAAGAGCAGAGAAAAAAATCACAGAACTGCAATTTTCCTCTCAAAATTATAAACATTAATTTAGAAATTATATGCATACAAAACAGTACCAATAAAAACTTCATCACGAACCACAAAAATCATGCCCCCATATGGCTACATGGGCAGTATAATAAAAAAAAAGTTATGGCTCTCAGAATGCAGCAATTAAAAAATGCCTTTACTTGCATCCCTCTCCAAGCTCTTCAGGGATCTACGCATAAGGTGTCATAGTAGAAAGCAATTCAATAATAAGTCAACCAATGTAAACCAATAAATATCAACCAAATAAGATATATATGTCCAATCCTCATTCAAGCATTTAAAAATACAATATAGCCTACTAATTTTCACTTTATTATTTCATTTTATTGTGCTATTCTTGGTAGGCTTTGTATACTGAAACTATAGTGGGAATTCGCCATAAGACTGGTCAACAGTTGTTATTTCTCATTTTGTAATGATATATATAGTGAGATGTTCTATTGCAGGTGCATACTGATATGTGTTATTTCATGCTTCACTGGTCTTCCATGAAACTACTTAAGGCAAAACGCATTAACAGAAAAACCCATATTGCTGTGTCCCTTGTATCCATCACGTCATTGTGGCTATATGAGTTGTTGATTTTGTTTTAATAAACTGAGACTTACCTTAATACCATAACTGACTGGTGCCTTTGTGTATCAAACTACCATCTTTACTTTAAATATTCTAATTTGGAACTGTAGAAAGAAGATACTAATCAACAGTTTGATCAATAACACTATTGTCACACTAGGAGGGTGTTTTACTCTGTAAATGGGGCTTCTATGGATGCTCCAATTGCAGTGAAAACCTCTGGAAAAAAAAAACACACTCTAAATGTTCCCCAGAGGTCTTATATGACGTCACGGAGGACAGAGATGGTAAAAAAGGGGAAAAAATTTAGAAAAATAAGTTAAAAAAAATGAAATATATGTGAAAAATAGAAAGTGACGGGGGCGTGGCCTGACAGAGGACCGAGACGGACGCCATCGGCTAAGCTCCGCTCTGGTATAAACCTCAGCTATTAAAAGCGCAGCAGCGGGATCAAGCACCGGCCGTGAGACCTGCCAGTCTTCCTGCCCTGCCGACATGACCTGCCGTAAGCCAGCTAAAGCCTCTCCGCAATGGGTAGCCGACTTCTTCTCTGCCCGCGGCACTAGATGGGGCGCCCCAGCCTCACTCTCCTCCTCTCCAGATGGCTCCTGCAGTGCAGTCAGTGGGGCTCCACAGAGGCAGAAGACAGCTGCGGAATGTCCAGAAACTGCTCAGAGGGATGTCTGTCCTTTTGCAATGCTGGGAGAGGTGAGTGAAGCAGCGACAGCCATCACCCACAGCACCACTCACTCACCCAAAATGGCGCCCAGCCTCGTGTCAAATGCAGGAGATAGGGATTCACCTACAGGCAGCCCTGATAAGAGAATACCCAGGCTGGAAGCTGAAGTGCACACACTACTACCCCCATCAGACACTGCAGAACTTATTAGCATGGTCCCTTCCTCAGACCAGCCTGCATCAGAGGCATTTATTAAGGAGATAATGCTGGCACTGAGGAGCTCTATGCGGGAAGATCTCAACACCTTTTCTGCATCTTTCAGCTGCTTTGTAAAAGATATAGAAGAGAGAACCTCACATATAGAACACAAGATGGAGGAGCTGACCAATTCGCACAATTCCCTGATAGATGTGCACTACTCCCTGGAGGAGGTGGTCCATATTAAAACTAAGATGGCAGATTTAGAGGACTGTAATAGACAGAACAACGTTAAATTCAGGGGTATCCCAGAAAAAAATTGGCCCAACTGATCTGATAGACTTCCTGATACATTTAATGAAAAAAATTCCTTCCATCCGCTCCTAATCAGGAACTCCTTATCAACAGGGCGCATCGCTTTCAGAAACCAAAATTCCTCCCTGATAATATTCCACGGGATGTCATAGCAAGGATCCACTTTTTCCACATTAAAGAGGCTCTTATATTTTCTTCCCAAAAGGTGATGGGTCTCTCTGATCAGTTTGCAAATATCCAGTTCTTTGTGGACTTATCCTCAGCTACAACCCAGGCCAGGAAGGCATTTTCACATATCACTTCCTCACTTAGAAGGGAAAAAATCCCATGCAAATGGGGCTACCCCACTAAGCTAATATTACACAGAGAGGGAGCCGTATAGACCTTCCACAGACCGGAGGATGGTGAGAAGACTCTCTCGTCCTGGGGAATTCATATCCTTGACAACTCACGGAACAAAGCTGATAACAATCCCACTGGAGTTCCACGCAAGAATACGTTACTCCCCCTCCCCGCTGAACCACTAATATCTGTTAAACAGAATGGAGGTTTTCCTAACGTCAGGCGGACTCTTTTCTCCCTGAAATTACACAGGCATTTATTCCTGCTAGAAGAGACATATTCATGTTGCTTCTATTTAAGTTCCTTTGGTTACTACTGAGCACCAAGCTCAGAAAAAGTTTTTCATCTGGCCATCTCATTTGGCAATCTTGGCCAGCTGTATTTGTTTTAATTTTATGTGTTCTCTTTCCTTCCCCTTGTCCTCCAAAAAGCGATAAAATTCTATGGGTTCACTATTCTGGTAATCTCTCTCTAATTTTAATATGTCGATAAAAATTTGTTCACTCAATGCTAAAGGGTCAAACTCCCCTTTTAAGAGGTCGGCAGTCTGGAGAGATGCTCTTCATGACAAGGTGGATATCTTATGCCTTCAAGAGACACATTTTGCGTCTGCAACAGGCCTTTCATTTTCTCATAAAAAATTTCCCAAAAATTTTCTGTCCTGTGCTGAGGGGAAAAGGGCAGGAATTTTGATTGCAATTAAAGACAGCATAAATTTTGTCCTAAGTGACCAAGTGATAGATCCTCATGGGAGATACATAATCTTAGTTGGCTCATTTAACAACACCCAAATAACTCTAGTAAATGTATATGCCTCAAACTCTTCCCAAATTACTTTTTTAAACAAAACTCTCAAGAAGATTCGTAAAGCACATGTTGGTAAACTTATAATCTGTGGAGATTTTAAAATCATTCCAGACAAGCAGCTTGACTCCACTAGCTCTCTTAACAGATCGTCCCCAGTCCTAGCCCAGTAGCACCAAAGGGAAACACTTTATGACGTATTTAGATGCCTTAACTCCTCCTCTAGGGAATACACATATTATTCTCCCCAACATAGATTCTTCTCTAGGATCGACTTATTTCTAGTCGATAGATGGACCCTCCCTGGAGCTCTATGTGCAAAAATAGGTGATACAACATGATCAGACCACTCTCCTATATTCCTCACCCATGTGATAGCCAACTTCACAATAGTGCCTAGGAGCTGGAGAAACAATGTTTCCCTCATGAGAATTCCCCAGTACAATCTAATGATTAAGGAGTCCTTGTCTGAATATTTCTCAATGAACGCAAACCCAGACACCGACATATTCTCCACATGGAACGTCCATAAGGCATTCATGAGGGGCATCCTAATTAAAATTAGCTCACAACACAAGATGAAAAAGCAACTTCCCATAACTAACATTCTTGCACAAATATCTAATGTGGAACAAAACATTCAATCCTCTCCCTCGACCTCGCTTCATAAAGAATTTGAACAAGCAACTCAAACAGTCCTTAATGGGATTGGACTTTAGTTTTAGATATGTATAAGAATCTTTCAGAATATTTTGTGTCCAGAATCACGATGTTACCGCCCTTATTGGATCTTTTTATAGTCAGATTTTTATTTTGTGATAACTTTTTCAATTCCTTTCTTTCATTGCGGGATAAGTTGCTTTTTTTACAAGTTTCATGTTTATTTTTTTCATATAATTTGATCAGATCATGTTCAAGTACAAACTGGAAATCATCCATTCTTTACACCCGGAATTTCTAGGATAAAATGTTGGATTTTTGATGGGAAATTTTATTTCATTAATTCATCATTTTTATGGACTGATAAATTTTCCTGTTCCAGATGATTCAAGTCTATCAAAGCTACAGTTTCTTTAAAGTTTTTTTCTATATATTCGTTTGTTTCTAAAGAAATATCTTTGGAATTTTGCCTTTTCAGAAGATCTTTGTAGATCTTCTTATCTATTAGATAGGCTCAGCGCGGAGACATGTCAGTTCTCCCCCTTGTTCCCCACGGTGGAATATCGCTAGGCAGCCTAAGTCCTATCTTTTCTTGCATTTAGTAAAAACACATGAGAATCCCGATAGTGAAAACGAAACCATTGAAATCAATGGTTTCATTTTGTTCCTATATGCGGGCCGTGATTTTCGCGGATGCATAATGGGACAAAAATATGCCCAAGTGTTCAAGACTAGAGATGAGCGAGCATACTCGTCCGAGCTTGATGCTCGTTCGAGTATTAGGGTGCTCGAGATGCTCGTTACTCGAGACGAGCACCACGCGGTACTCGTCTCGATTAAACGAGCACTGACCATTGAATTCAATGGAGCCGGCAATACAGCCGGCTCTATTGAAAGCAATGGGCTGCCGGCGTACGCGGGATGAATTATCGGGAAGAGCTTAAATATATAAGCCCTTCCCTGCAATTCATCTAGAAATGTGTAAAAATAAAAAAATATATATACTCACCTGGTCCCGGCAGAACGATGTTAGCCCATTGAATTCAACGGAGCCGGCAATACAGCCGACTCCATTGAAAGCAATGGGCTGCCGGCGATCGCGGGATGAATTGTCGGGAAGGGGTTAAATATATAAGCCCTTCCCTGCAATTCATCCAGAAATGTGTAAAAATAAAAAATATATATATACTTACTGGGTCCCGGCAGACGGAGTTCAGCGCGGCAGGCTGCAGTTCTCCTGAACTGCTCTGAACAGCTGTGAGTAGTATTCAGCAGCCGGGGATTTAAAATCCCCGCCTGCTGAATGAGATGCCTCTGATTGGTCACAGCCTGACCAATCAGAGGCATCCCTCACTCACACCCATTCATGAATTCATGAATGGGTGAGTGAGGGCTGCCTCTGATTGGCTCAGGGGCAGCTCTCAGCTGTCCCTGCGCTAAGCCAATCAGAGGCAGCCCTCACTCACCCATTCATGAATTCATGAATGGGTGTGAGTGAGGGATGCCTCTGATTGGTCAGGCTGTGACCAATTTGAGGCATCTCATTCAGCAGGCGGGGATTTTAAATCCCCGGCTGCTGAATACTACTCACAGCTGTTCAGAGCAGTTCAGGAGAACTGCAGCCTGCCGCGCTGAACTCCGTCTGCCGGGACCCGGTAAGTATATATATATTTTTTATTTTTACACATTTCTGGATGAATTGCAGGGAAGGGCTTATATATTTAACCCCTTCCCGAAAATTCATCCCGCGATCGCCGGCAGCCCATTGCTTTCAATGGAGTCGGCTGTATTGCCGGCTCCATTGAATTCAATGGGCTAACATCGTTCTTCTCTCCCACAGCTGTTACAGCTGTGGCAGAGGAGAACGATCTTTACGCTCACAGTGGGGGGGGGGAGTCTCACTCTTGCCGCTATTGTGGCTTAATAGTGGGACCTGGGAACTTGAGATACAGCCCAAAATGTAGCTCCTCGCCTGCCCTATTCGTTTCTATGTCGTTTCCATCACTTTCTTGTGTTTTGCAGATTTTCACAAATGAAAACCTTAGCGAGCATCGGCGATATACAAAAATGCTCGAGTCACCCATTGACTTCAATGGGGTTCGTTACTCGAAACGAACTCTCGAGCATCACTGAAAGTTCGACTTGAGTAACGAGCACCCGAGCATTTTGGTGCTCGCTCATCTCTATTCAAGACCTAACAGGCAGGAAGCAGGGAAAGCAGTGTGAAGCTGCAGCACATCTACACTGGAGATTATTATGCACACAGCACACACACATAGTATAGACAGTACAAGGACAAAAACAGATGGGTGCATGCACTAATACGCTCGCAGCTACTGCGCCTATTGGTACATGACCCATTTTTTAAACTATTCAAACGGCGCGTTATAGAAAGCGAGTTTGAGAAATAAAGCTGGAACATAGGTCTTGCCCTATCTTTCTCACACATAGAAAAACTACTTCCGAGAAAAATCTATATTAATGCATAAGAATCCTGATAATGGAAACGAGGACATTGAAATCAATAGTTTTGTTTCATCCCATTATGCAGTCGTGATTTTCATGGTCGCATAATGGGACTGAAACACGCCAATTTTTTATATTGTGCTCACCAACATGAGATTTTCTGTGGATGCAAGGCCTTTTTGCATTAAAACCACCTTGCATTACATCTGTGAAGTGACGATCAGCCATGGTGGAGGATCATGGGGTGCTACCTATTGTTTTCAATAGGAAACCTCACGTCGCTCTCACGTGCACTTAGCACACAGTGCAATGCTGTCGCTGGCTCCATTCAAAACAATAGGCGATGCAATGCAAGGGCACGCCTAAACATAGGACATGCTGGAATTTTTTTCACACCTGTGCATGACCCCATTCAAAAGAATGATGTTCATATTCCTGCAAGATTTGCCACGTGAAACCATTTAAAGGATGGCTTTATACAGGATAACTATCATCTGAATAATCACTTGAAATAATCACTAGAGTGAGTTCTTTGTGAATGGACAACTTTTTGGGTGCTTTCCGGATGGCATTACAAGATTCAGCATATTTGAGGCATGAACAAGATTTGGAGAGAGCAACAATCAGACTGTTGTGCTCTTGTCTCCAATGCCTTATCTACTGTCCTTTTTGCATGCGCTAAGCCAGTTCACAGGCACACGTGACGCGCCCTTTCGTGGTATTGATTAGCTATTAGTGCCAAATAACAGCCAGCTGCCTTTTTCTGCATTTTGCGCAGTAGTTTATACTTCCCATTGCGTATTTGCGCAACTGCTATAGACCTTTCTGTCAGTTTTACTGCACAAAACTCAGAAAGATAGTGTAGGATGTGATTTTATGTGCATATTTATGTGTGCGTGCAAATACGCGGTGTGTTTATACACACTGACAAAAGTGCATTTGGACCATGCACATATGCGTCAGAAATGCACTTACTCCTGTGTTAAGCTGACCTCAGGACTAAAACATATGGGCATTCCACTATCTGGATTCTTGCACGGTAACACTATGCTCAAGAGCACTAAGTTAGAATAGTAAAAAAAAAACCCTGGTCCATGTGCTAAAACGCTCTGTAGCAGCGAGCATATTAGCACATGTACGGCCGATGTACGGACGTCTGAATAAGCCCTCAGTCTGAGTTTTAGAACTACAGCTAATCATTGTATGGACTTTTACTTATATGACTGTATTTAGAAGAAATGAATAATAGCCTTGTATAGATCAATATTATATCTATAAAATCTGTGGGGATTTCTGGAGCCGCTAAAGACAGTGTGAACATAGCCTAAATACAAAGCTCCAGCACTCGTTTCAGTCTGCCAAGCTACATTTTACAAGAGTAGATTTCTCCTTTGACTAACTAATGAACTAATCTCTTCCAATCTAAGTATTTGGCTACATTCACATGGGTGAGTGTGATATCATGCTTGTCCACATGCAATTTTCACAGTAATGCAAAGTGTTTTTGATTAAAAACACATTGCATCTTTAACCCCTTCATGACGCGGTCCTTTTTTTTCCATTTTCATTTTTTCCTCCCCCCTTTTAAAAAAAATCATAACACATTTATTTATCCATCAAAGTCACTGTATGAGGGCTTGTTTTTTGCGGGACAAGTTGTAGTTTTTAATGCTCCTATTTAAAGTACCATATAATGTACTGACAAACTTTAAAAAAATTATAAGTGGAGTAAAATGAAAAAAAAATGACATTCCGCCATCTTTCAGTGCGTCTTGTTTTTACGGCACACAAACTAAAACAAAAGCAACATAATAACTTTATTCTACATGTCAGTATGATTGCTATGATACCAAACTTGTATAGTTTTTTTTTACTATACTACCGTATATACCGGCGTATAAGACGACTTTTGAACCCCGAAAAATCTGCTCTGCAGTCGGGGGTCGTCTTATGCGCCGGTAATACAAAAAAAAAAAGTGTAAAAAAAAAAAATTTTATTACTCACCTCCCACGGCATTCTGTCGCGCTCCGGCAGGATGTCGCTCGCTCCGGCAGGCTGTCGCTCGCTCCTCGTCCCCGCCGCAGCATAGCTTTCTGAATGCGGGGCTTGAAATCCCCGCTTCCAGAAAGCTAATACACACGCCGGCAGCCATGACAGCATTGAATGGCTGTGATTGGCTAAAGCACACGTGGCTTCAGCCAATCACACTATTCAATGACATCATTGAATGGCTGTGATTGGCTGAAGGCGCACGTGTTAGCAATCACACCCATTCAATGATGTCATTGAATAGTGTGATTGGCTGAAGCCACGTGTGCTTTAGCAAATTACAGCCATTCAATGATGTCATGGCTGCCGGCGTGTGTATTAGCTTTCTGGAAGCGGGGATTTCAAGCCCCACATTCAGAAAGCTATGCTGCGGCGGGGACGAGGAGCGAGCGACAGCCCGCCGGAGCGAGCGACATCCTGCCGGAGCGCGACAGAACGCCGTGGGAGGTGAGTAATAAAATTTTTTTTTTTTTCTCCACTGAATACCGGCGTATAAGGTGACAGTTGGGGGGTCGTCTTATACGCCCCGTCGCCTTATACGCCGGTATATACGGTACATTTTTTTTTCAAAGACATTTAATTTTTTTCAATTATTTTCTGCCGTCATCTTGTGTGCGCAATAACTTTTTTACTTTTCCGTCGACGTATACGAGCAAGGGCTGATTTTTTGCGGAATGTCCTGTAGTTTCCGATAGTACCAATTTGGAATATATATGACTTTTTAATCGCTTTTTATTGCGTTTTTTCTGGGAGACAGGGTGACTGAAAAAGTGCATTTCTGGCGTTCTTTATTTTTTTTTTGGACGATGTTCACTGTGCAGGAAAAATAATGTGCTACTTTGATAGGTCGGACTTTTACGGACGCATCGATATCAAACATGTATTTTTATTTTATGATTTAGATTTTTTAATAATTGATATGGCAAAAAGGGGGTGATTCAATCTTTTATAACTTTTTTTTGCAATTAATAAAACTTTATAGATTTTTTTTCTTACTTTGCTTTAAAGTCCCCCTAGGGGACTACAGCATGCAATGCTTTGATCACTCCTGCAGTATGACAGGCAGTCTATCAAGCCACCCCACGGGGATGGCTTGATAGGCAGTCTGCTAAGGCAGCCCTTTCAAAAGGCCCCCGGCTGCCATGACACCTGCACGGCTCCCCCGATCTCACCACGGAGGGGCCGTGCAGGATCCCGGGACATAGTTTGGAGATTTAAATGCTGCTGTCAGGATTGACAGCGGCATTTAAAGGGTTAATAGCCGCAATTGGCCGAACGGCCGATTGCGGCTATTGCCTGCGGGTGTCAGCTGTAGTAAACAGCTGACGCCCGTGCTGTATGCAGAGAGGTCGCCCCGCGACCTCTCTGCATACATACCCTGACGCTCCAGGACGTAAATGTACATCCTGGAGCAGGAAGGCGTTAAAAGCTCGGTCTTCAGGCATGTGTTTCACATGCATGATAGGATTACAAATGTTTCCCATTGATTTCAATAGGAAACATCGCACCGTACTCGTATGCACATCACATGGCTTGCAAGTACCATGCAATGTCTTTTAAAGTCCCCTTGAAATCAATGGGCAAGACATTCTGAGAGCATGCCTGTTGTATGTGTAAATGAAGCCATATGTGAATGTGCGAGAATATCGCTCGTGCTAATAAGCACTAAACCAAGAAGTTAAACCTTAAATGTGCAGACTACCTGTTGATGACCTCCAGCATTTTCTGTACTGACGAAACATATTAAGATTTTAAAAAATCTATTAATTGAGAGCAACCATTCTTTAGGGCTCAGTCACACGGGTGTTTTTACGTGCATTTATTTGTGCGTTAAAAGGATTGCACAGTGCGCGTAAAAAAAAAAACACATGACCACGTCCATTGCCACCCATATGTTCTATCTTTTGTGAGTGCGAATTTTACATGCATGTAAAATTTGCACATGTGACCACCGCTATTGAAAAGCATTCTATATAGATGCGGAGGGCAAACGCAAGTAACAAGCACAAGTAAAAATTCCCGTGCGACTGAGCCCTAAAGGAGTTCTTCGGGATGATTTAATATTGATATTGTAACCTCATAACCCCTATAAGCTCAAAACAGACCACTCAAAACGTCTAGGAGGCAGGTATAAGTTGGTAATCATGACGTGAGGAAAGAATCTGTATTCTAAAACACATAGCAGTATCTTTTGAAATGGCAACGTGTAGTTTTAACTTTTCTAATAAAATTATGGGCACATCTGGGGCGTGGCTAAGCAGCTGAACAGACCAGCTGCATATAGCAGGACCTCCTGTATAGCTCGTGTTAACACACTATCCTGATGTAATCGTTGTGCCCCTGAAGTACCTGAAGCCAGCAGGTATCCTCCAGTGCTTGGCAGATTGGTGTAGAACCTCTTGGAGCACCCCTATAAGCTTTGCAGCAGCAGGAATACCATTGAAGGTCCCACCATGTGGTGAGCACAGCCATTTTTAAAGGAGCACTACCCAGTCAGGCAGCTACTGAACAATGGGAGAGTTCCTGGTAAAGCCTGTCTGGGCTGTGAGGGAGGTAGAGGAGGCAGTGTCTGTGGACACACTTAACAGAGAGAGAGCAGCAGGGCTGTGCAGGGAGCAAGCAGAGAGCTCAGAGTGAAGAGTGGCAGCGGATCCTGCTTCTCCAACACAGACCTGACAAAAATAGTGGGATAATTAGTAATCCCCCTAAATTACAGCTGTTATTGGGGATAGCAAAAAATACAGAGGTGAACCCATCATTGGCCTCACCAGACAGAACACTTCTATTGATAAACTCAAAGTATTTGTAAGGGGGAAAAAACACAGAGACCCTGACCTGAAGTCTACTCTGTCTAGCCCAGTGGAAATGCCCTCTGCGTTGGCTGCCTGCTTGGAATCGCCTGTTGGGTCAGTTCAGACTTTGCAAAAACTATCTGAACTGCTCTTATCAGCAATTCAAACATCTACCGCTACCATTACAGGCAAAATTGACAAGATCAAAATGAATGTGAGTCTACTGAGACAAGACCTCGAGAATTTAGGGGAGCAGGTCACTAATAAGGAAGAAGGGGTCTCTGTGCTGGATGACACCATGTCTCCAATGTCAGCCACTGACATTGGAGCTCACACAGAAAGCGAAATTCTGGAGGCAAAAGGAAGACATTTGGAAAATAGATTGCGGCGTAATAATCTTCGAATTGTGGTCCAGAATGCACTAAGGGGCTAAGGCTTGAGGCATTTATGGAACTTTGGCTACGTGAACTGCTCCCGGATGCTTCCCTGTGGTTAAATGAGCCCACTGAGTACCCATGAAACTGCCTATACCAGGCACTCCTCCTAGACCCCTGCTGGCAAAGCTGCTCAACTCCCAGGAAAGGGATGTGATCCTGCAAGCTGAATTCTTCACATCATTATCGGTAGTTAGACCAGTCAAAGAAAAAGGTAGATATATTTCTCTACCATCATCATCATTTCAAGATTTACAGTCTAGTTCCACTTTATGTAAACTTTTTTTTAGGTACAAGCTTGGGGAACTCAGGCCCCTCCATACGCCCATCATTTCAATTCCACCTTCCCCCATCACGTCTACCACAGCAGTTTTTTTTTACAGAACAAGAAACTTCACTGCCCTACACTGGATTTGAAAATCACAAAATTCTATTTACCACTAGAAATGAACCCAAGGTTACGAAGATGAAACACAAGAATAGGAGAGGCGTCCAGGGAAAAAAAAGGAAAAAAATTGAAAAAATTCAGAAATAAGTACAAAACAAATAGAAGGTGACCCGGTAGTCACCATTATTCCCCCAGAGGAATGTAAAAAGGTGAAATTTATAATTTATCAACTTATGAATTAAATGATATTGAAGTTAGTTTATTGCAAAAAGGATTATCTTTTTGCCCTAGAGCCCCCCCCAGATTAATTTCAACTATTTGTAGATTTATATCAATATATTTGGAAGCTGACCCTACAGCGTCATTTCTATAAGAAATAGCTTACAAAATCACAAGATTTGGATGTGATAGATGAATTAAGTTTATTTTCATTGTCAGAACCAATACGAACAGATTTATGATCATGTTTTAGCAGATTTACTAAGTTGAACAAGCTGGAGTATTGTTTTAAAGATAATTTAAATACATTACAGAAAGAAGCAATGAAAAAGTTGCAGAACAATAAAGAGATAGTTATAAAGAAAGCTGATAAGAGTGGGGGCCACTGTGAATCTGGATAAAGCTTTCTATGAACAAGAATCCAAAAATATATTAGGAGATAAACAATTTTATAGTAAACTCTCTAGGGACCCCACTATGGGAGAACAAAAAGAACTACAAAAATTGATAGCCTATTTTTATTTCTTGCCAAAATTGCATAAAGATTAGAGAAGAGTGAACATACTCGTCCGAGCTTGATGCTTGCTCGAGTATTAGGGTGCTTGAGATGCTCGTTACTCGAGACGAGCACCACGCGGTACTCGAGTCAATTCCATTTCCTTCCCTGCATGTTTAGTGCCATTTTCTAGCCAATAGACATGCAGGGAAGGCATTACAACTTCCTCCTGTGATGTGCCAGCCCTATCCCACCCCCCTTCAGTGAGTGGCTGGCGAGATCAAGTGACCGCCGAGTATTTAAAGCGGTCCCGCCCCACGGCTCACCTCAGACATACGCTGGCAGAGATTAGGGAGAGTGCTATTCCTTCTGTTCCTGCTATAGGGAGAGTGTTAGGCTACTGTTAGCGTCTTCAAGAACCCTAACAGTCCTTCTTAGGGCCACATATGACCGTGTGCATTTTTTCATCTTGGGCTGTGCAGGCTATAGCATTCTCGGTCTGCAGTCAATTATACAGAGTATAGGGGCAGTAGTGGTGAGGCAGGGACAGTGGTAGTGTAGAATCCTGTCAACAAGTACCCCAAAAAAGCTCTTTCTTAGGGCTACCTGTGACCGTGTGCATTATTCTGCGTGGCTGCTGGGAGTTGTAGTGGCTCACTATTAGCCAGCTAAGCCTTTTTGCAGCCTAGCGTATATTTTTTTTCGGACTGCAGTGTGCGTTACATAACCGCTGTGAGCCTCCAACTGCAGGCCAATAATTGCTTAATTTTTTACACCGCTCTGTGTCTGCTCTATTCGTAATCCACCATGCTGAGGGGTAGGGGTAGGCCTAGAGGACGTGGATGCAGGCGAGGACGCGGATGTCCAATTGAGGGTGTGGGCACAGGCCGAATTTCTGGTCCAGGAGAATCACAGCCGGCTGCTGCAGGATTAGGAGAGAGGCAAGTTTCTGGGGTCCCCAGCTTCATATCACAATTTTTGGGTCCACGTGGTAGACCTTTATTACAAACAGAGCAGTGTGAGCAGGTCCTGTCATGAATGGCAGAAAATGCATCCAGCAATGTATCAACCACCCAGTCTTCTACGCCGTCCAGTGCTGGAACTCTGAATCCTCTCGCTGCTGCTCCTCCTTCCTCCCAGCCTCCTTACTCCATGAAAATGACACATTCTGATGAGCAGGCAGACTCCCAGGAACTGTTCTTGGGCCCCTGCCTTGATTGGGAAAAAATGGTTCCTCTCTCAGCTGAGGAGTTTGTCGTGACCGATGCCCAACCTTTGGAAAGTTCCCGGGGTCCGGGTGATGATACTGGGGACTTCCGGCAACTGTCTCAAAAGCTTTGAGTGGGTGAGGAGGTCGATGATGATGAGAAACAGCTGTCTATCTGTGAGGTAGTAGTAAGGGCAGTAAGTCCGAGGGAGAAGCGCACAGAGGATTCGGAGGAAGAGCCGCTGGACGATGAGGGGACTGACCCCACCTGGTTCGCTTAGCCAACTAAGGAGAGGTCTTCAGAGGGGGAGGCAAGTGCAGCAGCAGGACAGGTTGGAAGAAGCAGTGGGGTGGCCAGGGGGAGAGGCAGGGCCAGAGCGAAGACTCCCCCGTCTGTTTCCCAAAGCACCCCCTCGCGCCAAGCCACCCTGCAGAGGCGCAGGTCTTCAAAGGTGTGGATGTTTTTCAGTGAGAGCGCGGACGACCGACGAACAGTGGTGTGCAACCTGTGTCGCGCCAAGATCAGCCAGGAGCCACCACTACCAGCCTCACCACCACCAGCATGTGCAGGCATATGATGGCCAAGCACCCCACAAGGTGGGACGAAGGCCGTTCACCGTCTCCGAGTCACACCGCTGCCTCTCCCCCTGTGCCCCAACCTGCCACTGGGATCCAACCCCCCTCTCAGGACACAGGCACGAGCGCCTCCCGGCTTGCACCCACACCCTCACCTCTGCTGTCCTCGGCCCCATACAGCAATGCCTCACAGCGCAACGTCCAGCAGTCGCTAGCGCCAGCATTGGAGTGCAAGCGCAAATACGCCGCCACGCACCCGCACGCTCAAGCATTAAATGTGCACATTGCCAAATTGATCAACCTGGAGATGCTTCCGTACAGGCTGGTGGAAATGGAGGCTTTCAAAAACATGATGGCGGCGGCGGTCCCACGCTACTCGGTCCCCAGTCGCCACTATTTTTCCTGGTGTGCCTTCCCAGCCCCACACCAGCAACATCAATCGTGCCCTCACCAACACGGTTACTAGGAAGGTTCACCTAATCACGGACACGTGGGCAAGTACTGGCGGGCAGGGCCACTATATCTCCCTGACGGCACATTGGGTGAATTTGGTGGAGTCTGGGACCGAGTCAGAGCCTGAGACCGCACACGTCCTACCCACACCCAGAATTGCAGGGTCCTTTCTCGGTTCTGGTATCTGTGGTGGTCTAAGCCATCTCCTCTAAACCCTCCCCCTCCTCCTCCTCCTACGCAACCTCTACTTCTCAATTAAGAAATGTAAGCAGCACGTCGCCAGCAGTCGGTGTGACGCAGCGCGGCAGCACAGCGGTGGCAAGCGTCAGCAGGCCGTGCTGAAACTACTCAGCCTAGGTGACAATAGGCACAAGGCCCCGAGCTGTTGCAGGGTCTGACTGAGCAGACGGACCTCTGGCTTTCGCCGCTGAACCTCCAACCGGGCATGGTCGTGTGTGACAACAGCCGTAACCTGGTAGCGGCTCTGCAGCTCGTCAGCCTTACACACCTGCCATGCCTGGCCCACGTCTTCAAACTGGTGGTTCAGTGGTTTCTGAAAAACTACCCGCACTTGTCTGACCTGCTCGGCAAGGTACGCTGCGTCTGCGCACATTTCCGCAAGTCCACCATGGATGCTGCCACCCTGCAACATCGGTTTAATCTGCCAGAGCACCGGCTGCTGTGCAATGTGCCCACACGGTGGAATTCTACGCTCCACATGTTGGCCAGGCTGTATGAGCAGCGTAGAGCAATTGTGGAATACCAACTCCAACATGGGCAGCGAAGTGGGAGTCAGCCTTCCCAATTCTTTACCAAGGAGTGGGCCTGGATGGCAGACATCTGCCAGGTCCTCGGAAACTTTGAGAAGTCTACCCAGATGGTGAGCGGCAATGCTGCAATCATTAGCATCACCATTCCTCTGCTATGTCTGCTGAGAAGTTCGCTGCAAAGCATAAAGGCTGACACTTTGCGGTCGGAACAGGAGACGGGGGAAGAGAGTATGTCGCTTTATAGTCAGAGCACCCCCATGTCTATATCTCAGCGCGTTTTGGCCGAGGAGGAGGTGGAGGGGGGGAGCAGGAGGAGGAGGGGGAAGAGACAGCAGGGCCCACTGTAGACGGTACCCATGCTGCTTGCCTCCCATCTGTTCAGTGTGTATGGCCTGTGGACGAGGAGGAGGAGGAGGAGGAGGATCCTGAAAGTGATCTTCCTAGTGAGGACAGCGATGTGTTGCGTACAGGTACCCTGGCACACATGGCTGACTTCATGGTAGGCTGCCTTTCTCGTGACCCTCGCGTTAGACGCATTCGGGCCACTACGGATTACTGGGTGTACACCCTTCTCGACCCCCGGTATAAGGAGAACATTTCAACTCACATTCCCGAAGAGGAAAGGGGTTCGAGAGTGATGCAATACCACAGGGCCCTGATGGACAAACTGATGGTAAACTTCCCATCTGACAGCGCAAGTGGGAAGTCAAGGCTGAGTCGGAGGGAGCACTGTAAAAAGATGGTGAGGAAGTACGCAGCCGATCATACCACCGTCCTCCGTGATGCCTCTTCTCCATACAACTTGGTGTCAAAGCTGGACACGTGGCACGAACTTGCGCTGTATGCCCTGGAGGTGCTGACTTGCCTTGCCGCTAGCGTCTTGTTTAGTGCAGCTGGTGGAATCATCACGGAGAAGCGTACCCGCCTGTCAACTAACAGTGCCGACATGCTTACATTCATAAAGATGAACACAGCCTGGATTTTCCCAAACTTCTCTTCTCCACCGGCGGAGAGCATCGGAACCTAAAGTTTCTTTTCGCTGCAACCGCAGATAAAAGCACTGTTCTCTGTCACCAGTAAAACAGGGCATTTAGCTTTGTCAATCTGTCTCTGACATTAGTCCTCCTGCTACTCCTCCTCCAGAAACAACATGTCATCGCGCTGAACGGCCAATTTTTCTGGGGCCCAAAAGGCTCATCTACATTTACCAATGTTTTTACAATTTTTCTAAGTTTCAAAAGTATTGAGTCTGTAACATGAACCAATTTTCATAAGCCTTCATAAGCCCTTCCCTGAAAAGCCAATTAAAAGTAGAGAAAAAAATAATTACTTACCTGTCAGCCACTGCTGTGTCCCCCGCGGGGATGAAGAATACATCTGCATTCGGCAGATGTTTCCTTCATCCCCGCTAGTTAAAATAATTCCCTGCTGCTACATCTGCCACATCTGTGGCAGATGCAGCAGAAGAATTATTTAATTCTCTACCGCAGCTGCTGTCACACGTCAGCTGCGGTAGAGGATTCTGCTGCAGGCAATTGATTTCAGGGAAGGGATTTGAATATAAGCCCTTCCCTAAAAATCAAGTAAAAGTGGTTTAAAAAACAAAAAAATAGATACTCACCTCCCTTCAGCTGCCAGGGCACAGCTGTGTCTTCTCCTGCTGTCCCCTGCACTGTGGTGCTGATCTATCAGCAGGCGGGGATTTAAAATCCTCGCCTGCTAAAAGAGCTGAATGTCATTGGCTGAGGTTCTCAGCCAATCACAGGCAGCTCTCGCCCGTCATTCAGGAGAAGACACGTCTGAGCCCCGGCAGCTGAAGGGAGGTGAGTATCTATTTTTTTTGTTTTTTAAACCACTTTCACTTGATTTTCAGGGAAGGGCCTTCCCTGAAATCAATTGCTGGCAGCAGAATCCTCTACCGCATCTGACAATGCTCGGGTGCTCGTTGCTCGAGTCGAGCTTTCCGCGATGCACGAGAGCTCATTTCGAGTAACAAACCCCATTGAAGTCAATGGGCGACTCGAGCATTTTTGTATATGACCGATGCTCGCCAAGGTTTTCATTTGTGAAAATCTGCAAAACCTACGAAAGTGATGGAAAGGACACAGATAGGGCAGGCGAGGGGCAACATGCAGCGCTGTATCTCAGGTTCCCAGGACTCACTATTAAGCCACAGTAGCGGCAAGAGTGCCCCGCCCCTAACAATTTTTACTTCGGACAAACCCTCATTAGCAAGGCACACCTTAGCTAAGCACCACACTACCTCCAACCAAGCACAATCACTGTCTGCGGGACACACCGCTGCCTCTTCTCCGGGGTTACATGCTGCCCAACCCCTCCACACGACCCTGCATCCGCAGCGCACACAAAAGTGTCCCTGAGCAGCCTTCAGCTGCCCTCATGCCACATGGTGGCTGCATAGCCACACCACCCTCCTGTCTATTTAGAAGTGCGATGAGGAGGAACCAGAGGCACACACTACAGAGGGTTGGCAGGGCCAGGCAGGTACAACTTTGCTATGGCAAGTCTGTGTGCACCCACAGCATGGGTGGCTAGCAGGAACCCACAGACGGTACATAAAGAAATCCCATTGCAGTGCCCCCAGTCAGCCTTGACTGGGGAGTGGTGACAGAGTCTTGCTGGGGAGCCATAAAGCTGGCAAAGGACTTGGAGAGTGTTCCCCTTCCTGCGCTAAACATGCTGCCTGATCTCCGCGCCTCCCTTGCTACCTGGCCCTCGGAACTGCGCCTTCTGCCGCTAGCGCTGTCAGATGGGAAGTTTACCATCAGTTTGTCCACCGTGGCCCTGTGGTATTGCATCACTCTCGAACCCCTTTCCTCTTCGGAAATGAGAGTGGAAAGGTTCTCCTTATACCGGGGGTCGGCTGAATGCTTCAGCTAGGAATAATGGAATAGGAACACGGTTCTAGTTTGTTGTTTTTCGGAACTGGTACGCTTGTAGTGGCTCAGTATTAGCCAGCTAGGCCTTTCTGCAGCCCAGCATATGATTTTTTCGGCCTACCGTGTGCGTTACATAACTGCTGTGACCCTCCAAGTGCAGGCCAATAATTGCCAAATTTTTTACACCGCTCTGTGCATCCCGTCAACTTCACGCACAGCGTACGCCCACAGCCGCTGATAGAGGGAAAGACATATACACGCTATTAGAGATGAGCGAGCACCAAAATGCTCGGGTGCTCGTTACTCGGGACGAAATTTTCGCGATGCTCGAGGATTCGTTTCGAGTAACGAACCCCATTGAAGTCAATGGGCGACCCGAGCATTTTTGTATATCGCCGATGCTCGCTAAGGTTTTCATTTGTGAAAATCTGGGCAATTCAAAAAAAGTGATGGGAACGACACAGCAACAGATTGGGCAGGCGAGGGGCTACATGTTGGGCTGCATCTCAAGTTCCCAGGTCCCACTATTAAGCCACAATAGCGGCAAGAGTGCCCCCCCCCCAACAATTTTTGCTTCTGAAAAAGCCTCATTAGCAAGGCATACCTTAGCTAAGCACCACACTACCTCCAACAAAGCACAATCACTGCCTGCATGCCACTCCGCTGCCACTTCTCCTGGTTTACATGCTGCCCAAACCCCCTCGCACAACCCTGCATCCGCAGCGCACACCAAAGTGTCCCTGTGCAGCCTTCATCTGCCCTCATGCCACACGCTGGCCTCATAGCCACACCACCCTCATGTCTATTTATAAGTGCGTCTGCCATGAGGAGGAACCGCAGGACCTGGAACCCACCGGCTGTACATAAATGTATCCCATTGCAGTGCCCTGGACAGCAGAGCTAATGTCAGATTAAATGCAGCTGGGCTTCGGCCCACACTGCATGCCCCAGTCAGACTGGGGTTTTTTATAAGTAGACACAGGCAGGTGCAACTCCCTATTGTGAAGTCCCTGTGGACCCACAGCATGGGTGGGTCCCAGGAAGCCACCGACGGTACATAAATATATCCCATTGCAGTGCCCAGCACAGCTGAGAAAACATCAGGTTTAATGCAGGTGGGCTTCGGCCCACCCTGCATGCCCCAGTCAGACTGGGGTTCTTTAGAAGTGGCACATGCAGTTACAACTCCGTGTGGACCGACAGCATGGGTGGCTCTCTGGAACCCACCGGCGGTACATAAATAAATCCCATTGCAGTGCCCAGCACAGCTGAGGTAACGTCAGGTTTAATGCAGGTGGGCTAAAAATTACTAGGATTACACTGTAGGCGAGGGCCCAAAAAAATTGGTGTACCAACAGTACTAATGTACCTCAGAAAAATTGCCCATGCTCAACCAAGAGGGCAGGTGAAACCCATTAATCGCTTTGGTTAATGTGGCTTAATTTGTAACTAGGCCGGGAGGCAGCCCAGTTAAAATAAAAATTGGTTCAGGTGCAAGTTTCAACGCTTTAATGAGAATTGAAACGTATAAACATTGTTTACAAAACTTATATGACTGAGCCTTGTGGGCCTAAGAAAAATTGCCCGTTCGGCGTGATTACGTGAGGTTTCAGGAGGAGGAGCAGGAGGAGGAGGATGAATATAATACACAGATTGATGAAGCTAAAAGCTCCCCGTTTTTTATGGTGATAGAAAACGATGCTTCCATCCGCGGGTGCAGCCTACGTATTGTTTAGGTACCGCTGCTGTCCGCTGGTGGAGAAGAGAAGTCTGGGGAAATCCAGGCTTTGCTCATCTTGATGAGTGTAAGCCTATCGGCACTGTCGGTTGACAGGCGAGAACGCTTATCCGTGATGATTCCCCCAGCCGCACTAAACACCCTCTTTGACAAGACGCTAGCCGCCGGGCAAGCAAGCACCTCCAGGGCATACAGCGCGAGTTCAGGCCACATGTCCAGCTTCGACACCCAGTAGTTGTACGGAGCAGAGGCGTCACGGAGGACGGTCGTGCGATCGGCTACGTACTCCCTCACCATCCTTTTACAGTGCTCCCGCCAACTCAGCCTTGACTGGGGAGTGGTGACACAGTCTTGCTGGGGAGCCATAAAGCTGTCCAAGGCCTTGGAGAGTGTTCCCCTGCCTGCGTTGTACATGCTGTCTGATCTCTGCGCCTCCCCTGCTACCTGGCCCTCGGAACTGCGCCTTTTGTCACTAGCACTGTCGGATGGGAATTTTAACCTCAGTTTGTCCGCCAGGGTCCTGTGGTATAGCATCACTCTCGAACCCCTTTCCTCTTTGGGTATGAGAGTGGAAAGGTTCTCCTTATACCGAGGGTTGAGCAGTGTGTACACCCAGTAATCCGTAGTGGCCAGAATTCTTGTAACGCGAGGGTCACGAGAAAGGCATCCTAACATGAAGTCAGCCATGTGTGCCAGGGTACCTGTACGCAACACATCGCTGTCCTCACTAGGAAGATCACTTTCAGGATCCTCCTCCTCAGGCCGTACACGCTGAAAGGATGACAGGCAAGCAGCATGGGTACCCTTAGCAGCGGGCCAAGCTATCTCTATCCCCTTCTCCTCATGCTCCTCCCCTCCTCCTCCTCCTCCTCAATGCGCTGAGATATAGACATGAGGGTGCTCTGACTATCCAGCGACATACTGTCTTCCCCCGCCTCCGTTTCCGAGCGCAAAGCGTCTGCCTTTATGCTTTGCAGGGAACTTCTCAAGAGGCATAGCAGAGGAATGGTGACGCTAATGATTGCAGCATCCCCGCTCACCATCTGGGTAGACTCCTCAAAGTTTCCAAGGACCTGGCAGATGTCTGACAACCAGGCCCACTCTTCTGTAAAGAATTGAGGAGGCTGACTCCCACTTCGCCGCCCATGTTGGAGTTGGTATTCCACTATAGCTCTACGCTGCTCATAGAGCCTGGCCAACATGTGGAGCGTAGAGTTCCACCATGTGGGCACGTCGCACAGCAGTCGGTGCACTGGCAGATTAAACCGATGTCGCAGGGTGCGCAGGGTGGCAGTGTCCGTCTTAGACTTGTGGAAATGTACGCAGAGCCGGCGCACCTTTCCGAGCAGGTCTGACAAGCGTGGGTAGCTTTTCAGAAAGCGGTGAACCACCAAACTAAAGACGTGGGCCAGGCATGACATGTGCGTGAGGCTGCCAAGCTGCAGAGCCGCCACCAGGTTACGGCCGTTGTCACACAGGACCATGCTCGGTTGGAGGCTCAACGGCGAAAGCCAGTGGTCGGTCTGCTCTGTCAGACCCTGCAGCAGTTCGTGGGCCGTGTGCCTCTTCTCTCCTAAGCTGAGTAGTTTCAGCACGACCTGCTGACGCTTGCCCACCGCTGTGCTGCCACGACGCGCGACACTGACTGCTGGCGACGTGCTGCTGACACATCTTTATTGCGAGACAGAGGTTGCCTTGGAGGAGGAGGAGGAGGAGGGTGGTTTAGTGGAGGAAGCATACACCGCCGCAGATACCAGCACCGAGCTGGGGCCCGCAATTCTGGGTGTGGGTAGGACGTGAGCGGTCCCAGGCTCTGACTCTGTCCCAGCCTCCACTAAATTCACCCAATGTGCCGTCAGGGAGATATAGTGGCCCTGCCCGCCTGTGCTTGTCCACATGTCCGTTGTTAAGTGGACCTTGGCAGTAACTGCGTTGGTGAGGGCGCGTACAATGTTCCGGGAGACGTGGTCGTGCAGGGCTGGGACGGCATATCAGGAAAAGTAGTGGCAACTGGGAACCGAGTAGCGCGGGGCCGCTGCCATCATGCTTTTGAAAGCCTCCGTTTCCACAAGCCTATACGGCAGCATCTCCAGGCTGATCAATTTGGCAATGTGCACGTTTAACGCTTGAGCGTGCGGGTGCGTGGCGGCATACTTGCACTTAAACAGTGGCGCTAGCGACGTCTGGACGCTGCGCTGAGAGACATTGCTGGATGGGGCCGAGGACAGCGGAGGTGAGGGTGTGGGTGCAGGCCAGGAGACGGTAGTGCCTGTGTCCTCAAAGGGGGTTGGATCTCAGTGGCAGGTTGGGGCACAGGGGAGAGGCAGTGGTGCAAACCGGAGGCGGTGAACAGCCTTCGTCCCACCTTGTGGGGTGCTTGGCCATCATATGCCTGCGCATGCTGGTGGTGGTGGCTCCCCAGCTGATCTTGGCGCGACAAAGGTTGCACACCACTGTTCGTTGGTCGTCAGGCATCTCTGTGAAAAACTGCCACACCGTAGAGCACCTTGACCTCTGCAGGGTGGCATGGCACGAGGGGGCTCTTTGGAAACAGTTGGTGGATTATTCGGTCTGGCCCTGCCTCTACCCCTGGCCACCGCACTGGCTCGGCCTGTGCCCACACCCTGACTTGGGCCTCCGCGTCCTCGCCCGCGTCCACGTCCTCTAGGCCTACCCCTACCCCTCAGCATGCTGTATTACCAGTAGTGCAGAAACAGAACGCTGTAATTAAATGTGCCACTTATTGGCCTGTGGTTGGAGGCTGACTTTGCTTACGGAACGCACAGCAGAGCCAGGAAATAATTTTGCGCAAGCCTGCTGTAACACTTAGCTGGCTGCGTATGAATTAGAACAACTACCCCCAGCACAGACCCAGTACACTGAGGACGGTCACAGGCAGCCCAAATAGATTTTTTTTCCCAAATGTTTTTGGAAAGGCCCACTGCCTATATTCAATAAACATGTCTTCTGTCCCTGCCTCACCACCACTACTGGCCCTGGACTATGTATAATTACTGCTGGGCGCAATGCTCTGCACGGCCGATATACAAAAAAAAAAAATGTGCAACACTGCAAAAAGCAGCCTCCACACTACTGCACACGGTTAGATGTGGCCCTTAGAAGGACTGTTGGGGTTCTTGAAGCCTAAAATACTCCTAACACTCTCCCTATAGCAACTTCAGCAAGACAGCACTTTCCCTGATCTCTGTCAGAACGCATCTGTGGCGAGCCGCGGGAGGGGCCGATTTATATACTCGGGTGACACCTGATCTCGCCAGCCACTCACTGCAGGGGGGTGGTATAGGGCTTGAACGTCGCAGGGGGAAGTTGCAATGCCTTCCCTGTCTTTCTATTGGCCAGAAAAGCACGCTAACGTCTCAGAGATGAAAATGAAAGTAACTCGAACATCGCGTGGTGCTCGTTTCGAATAACGAGCATCTCGAACACGCTAATACTCGAACGAGTATTAAGCTCGGACGAGTACGTTCGCTCATCTCTACTGATTATCCATTTGGATTATTTGCATATGTTGATAGTTGCATTATGTAATGTAGAAAATGTTCTTCCAATTGTGTTATAGGCTAGAAGCACAGTTTGGATAGCATTCTATGGTGTACAATAGTGCAGTGATACGAACCGGCCGGCTTCTAGCTCCTCCCCGCATTAGGGGATGCGTCTAACGTGATGACGTAATCGCGCGGCGTGCCTGTGCGTAACGTCTGACGCGGAACGCAGGGTGGACGTCAGAGGGCGCCGGAGACACAGAGGAAGCCATGGATCCCCATCAGGAGAGGTAAATACATTTGTTATATAAAGTGCCATGTTATTTTAATATGTATGTACTTGATGAAGTCCTAAGGACGAAACGCGTCGTACTAATAAAACGGAGGTTACATTAACCATTGGTTACCAGAGGACATTTTTACTGAAGGAGCGCAGATCTTTTTCTTATACTTGTATATTTTGCTTGTTTGGATACGGTGTTAAAATCTGCTGGCTCTCCTGGTCTCTAGCCTGACAGGATCAGAAGGAACTCTGGAGGAGGATTATTTATTTAAAGCTTACGTGGATATGGGGTGTTAGTGGGTCCCTTATATAGGGTCCTACTATACACCGGGTAAGTGCATACCCTGTTTATTTTGCCAATAGGCAATGTTTTTCTACTGGGCTTTTTTCTGCAAGCGCTGTCCTTATTCATTTTGTTATATCCTGTGTCCTGGCCAATAGAAACACAGGGAAGGCATTACAACTTCCTCCTGTGACATTCCAGCCCTATCCCACCCCCCTGCAGTGAGTGACTGGCGAGATCAAGTGACCCCCGAGTATTTAAATCAGCCCCGCCCGCGGCTCGCCACAGACACACGCTAAGAGAGATCAGGGAAAGTGCTGCTGCTGCTATAGGGAGAGTGTTAGCGTCTTCAAGAACCACAACGGTCCTTCTTAGGGCCACAGCTCACCTAGTGCATTAGTGTTGTGGCTGCTGTGAGCAGTTTTGCACTTTTTTTTTTATGTATATCGGGTGTGCAGGCTATAGCATTCTCAGGCTGCAGGCTGTACTTGAGTATAGGGGCAGTATTGGTCAGGCAGGGACAGTGGTAGTGTAGAATCCTTTCTACTAGAACCCCAACGGTCCTTCTTAGGGCTACCTGTGACCGTGTGCATTTAACTTCATGGTTGCTGGGAGTTGTAGTACCTCGGTATTGCACAGCAGAGCCTGCGTGCAGCCTTCATGTAAGTATTTTTCGGTCTGCAGTTAGTGTAACGTCAGCGCTGTCTGCCTCTAAGTCTATGCCAAGAAACCACAAATTTTTTACACCGCTCTGTGTTACACGTGTGCTGTCTCAGAAGTGTACGGTGTGTCTGACACCCATAGATTGAAAGTGCAATACACACTGCATAGCCTCAGCCTGCATTGCATCGAAAAAAAAGGAAATATTAAAAAGAAATCCTTTTTACGGCTGACGGTGACCCAGTGCATTTGCCTGCGTGGCCTGTGGGGCTTCAGGTCCATCCAAACTGCATAGTGCACAGCAAGGCCTGCGTGCAGCCTTCATTTAAATATTTTTCTGTCCGCAGTTAGTGTAACGTCTGCGCTGTCTGCCTCCAAGTGTACGCCAAGAAACCACAAATTTTTTACACAAGTGCACGGTGTGTCTGACACCTGTAGATTGAAAGTGCAATACACACTGCATAGCCTCGGCCTGCATTGCATCGAAAAAAAAGGAAATTTTAAAAGGAAATCGTTTTTACGGCTACCGGTGACCCAGTGCATTTGCCTGCGTGGCCTGTTGGACTTCATGTCCATCCAAACTGCATAGTGCACAACAAGGCCTGCGTGCAGCCTTCCTTATAATTTATCTCTGGCTTCATTTTGCGTTATATTACCACTGGCAGCCACCAACTGCGCGGCAATAATTCACAAACATTTTTACACTGCTCTGTCTCTGCTCGATTCTTAATCCAGCATGCTGAGGGGTAGGGGTGGAGGACGTGGACGCAGTCGCGGTCGAGGATGCGGAGTTCCAAGTGAGGGTGTGGGCATAGGCCGAGTTCCTGGTCCAGGTGAATCACAGCCGGCTGCTGCGGGAGTAGGAGAGAGGAGAGTTTTTGGGGTCCCCAGCTTCATATCACAATTTTTGGGTCCACGTCGTAGACCTTTATTAAAAACCGAGCAATGTGAGCAGGTCCTGTCGTGGATGGCAGAAAGTGCATCCAGCAATCTATCGACCACCCAGTCTTCTACGCCTTCCACTGCTGCAACTCTGAATCCTTTGGCTGCTGCTCCTCCTTCCTCCCAGCCTCCTCACTCCATGAAAATGACACATTCTGAGGAGCAGGCAGACTCCTAGGAACTGTTCCCGAGCCCCTGCCCAGATTGGGCAGCAATGATTCTTCTCCCATCGGAGGAGTTTGTTGTGACCGATGCCCAACCTTTGGAAAGTTCCCGGGGTCCGGGGGATGAGGCTGGGGACTTCCGGCAACTGTCTCAAGAGCTTTCAGTAAGGGAGGAGGACGATGACGATGAGACACAGTTGTCTATCAGTGAGGTAGTAGTGAGGGCAGTAAGTCCGAGGGAGGAGCGCACAGAGGATTCAGAGGAAGAGCCGCTGGACGATGAGGTGACTGACCCCACCTGGTGTGATAAACCAACTGAGGACAGGTCTTCAGAGGGGGAAGCAATTGCAGTCGCAGGACTGGTTGGAAGAGGCATTAGGATGGCCTGGGGTAGAGGCAGGGCAAGAGCGAATAATCCACCAGCTGTTTCCCAAAGCACCCCCTCGCGCCAAGCCACCGTGCAGAGGCCAAGGTGCTCTAAGGTGTGGCAGTTTTTCACTGAGACGGCGGACGACCGACGAACAGTGGTGTGCAACCTTTGTCGCGCCAAGATCAGCCGGGGAGCCACCACCACCAGCCTCACCACCACCAGCATGCGCAGGCATATGATGGCCAAGCACCCCACAAGGTGGGACGAAGGCCGTTCACCGCCTCCAGCTTGCGCCACTGCCTCTCCCCCTGGGCCCCAACCTGCCACTGAGATCCAACCCACCTCTCACGACACAGGCACGACCGTCTCCTGGCCTGGACCGACACCCTCACCTCCGCTGTCCTCGGCCCCATCCAGCAATGTCTCTCAATGCAGCGTCCAGCTGTCGCTAACAGAATCATTGGAGCTAAAGCGCAAACATGCCGCCACGCACCCGCACGCTCAAGCTTTAAATATCCACATAGCCAAATTGATCAGCCTGGAGATGCTCCCCTACAGGCTGGTGGAAACTGAGGCGTTCAAAAACATGATGGCGGCGGCAGCCCCGCGCTACTCTGTCCCCAGTCGCCACTATTTTTCACGGTGTGCCGTCCCAGCCCTGCATGACCACGTCTCACGCAACATTGAACGCGCCCTCACCAACTCGGTTACTGGCAAGGTCCACTTAACAATGGACACGTGGACAAGCACAGGCGGGCAGGACCACTATATCTCCCTGAGGCACATTGGGTGAATTTAGTGGAGGCTGGGACCGAGTCAGAGCCTGGGACCGCTCATGTACTACCCACCCCCAGAATTGCGGGCCCCAGATCGGTGCTGGTATCTGCGGCGGTGTATGCCACCTCCACTAAACCTTCGTCCTCCTCCTCCAACGCAACCTCTACTTCGCAATCAAGACTTGTCAGCAGCAGCATGTCGCCAGCATTCAGTGTCACGCGGCGTGGCAGCACGTGCCCACACGGTGGAACTCTACGCTTCACATGTTGTCCCAGCTGTATGAGCAGCGTAAAGCTATAGTGGAATACCAATTCCAACATGGGCGGCGAAGTGGGAGTCAGCCTCCTCAATTCTTTACAGAGGAGTGGGCCTGGATGGCAGATATCTGCCAGGTCCTTGAAAACTTTGAGTAGTCCACCCTGATGGTGAGCGGCGATGCTGCAATCATTAGCGTCACCATTCCCCTGCTATGCCTCTTGAGAAGTTCCCTGCAAAGCATAAAGGCTGATGCTTTGCGGGCGGAAACGGAGGCGGGGGAAGACAGTTTGTCGCTGGATAGTCAGAGCACCCTCATGTCTATATCTCAGCGCGTGGAGGACGTGGAGAAGGAGGAGGAGGAGGGGTAGGAGCCTGAGGAGGAAGAGACAGCTGGGCCCACTGCAGAGGGTGCCCATGCTGCTTGCCTCTCATCCATTCAGCGTGTATGGCCTGAGGAGGAGGAGGAGGAGGAGGATACTCAAAGTGATCTTCCTAGTGAGGACAGCCATATGTTGCCTACAGGTACCCTGGCACACATGGCTGACTTTATGTTAGCATGCCTTTCTCGTGACCCTCGCGTTAGACGCATTCTGGCCACTACGGATTACTGGGTGTACACACTGCTTCACCTACGGTATAAGGAGAACCTTTCCACTCTCATTCCCGAAGAGGAAAGGGGTTTGAGAGTGATGCAATACCACAGGGCCCTGGTGGACAAACTGATAGTAAACTTCTCATCTGACAGCACTAGTGGCAGAAGGCGCAGTTCCGAGGGCCAAGTAGCAGGGGAGGCGCGGAGATCAGACAGCATGTTCAGCGCAGGCAGGGGAACACTCTCCAAGGCCTTTGCCAGCTTTATGGCACCCCAGCAAGACTGTGTCACACCTCCCCAGTCCAGGCTGAGTCAGAGGGAACACTGTAAGAAGATGGTGAGGGAGTGCGTAGCCGAACGTACGACCGTCCTCCGTGACGCCTCTGCTCAGTACAACTACTGGGTGTCAAAGCTGGACACGTGGCCCGAACTCGCGCTCTATGGCCTGGAGGGGCAGCTGGGGAATCACCATGGACAAGCGTACCCGCCTGTCAACTGACAGTGCCGACAGGCTTACACTCATAAAGACGAACCAAGCCTGGATTTCCCCAGACTTCTCTTCTCCACCAGCGGACAGCAGCGCTACCTAAAGACCTTTGTCAATCTGTGTATGATATTTGTCCTCCTCCTCCGGCTCCTCCTCCTGAAAACTCACGTAATCACCGCCTACGGGCAATTTTTCTGTGGGCCAAAAGGCTCAAATAACTTTTCTAAATAATATTTATCTGTTTCAATTCTCATTAAAGCATTGAAACTTCCACCTGAACCAATTGTTATTTTGACTGGGCTGCCTCCAGGCCTAGTTAAAAATTAAGCCACAGTATGCTAAGCGATTAATGGGTTTCACCTGCCCTCTGTGTTGGGCATGGGCAATTTTTAGTGGGGTACATTTGCACTGTCGGTACACCAATTTTTCGGGCCCTCGCCTACAATGCAATCAAAGTAATTTTTATGGGCTTTGCCTGCACTCATGCTACACCACTGTGTCTGGGGTGGCCTACATTTTTGCTACAGAAATGTAACTCTGTTCTGCCTACCTATACTTCTGCCACAGTAATGCTGCAGGGGTCTGACTATACTTCAGCAACAGAAAGGTTACTTCGGTCTGCCGATACTTCTGCTCCTGAAATGTTACCTTGGTTGGTGTATACTGTTACAACTGTAATTTTACTAATACTGGGCTCTGCCCATACTGCTTTAACGAAAATGTTAGTGGGGCATGTCTATACTGCTATAACAGAAATGTAACTAATACTGGGCTCTGCCCATACTGCATCTAAGTAAATGTTACTGGGGCCTGTCTATACTGCTACTATTGAAATGTAACAGAAGCTATACTCTCCCTACACTGCTGCAAGGGAATTGTGAATCTGCTGCTTTGTCCATACTGCTTCTACGTTAATGTTACTGGGGTCTGACTATACTGCTACTACTGAAATGTTACAAAAGCTATACTCTCCGTACACTGCTGCAAGGGAATTGTGAATCTGCTGCTTTGTCCATACTGCTTCTACGTTAATGTTACTGGGGTCTGACTATACTGCTACTACTGAAATGTTAGAAATGCTGTGCTCTCCCTACACTGATGCAAGAGAAATGTGAATCTGCTGCTTTGTCCATACTGCTTTTACATAAATGTTCCTGGGGCCTGTCAATACTGCTACTATTGAAATGTAACAGAAGCTGTACTCTCCCTACACTGCTGCAAGGGAAATGTGAATCTACTGCTTTGTCCATACTGCTTCTACGTTAATGTTACTAGGGTCTGACTATACTGCTACTACTGAAATGTTACAAAAGCTATACTCTCCGTACACTGCTGCAAGGGAATTGTGAATCTGCTGCTTTGTCCATACTGCTTCTACGTTAATGTTACTGGGGTCTGACTATACTGCTACTACTGAAATTTTAAAAATAAAATATGCTCTCCCTACACTGCTGCCAGGGAAATGTGAATCTGCAGCTTTGCCCATACTGCTTCAACGTAAATGTTAATGGGGTGTGTTTATACTGTTACTACAACTGAAAAGTTACTGCACTCTGTCAATACTGCTGCAAATGAAATGTTACTGGGCTCAGCCTACACTGCTGCAACGGAAATGTTAAAGTGGTGTGTCTATACTGTTACTACTACTGAAATATTACTGGGGCCTGTCCTAATGATACTACTGAAATGTTACTGGGGTCTGTCTGCACTGCTGGAACTGAAATGTTACTGGGGTCTGTCAATACTGCTGTAAATGAAATGTTACTGAGGTCTGTCTATACTGTTGCTACTGAAATGTTACTGGGGCCTGTCCCTAATGATACTACTGAAATGTTACTGGGGTCTGTCAATACTGCTGTAAATGAAATGGACAACGGAAACCATAGGAATGTAGTTTTTCCATTTTCCAGCTTGAGATGAGAAGGAGTGCAGACTTTCAGTACCTTGAGTATCCTTTTCATTGCAATCAAATGCCCCTCTCTTGTCTTAGAAAATACTAGCTTTTCCACATAGGTGTTGTCAATCTGTCTATACTGTTACTACTGAAATCCCACTAATACTGGGCTATGCCTATCCTGCTGTTATGGAAATTTTACAAGGGTCTGTTGATACCGTTACTACTGAAATGTAACTGATACTGTGCTCTGCCTATACTGCAGCAACTAAAATGTAACTGGGGTTCATCTATACTGTAACTACAGAAGTGTTAATAGGGTCTCTCTAGACTTCTGGAACATAACTGTTAGTGGGGTGTGCGTATACCTTACCTACAGGAGTATTACAGGGGTCGGTGCATACTATGGGTGCGCTAACTGTTCCCATCGCGATGTTCCACGTACATGGCCCAAAAAACATTTACCCAGTCTGACTAGGGCATGCAGTGTGGGCCGAAGCCCACCTGTATGTAACCTGACGTTAGCTCTGCTGTCCAGGGCACTGCAATGGGATCTATTTATGTACCGCCGGTGGGTTCCAGGGAGCCACCCATGCCGTCAGTCCACAGGGACTTCACATTAGGGAGTTGTACCTGCCTGTGTCTACCTATATAAAAAACCCCAGTCTGACTGGGGTACGCAGTGTGGGCCGAAGCCCACCTGCATTTTATCTGACGTTACCTCAGCTATGCAGGGCAATGCAATGGCATTTATTTATGTACCGCCGGTGGCTTCCTGGGACCCACCCATGCTGTCGGTCCACATGGAGTTGTACCTGCCTGTGTCTACTTATAAAGAACCCCAGTCTGACTAGGGCATGCAGTGTGGGCCGAAGACCACCTGTATGTAATCTGACGTTAGCCTTGCTGTCCAGAGCACTGCAATGGGATATATTTATGTACCGCCGGTGGGTTCCAGGGTGCCACCCATGCTGTGGGTCCACAGGCACTTCACATAGGGGATTTGTGCCTGCCTGTGTCTATGTATTAAAAACCCCGGTCAGACTGGGCATGCAGTGTGGGCCAAAGCCCACCTGCATTTAATCTGACGTTACCTCAGCTGTGCTGGGCACTGCAATGGGATTTATTTATGTACCGCCGGTGGCTTCCTGGGACCCACCCATGCTGTCGGTCCACATGGACTTCACAATAGGGAGTTGTACCTGCCTGTGTCTACTTATAAAGAACCCCAGTCTGACTAGGGCATGCAGTGTGGGCAGAAGCCCACCTGTATGTAATCTGACGTTAGCTCTGCTGTCCAGGGCACTGCAATGGGATATATTTATGTACCGCCGGTGGGTTCCAGGGAGCCACCCATGCTGTCGGTCCACAGGGACTTCACAATAGGGAGTTGTACCTGCCTGTGTCTATGTATTAAAAACCCCGGTCAGACTGGGCATGCAGTGTGGGCCAAAGCCCACCTGCATTTAATCTGACGTTACCTCAGCTGTGCTGGGCACTGCAATGGGATTTATTTATGTACCACCGGTGGCTTCCTGGGACCCACCCATGCTGTCGGTCCACACGGACTTCACATTAGGGAGTTGTACCTGCCTGTGTATACTTATAAAAAAAACCAGTCTAACTGGGGCATGCAATGTGGGTCGAAGCCAACCTGCATTTAATCTGACGTTAGATCTGCTGTGCAGGGCACTACAATGGGATATATTTATGTACCGCTGGTGGGTTCCAGGGAGCCACCCATGCTGTGGATGCACACGGAATTCCCATTGCGGAGTTGTACCTGCCTGTGACTATTTATAAAAAAACCCAGTCTGACTGGGGCATGCAGTGTGGGCCGAAGCCCAGCTGTATTTAATCTGACGTTAGCTCTACTATCCGGGGCACTGCATTGGGACAAACTACAGGAGCAAAACAGCGCGAATGAGACGTGCACAGCTACGTTACCATTGGAGTCCGTTGTATGCCCGCGATTGCTGAGGGTTTGTGCAGAGGCCTATGTCCTGGGTCCAGTGAAAGTTCGCTTCCTGCCTAGGATTGCTGAAGCTGTGGGCCGAGGCCTATGTCGTGGGCACGGTGCAAGTCTGCCATGTTTGGCCGCTCAGATCAATTTTTTGTTCATGTCTTGGGTTTCCTCCTCGTGGCAGACTCACTTATAAATAGACATGTGGGTGGTGTGGCTATGAGGCCAGCGTGTGGCATGAGGGCAGCTGAAGGCTGCGCAGGGACACTTTGGTGTGCGCTGTGGACACTGGGTCGTGCGGGGGGGTTGGGCAGCATGTAACTCAGGGGAAGAGGCAGCGGTGTGTCCCGCAGGCAGTGCTTGTGCTTAGTTGGAGGTAGTGTGGTGCTTAGCTAAGGTGTGCCTTACTAATGAGGGTTTGTCCGAAGTAAAAATTGTTAGGGGGGGGCCCACTCTTGCCGCTATTGTGGCTGAATAATGGGACCTGGGAACCTGAAATGCAGCCCAGCATGTTGCCCCTCGCCTGCCCTATCCGTTTCTGTGTCGTTCCCATCACTTTCTTGGGTTTTCTAGATTTTCACCAATGAAAACCTTAGCAGAGCATGGGTGATATACAAAAATGCTCGAGTCGCCCATTGACTTCAACGGGGTTCGTTACTCGAAATGAACCCTCGAGCATCGCAGAAAGTTTGACTCGAGCAACGAGCACCTGAGCATTTTGGTGCTCGCTCATCTCTACATTTCCAAAATTTGGCCTGGTCATTAAGGTGCAAACAGGTTTGGTCACTAAGGGGTTAAATTGAACTGCAATAATAATCTTATTCATAATCATAAAGATGGGATAACCAACCAAGTTATATGTTAGTAGCATTCACATAGACCTGAATGGGGGTTTCATGAATTTTGGCTCTATCCTGGTCTGTGAGAGTTACCAGCACTTGACTCCTACCAATGTAGTTCTTTGAACTAATTAATGTTTGACCTCACTGAGCACACACTCTCAAATCAAATGTGTCTACAGCACCTGTGAACTACAAATACAGCCACAAGCATCAACATAAAATATTTGTACAATATGTTTCCGATCACACATCAGTCAGGAACCACCTGATATACTGGAGTCATAAGATCCAATACATTCCGCTAAATGCTTTAGAAGAAATTACAGAATCTCTTCACAGCACACAAACCAGTGAGAATGTCCTACACCTTCCTTAAAGGAGATGTCTCGAGGAAGCAGTTAATTTTTTTTTTTGCCCAGTCCCCCCCATTAAACATACATTACTAAGCCCCCCTGTAAATGACATTTCTAGCTGGTTCGTACTTACCGTTCCAGCGTTTCAGCAAGTTATAAAAGTTTCCTCAAGATGGCCGCCGGCTCTTTCCCAGTCGCTCGCTGCAGCCCGACGTGCGCGCTCCCGAGACGCCGCCAGCTGTGTCTCCATGGCAACCGGACGCATCGCAGCCGCCGACCAGACGCCCCGCAGCCGCCGACCAGACAGCAGGTAACCGGCGCTAGCCCCCGGCTCCCCAGCGCTAGTTCCCCCGGCGCAGCGACAGCCCCCCCGGCCTAGCGACAGCCCCCCCCCCATCGCAGCGACAGCCCCCCCGGCCTAGCGCTAGCTCCCCCGGCGCAGCGACAGCCCCCCCGGCCTAGCGACAGCCCCCCCCATCGCAGCGACAGCCCCCCCGGCCTAGCGCTAGCTCCCCCGGCCTAGCGACAGCCCCCCCGGCCTAGCGACAGCCCCCCCCGGCCTAGCGACAGCTCCCCCCGGCCTAGCGACAGCCCCCCCGGCCTAGCGACAGCCCCCCCGGCCTAGCGACAGCCCCCCCGGCCTAGCGACAGCCCCCCCGGCCTAGCGCTAGCTCCCCCGGCGCAGCGGCAGCCCCCCCGGCCTAGCGACAGCCCCCCCGGCGCAGCGGCAGCCCCCCCCGGCGCAGCGGCAGCCCCCCCCCGGCGCAGCCCGGCGCAGCGGCAGCGCAGCCCGGCGCAGCGGCAGCCCCCCCCGGCGCAGCGGCAGCCCCCCCCCGGCGCAGCCCGGCGCAGCGGCAGCCCCCCCCGACCCATCACTTACCTGGGAGGCTTCTCGGGGCTGCTGGGCTGGGCTGGGCTGGGCTGGGCTGGTCTTCTCCGCTGGGCAGCTCCAGTTTCTGCACCTTCCTCTAACAGAGGATGGTGCAGAATGGCCGCTTCAGCGCGCTCCCGAGCAGTGACAGCTCGTCTGCGCATGCGCAGAAGAGCTGTAGCGGGGAGCACACTGAAGCGGCTCGTGCTGAATGGAGAAGACCGGACTGCGCAAGCGCGTCTAAAAAAGCAAGCTGCCAGCGAATTTAGACGGAACCATGGAGACGAGGACGCTAGCAACGGAGCAGGTAAGTGGAATAACTTCTGTATGGCTCATATTTAATGCACAATGTACATTACAAAGTGCATTAATATGGCCATACGGAAGTGTATAACCCCACTTGGTTTCGCGAGACCACCCCTTTAAGTATTATCTTGCTGAAGAGCTGAATCACAAAGAACGTATGTAGAGTCACTTTTCCCATGGGGATGTCAGCATCATAGAAGAATCCATGTGTGAGCCAGCTGCTGCTGGCGGCTACATTGAAAACAATGGTCTGCCGACTCCCTGCATTCTTTTTCAGGGACGAGATTTACATATAAGCTGTTTCCTGAAAAAGAAAAATTTTAGTGTAAACAAAATCATGCGATTTAAAAAAGTAAAAAGTATGTTTTGCGCTCGTCGGTAAAGATAATAACATTTTATTCCATACAGCTACGTGTTTCGGTGAAACAAATACGCCTTTTTCAAGCTTATGCACACAATACAATAAACACATACATACATAAAGACACATTGTAATCACTTACAAGTTTTAGCCTGTCGGGATAAACAGGAGAGCAAGCCTCGTAATGAGAAAAGGGGGCTGGTACATTCTCCTTCACAGCGCACTGACGTCACTAGACGTTTACATGGAGCGCACGATGCGTTCCATGTCTTTCAAGAAACTTTATTAAGACACGGTTTGATGAACAAACTGATGGTCTCCGCAGACATTCTTGTGCAAACAAAAAAATCTTGTAGTCGCTTTGGATCACATTCAGAGTCGATCCTTAATAAAACAAAAAACAAATCCCATCTTCACTAGAGATGAGCGAGCACCAAAATGCTAGGGTGCTCGCTACTCGGGACGAAATTATCGCGATGCTCGAGGGTTCGTTTCGAGTAACGAACCCCATTGAAGTCAATGGGCGACCCGAGCATTTTTGTATTTTGCCGATGCTCGCTAAGGTTTTCATTTGTGAAAATATGGGCAATTCAAGAAAGTGATGGGAACGACACAGCAACGGATAGGGCAGGCGAGGGGCTACATGTTGGGCTGCATTTCAGGTTCCTAGGTCCCACTATTCAGCCACAATAGCGGCAAGAGTGGGCCCCCCCCCCCTAACAATTTTTACTTCGGACAAACCCTCATTAGTAAGGCACACCTTAGCTAAGCACCACACTACCTCCTGAGAGGGGGGTTGGATCCCAGTGGCAGGTTGGGGCACAGGGGGAGAGGCACCGGTGCAAACCGGAGGCGGTGAACGGCCTTCGTCCCACCTTGTGGGGTGCTTGGCCATCATATGTCTGCGCATTCTGGTGGTGGTGAGGCTGGTGGTGGTGGCTCCCCGGCTGATCTTGGCGCGACAAAGGTGGCACACCACTGTTCGTCGGTCGTCTGCACTCTCAGTGAAAAACTGCCAGACCTTAGAGCACCTCGGCCTCTGCAGGGTGGCATGGCGCGAGGGTGCGCTTTGGGAAACAGTTGGTGGATTATTCGGTCTGGCCCTGCGTCTACCCCTGAACACCGCACTGCCTCTTGCAACCTGCCCTGCTGCTGCCCTTGCCTCCCCCTCTGAAGACCTGTCCTGAGTAGGCGTTGCAAACCAGGTGGGGTCAGTCACCTCATCGTCCTGCTGCTCTTCCTCAGAATCCTCTGTGCGCTCCTCCCTCGGACTTACTGCCCTTACTACTACCTGACCGATAAACAACTGTGTCTCATCGTCATCGTCCTCCTCACCCACTGAAAGGTCTTGAGACAGTTGCCGGAAGTCCCCAGCCTCATCCCCCGGACCCCGGGAACTTTCCAATGGTTGGGCATCAGTGACGATAAACTCCTCTGGTGGGAGAGGAACCACTGCTGCCCAATCTGAGCAGGGGCCCGAGAACAGTTCCTGGGAGTCTTCCCGCTCCTGAGCATGTGTCATTGTAGTGGAGTGAGGAGGCTGGCAGGAAGGAGGAGCAGCAGCCAGAGGATTCGGATTTGCAGCACTGGACGGCGCAGAACTGTGGGTGGACGATAGGTTGCTCGAAGCACTTTCTGCCATCCACGACAGGACCTGCTCACACTGCTCATTTTCTAATAAAGGTCTCCCGCGTGGACCCATTAATTGTGCGATGAATGTGGGGACGCCAGAAACGTGCCTCTCTCCTAATCGCGCAGCAGTCGGCTGCGATACACCTGGATCAGGAGTTTGGCCTGTGCCCACACCCTGACTTGGACCTCCGCGTCCTCGGCCGCGTCCACGTCCTCTAGGCCTACCCCTACCCCTCAGCATGCTGTATTACCAGTGATTTGATTTCCCAGCCAGGAAATAAATTGGCGCAAGCCTGCTGTTAAACTTAGCTGGCTGCGTATGATTTTTGTTACGTTCTCCACCCAGCACACACGTACCCAGAACGCTGAGGACTGTCAGAGGCAGGCCAAATAGAATAGTTGCCCTTTTTTTTTTTAAAGGAAAGGCCCACTGCGTATATTCAATCAATAATAAATGTGTTGTGGCCCTGCAGTGTGTCACAGAACTGCAGTGTTGCACAGTTATTAACTACAGCAGAGCGGTGATTTCCCAGCCAGGAAATAAATTGGCGCAAGCCTGCTGTTAAACTTAGCTGGCTGCGTATGATTTTTGTTACATTCTCCACCCAGCACACACGTACCCAGAACGCTGAGGACTGTCAGAGGCAGGCCAAATAGAATTTTTGCCCTTTTTTTTTAAAGGAAAGGCCCACTGCGTATATTCAATCAATAATAAATGTGTTGTGGCCCTGCAGTGTGTCACAGAACTGCAGTGTTGCACAGTTATTAACTACAGCAGAGCGGTGATTTCCCAGCCAGGAAATAAATTGGCGCAAGCCTGCTGTTAAACTTAGCTGGTTGCGTATGATTTTTGTTACGTTCTCCACCCAGCACACACGTACCCAGAACGCTGAGGACTGTCAGAGGCAGGCCAAATAGAATAGTTGCCCTTTTTTTTAAAGGAAAGGCCCACTGCGTATATTCAATCAATAATAAATGTGTTGTGGCCCTGCAGTGTGTCACAGAACTGCAGTGTTGCACAGTTATTAACTACAGCAGAGCAGTGATTTCCCAGCCAGGAAATAAATTGGCGCAAGCCTGCTGTTAAACTTAGCTGGCTGCGTATGATTTTTGTTACGTTCTCCACCCAGCACACACGTACCCAGAACGCTGAGGACTGTCAGAGGCTGGCCAAATAGAATTTTTGCCCTTTTCTTTTAAAGGAAAGGCCCACTGCGTATATTCAATCAATAATAAATGTGTTGTGGCCCTGCAGTGTGTCACAGAACTGCAGTGTTGCACAGTTATTAACTACAGCAGAGCGGTGATTTCCCAGCCAGGAAATAAATTGGCGCAAGCCTGCTGTTAAACTTAGCTGGTTGCGTATGATTTTTGTTACGTTCTCCACCCAGCACACACGTACCCAGAACGCTGAGGACTGTCAGAGGCAGGCCAAATAGAATTTTTGCCCTTTTTTTTTAAAGGAAAGGCCCACTGCGTATATTCAATCAATAATAAATGTGTTGTGGCCCTGCAGTGTGTCACAGAACTGCAGTGTTGCACAGTTATTAACTACAGCAGAGCGGTGATTTCCCAGCCAGGAAATAAATTGGCGCAAGCCTGCTGTTAAACTTAGCTGGCTGCGTATGATTTTTGTTACATTCTCCACCCAGCACACACGTACCCAGAACGCTGAGGACTGTCAGAGGCAGGCCAAATAGAATTTTTGCCCTTTTTTTTTAAAGGAAAGGCCCACTGCCTATATTCAATCAATAAAATATGTCTTCTGGCCCTGCCTACATAATTCTGTCCCTGTGCAACACTGCTAACAGCAGCCTCCACAGTACTGCACACGGTTAGATGTGGCCCTAAGAAGGACCGTTGGAGTTCTTGAAGCCTACACTAACTCCTAACACTCTCCCTGCCTAACCACCACTTCTATCCCTGTAGTACTACTGCAGGGCGCAATGCTCTGCACTGCCGATTTGGAAAAAAAAAATGTGCACCACTGCAAAAGGCAGCCTCCTCAGTACTGTACACTGTTAGATGTGGCCCTAAGAAGGACCGTTGGGGTTCTAGAAGCCTACACTAACTCCTAACGCTCTCCCTACAGCAGCTCCAACACTATAGCACTGTCCCTCAGCTATCTCACAACGCATCTGAGGCGAGCCGCGGGAGGGGCCGACTTTTATACTCGGGTGACACCTGATCTCCCCAGCCACTCACAGCAGGGGGGTGGTATAGGGCTGGAACATCACAGGGGGAAGTTGTAATGCCTTCCCTGTCTTTCAATTGGCGGGAAAAGCGCGCTAACGTCTCAGAGATGAAAGTGAAAGTAACCCGAACATCGCGTGGTATTCGTTACGAGTAACGAGCATCCCGAACACCCTAATATTCGCCCGAGCATCAAGCTCGGACGAGTACGTTCGCTCATCTCTAGTCCCAACTCAATTATTCAATTCTAAGCACCAAAGAATTAGCGTCCAAATTTTACGTACGGAATCTAATTCTCTCACTTCCCAATGTCATAGAAACTTAAAAGTTTGGCAAGAGCCATGATTATGTCATAAATAGGAAAAGGTAATGAGTCCCAACCCGATTATTCAATTCTAAGCGCCAAAGAATTAGCGTCCAAATTTTACGTACGGAATCTAATTTTCTCGCTTCCCAATGTCATAGAAACTTGAAATTTGGCACGGGCATTGAATATGTCATAAATAGCAAACGCTAATGGGTCCCAACTCGATTATTCAATTCTATGCACCAAAGAATTAGCGTCTAAATTTTACGTACGGAATCGAATTCTCTCGCTTCCCAATGTAATAGAAATGTGAAATTTGGCAGGAGCATTGCTTATGTCATAAATAGGAAAAGCTAATGGGTCCCAACTCCATTATTCAATTATATGCGCAAAAGAATTAGCGTCCAAATTTACGTACGGAATGTAATTTTCTCACTTTCCGGTGTCATAGAAACGTGAAATTTGGCACGAGCATTGATTATGTCATAAATAGGAAAAGCTAATCGGTCCCAACTCCATTATTCAATTCTATGTGCAAAAGAGTTAGCGTCCAAATTTTGCGTACGGAATGTAATTTTCTCACATAGAAACTTGAAATTTGGCACGGGCATTGATTATGTCATAAATAGGAAAAGCTAATGGGTACCAACTCGATTATTTAATTCTATGCACAAAAGAATTAGCGTCCAAATTTTACGTACGGAATCTAATTTTCTCGCTTCCCAATGTCATAGAAATTCGAAATTTGGCACGAGCATTGATTATGTCATAAATAGGAAAAGCTAATCGGTCCCAACTCGATTATTCAATTCTACGCACAAAAGAATTAGCGTCTAAATTTTACGTACGGAATTGAATTCTCTCGCTTCCCAATGTAATAGAAACTCGAAATTTGGCACGCGCATTGATTATGTCATAAATAGGAAAAGTTAATGGGTCCCAACTCGATTATTCAATTCTAGGCGCAAAAGAATTGGCATCCAAATTTTACATACGGAATCTAATTTTCTCGCTTCCCAATGTCATAGAAACTTGAAATTTGGCACAAGCATTGATTATGTCATAAATAGGAAAAGTTAATGGGTCCCAACTCGATTATTCAATTTTAAGCACAAAACAATTGGTGTCTAAATTTTACGTACGGAATCGAATGTTCTCGCTTCCCGATGTAATAGAAACTTGAAATTTGGCACGAGCATTGATTATGTCATAAATAGGAAAAGTTAATGGGAAGTTGTTGAGTACACTCCTGGGAAGATTACTGGCATAGTACATCTATCCTATGCTAGGTGGCGCACACGCGTGCGAGCGTTGTCGACAGTTATGCCCCCCAGACAAAGATCGTTTGATTTCCATCTCAAGCATAAAAGCAAAGGCATTACGAGCAACGGGATGTGTGTTCAACTACAAAATGATGTATCCACCGAACGTATCACAAGACAATTCCTTGATATTGAGAATGCTGTGGTAAAATAAAAGCTGTGCTGTGATTGGTTGCTATGTATTATACCGCTGAGGTAAAATGAATGCTGCGCAGTGATTCGTTGCTATTTTTTATATTGCTGAGGCAGAATAAAAGTTGCGCTGTGATTGGTTGTTATTTCTCTTACTGCTGACGTAACATGAAAGCTGCACTGTGATTGGTTGTTATATTTTATACTGCTGAGGTAACATATAAGCTGCGCTGTGATTGGGTGTTATATATTATAAAGCTGAGGTAACATGAAAGCTGCGCTGTGATTGGTTGTTATATATTATACCACTGAGGTAACCTAAAAAAGCTGCGCTGTGATTGGTTGTTATCTAGATATATAAAAACGAATGTATGTCTGTCTGTCTTCGCAGCAACGCGCGACGGGTAAGCTAGTACATTATATATACTCAAAAAATGGAACAAGTAAAAAGTTAAACTCGCAATCCAAAAACAAGCCCACATATTGCAACGTCGATGGAAAAATTAAAAAGTTATGGGTTTTGAAAAGTGGAGATGAAAATCCCCCAGTTTTCCTGTGTTCAAAAATATATCCATGATCCTATGTCTGGAAGCACAATGGTGCCTAAAAGGTAAGGAGCACCCAGTGGCTTTCAGAACAGAGATTTTTCCTGTAAGTGTTTTTAAAAATAAAAGTGAGCACTCCCTGGGACTTTTTGTAGAGCACGTTGGCATTACAGATTGCGATATAGATAAGGTTGATCGCTACCTTTTTGACATACCGCTAGGGGTTGCAGGGGTTGCAATTGCACTGAGGGGCCCAGAGGGAAGCGATTACCAGGGGCTCCGAGCCTTCAGTAGAGGGTCTAGATCTCCACTCAACTCACCCCTGTAGCAGAATACGGACAACTTGTAAATTAAAGTTCAGGACCTGTGGTCAGCATAGCAACACAGATCACATGAGCTGGGTCGGTCATGTGATCCAGTCATGTCATTCGGGTTGTTATGCCGACCACAGGTCCTGGACTTTCATTTACAGGCTGTCCAGAGGTGAGTAGAGCACGGACCAAGGTTAATTACGATAGGGGCGATTGGGGTGACGTCCTAAGGCCCGAGACTCCAATAGGGCCCACGGCTGTCCAAATCTCCTCTATTGTAATCCGCACTACTAAACCCCCAGCTTCAGTAGGTGACCTTATTACTGCTGAAGCCACAATGGGAGACCCTATCACTATTGGGGTGGCAATGGGGAACACTAATACTATTGGGGCGGATATAGAAGATGCTATTACTACTAGGGTCTATATAGGGGACACAATAGGTATACCACTAGAGGTCACAAGGGTCACAATTTTGACCTGACCCCTGCCCTGAGGGAGCACAGAGGCCCCCAACATATACAAAATGCACACTGAGTGCCTTGCTGGCTGATCGCACTGCCAGCCACGTGATTAATACGCTGGCAGTGTGTGGCTGCTGGGGGGGGGGGAGGCAGATGTCATGCATGCAGTGGAGCATAGCTGGATGATAGTGCCATTATCGTGATGCTCCTGGTCATAATGTGCATAGTGTCAGCACGCTCTGCCCTGCTCTCACTGTGCTAGGCACTAAAGAAGAGCTGCCTGCTAGAGAGGTACAGAGCAGCAGTCCGGTTTCAGAGTTATGACTTCCACTTCAGGTGTTGTGGTCCTATAACTGTGCCATCTCTGGATTCTCTGCCTGTGTGCATTGTGAATTGTGGAAAAAAGTCCCCGCTCCCAGACTAATATACCAGGTTGCAGGGGTTATATCTTTGTCTAGTTTTACTACAGGTTATCACCTATCCACAGGATAGAGGATAACCTGCTGTTCGTAGGCATTTCACACCGCTGAGAGACCCCCTGCAAGAACAGAGGTCTCATGGGGCCTATCTTCAGTGCAGGGTTAGGGCTTCTTCAGATGATTGTGATTTTGGAACAATTTGCAGGCATGGCGACATGAAGCCATTGATTGCAATGGTTTTGTGTTCACCAGTGTGATTCTCGAGTGAGAAAAATTAGGCCGTGCCTCATCTTTCAAGACTGTAGTTTTTGTACATGCAAGAAAAGATAGGGCAGGACCTATCTTTCTTTTTTTTTTCCGCACACAAAAAAATAAAGACTTTTGACAGGTTTATGTGCAAATACACTCCTTAGTGGCAAGTGTATTTGCGCATGCACCCATCTGAAGATGCCCTAAAATTTAAGGGGTGAACTCTTTTGCGGTTCCTCATTGAAAATCTGCACCAGAGATTTATATTAGTGTGGGGACCCACTACAACGCAAGGAACCGTAAAGTGGTTAGTAGGCTCATGTATCTTGGCCAACATCCAACCAATGCCTTGCATTTATTATCTATCATTCACATGCAGTGTGGCATTAAGACCCCAGGGTGCAGTACCAATGTAGTTCACTGATGGATATGCAGGGCTACCCGGCAAATTATCATGGCGTCATTAATAGGTTGCTGGTCTGCATGGTGAACTACATATATCAGAATGATTTGGCACCCTGTATCCACTATGTGTGGGAGTGTACACCAGGCATCCACCCCCCCCTCATTATCAGGAGGCAATGTGGGTGGGTGTTTTATCGGTGCCCTCACAGGTGTTATTGGCTCCTCCATTTGGTAGTCAGCTACCTGCATGGTGAGAGGAGGATGCATCTATATGCACTCCTCAGTCAGTAAGGAACGGCCATTTTCTGTGATTGTTTTTAAAGATTTGGATTGTGACTCAGCTTCTAATGTGGATTTTGAGGTGGATTTTGTGCTGCCCAAAATCTGCACCTATTTTGCTACATCGTAACATACTGTTGTATTGCTGCAAGAAGCAAGTCGTAGGCTCAGATTACGCTTTAAAGTGAGTAAGACACTATGGAAGATTTAACAGTAGAAATGTATTCAAACTAAATGATAATCAAGCATAGTGGTGAATATTTGTCCTAGATCTATATGCAAAGAATAATATCTACATACAAATGATAATATCTAAATACAAAGCACAAAGGTTGCAGACTTTACATCACAGAGTATAAAGATAGCAAGTAACATTATATTATTATCTACTGTGACAACGCGGGTGGGGGGAGGGTTAAATATCATCATGGGGTCACTTTAACTTCTTGTTCACTTTCATTTATTCACATAAACTTCAACCGAAACATAGATGACTGCATCTCCAGGGCAATAATAAACGTTTGGCAACAACAAAACTCTCTTATCAACGTCCCTTCACAGTCCTTTTCAAAGTCCCCTCAGTACAATCCCCCACAGGGTTGAAGGCAACAGCAACAACAAGTCCACTTGAGTTGCACAGACCTGTGGATGTCAAGATCGCAGCTGGCCCTTAGTCTGTGGTGCCTTCAGACCCTTAGTCCAAGGGCAGGCATACTCCAGGGGTCCTTTTGGAACCACATAGTTCCTGGTCCGTAACGTCTCTCTACTGCATACAACCGGAGTTTTCTTTCACCAGCAGTCTGGTCGCCATATAGGCTTAGTTAAAGTCTGGTCCTCCCAGACACACACCTCTTCTAGGTGTTGAGGTAAGGGGCGTCTCCCTGTCCACCTCTAGCCTTCTCAGCCACACACTTTGGGCTAACAGCCCTCCAGCTCCACTGAGCTGTCTTCCTGGCCTTCTCAGCCAGACAGTCTCCTCCACTGCAGTAGGAACAACCCTTTTTATATCACTGACCACACCTGTGGGTGTTTTCCCTCTTACTTCAGGCACCAGACTGATTGTCTGTTGCCCCCTACAGGCCATCTTCTGTAGCGCACCCCTACACTACACATTATTAAAGGGGTTGTCCCGAGAAAGCAAGTGGGGGTAAGCACTTCTGTATGGCCATATTAATGCACTTTGTAATATACATCGTGCATTAAATATGAGCCATACAGAAGTTATTCACTTACCTGCTCCGTTGCTGGCGTCCCCGTCTCCATGGTGCCGTCTAATTTCAGCGTCTAATCTCCCGATTAGACGTGCTTGCGCAGAAGGGTCTTCTCCCTTCTCTTGAGTTTCGGCACGAGCGGAGTTCGGGCTCTGCCCCCTTCTACGCGTCATCGCGTAGCTCCGCCCCGTCACGTGTGCCGTTTCCAGCCAATCAGGAGGCTGGAATCGGCAATGGACCGCACAGAGCCCACGGTGCACCATGGGAGAAGACCCGCGGTGCATCGTGGGTGAAGATCCCGGCAGCCATCTTGGTAAGGTAAGTAAGAAGTCGCCGCAGAGCGGGGATTCGGGTAAGTACTAAACGTTTTTTTTTTAACCCATCCCTTGTGTTTGTCTCGCGCCGAACGGGGGGGCCTATTGAAAAAAAAAAAAGCCGTTTCGGTGCGGGACAACCCCTTTAACTAAAAGCTTACAGATCACATATTACCATCACCAAAGGTTCCCCTCACTTCTAGGGGTTTAACAGATGACATCTTCATTCTGTCTCTGAAGCATCCACACTACTCAGAGCTTCCAAGGCTTCTGACTTGAGAAAATAGAAACTTTTTTTATTATTTTAATACAGCTGACCAAGTCCTCATTCCAACAGGTGACCATATATCTGCATACCAAAGCCTTCTAAACAAAAAGGTGCTATCACATCTCTGTTTGAAGGGGAAATCAAACAGCTGCACATGGTCATAAATGTTCACTTCTCTTTGTCTGTAACACACTACCAAAGGCTATCAGGGCAATCAATGTTTCGCAAAACTTCAGACATGCTCTCAAAACGTACCTCTGCAAGAAGGCATACTGTATCTCCTAAACCAAACCACTCTGAGTGCCGCATGATAACATGCTCCCTGACCTACTGACTGCTAGCCACTATCAACTGCCCCCCCCAGTCACACAATTTCTGCCGTCATATGGTTTAATGCCTGACTATTGTCTATGTGTTTAGAATCCCTCACTCTCAACCTCGCCATACCGTGCACATCTCCAGCCCCTTTTTCATTCTGTATCACCCCATTGATTGCAGTATGTAAGCTCATTGGAGAAGGACCCTCACCCCTACTGTTTCCTTAACCCCTTAGTGAGGGCCCAATAATGTTTTTACCCCCCCCCCCCCGTGGTGAGATCGGGGGAGCCATGCAGGTGTCATGGCTGCCGGGGGCCTTCTAAAAGGCCCCAGGGCTGCCTTGGGAGACTGCCTATCAAGCCATCCCCGTGGGGTGACTTGATATACTGCCTGTCAAAAAGCAGTATGACGTAATGCTATAGTATTACGTCATACTGCAGGAGCGATCAAAGAATCGCTAGTTGTGGTTCTCTAGGAGGACTAAAAGAAAGTGTAAAAATAAGAATAAAAAAGCTTTACTAATTATTAAAGTTCACCCCCCCTTTGCCATATTTGCAATAAAAAATCAAAATATTAAACCAAAAATACGTGTTTGGTATCGCTGCGTCCGTAAAAGTCCAATCTATCAAAATAGTGCATTATTTTACCCGAATGGTGAACGTGGTATGAAAAAAAAAAAGAACCGCAGAAATGCACTTTTTTGGTTAGCCTATCTCCAAGAAAAAATGCAAAAAAAAGTGACCAAAGAGTCAATTGTTTGCAAAAATACCAACAGAAATGGTACCAACAGAAACGACAGGATGTACTGCACAAAATGAGCCCTCACTCACCTATGTCGACGGAAAAATAAAAAAGTTATTGTGCGCAAAAAATGGACACAAAAAATAATTTTAAAAAATATATATATATCTTAAAAAATACAAGTAGTACAGCAAAAAAAAACTATACAAGTTTGGTAACATAGTATTTGTACTGACCCATAAAATAAAGTTATCAGGTCATTTTTGTTGCAGTTTGTGTGCCGTAGGAACAGGACGCAACGAAAGATGGTGGAATGTCGGGTTTTTTTCCATTTCTCTCCACTTAGAATTTTTTTTACATTTTTCAGTACATTACATGGTATAATAAATAGTACCATTGAAAAATACAACTAGTCCCACAAAAAACAAGCCCTCATACAGCGATGTTGATGGATAAATAAAAGGAGTTACGATTTTTTAAATGGGAGGAGGAAAAAATGAAAATGGAAAAAAGCAAAAAAGCTCAGTCACTAAGGGGTTAAATGGATTACTACATGTAACCGTGGCTCTGTAATTTTTGTACTTTTGTCCTTCTGTATTCCTCTTGTCTTTGTAAGCACTGCGGTATATGTTGACGCTATATAAATAAAGATTATTATTATTATTCTATACAAACTTAATTACACCTCTTCCTAGACCAAGATCTAATCCTAAATGTCCATCATGTTGACTTTACCCTTGTCTCCAAGTCTATCGAATCTGCACATCACAAAAAGGGACATCCACAAACCTATTTACTTTGCTCTATCCTGAGTTTAGTATATTCTGGTCAAAGGTTAAAAATTGTAATTAAAATGACTAAATGAAATCTAAAAAATCATGCATTTAGTATTTCCCTCACAATTGTAAATCACACCAACACAATTCATAGCGTAGTGCCACACAAACAAGCCATAAAGGGAATATTGTAAACAGTTTGGGGCACGGGTACTGAGGAAAGACATATCAAAGCTTGAGTGGGTCACATACAGGCAACTAAAGTAATAAATAGAATGGGCAGACTACAATATCAAGAGAGGTGATCAAAATTGAGGTTTAGTTCAGAAAAAAACATCTGTATAAATACACTCATTGTAGTATATACCCTGCTGTAGAAGTTGTCAGATAGATGAAACTTTATGTGTGTGATTCTAACACTAATATAGGTAAATGATTACAATAATCACAAAAGGATATATTTTTTTGGAGGATTGCGACTTGTAGGCAGGCTCTAGTACCCTGTTGTACCGCCTCTAGTTTAGATACAAGGCACTGAGACAGTATATCTCTTCAATTAACGTTATAGAACCAATCACCGATGAAGAAACGTTAATTAAAACTACTAACTTTATTGAAATTTATTAAAAACTAGAGATGAGCGAACGTACTCGTAACGAGTACTTACGCACCCGAGTACCGCCATTTTCGAGTACTTCAGTACTCGGGCGTAAAGATTCGGGGGGCGCCGGGGGGCGGGGAGAGGCGCGGTGGTGCGGGGGGGAGCAGCGGGAAACAGGGGGGAGCCCTCTCTCTCTCCCTCTCCCCCCCACTCCCCACTGCTACCCCCCGTGCCACCACGGCGCCCCCCGAATCTTTACGCGCGAGTACTGCTGTACTCGAAAATGGCGGTGCTCGGGTGCGTAAGTACTCGTAACGAGTACGTTCGCTCATCTCTATTAAAAACATAATGATGGACAGACTGAAACATATTTTTTTAAAAGATGGGGAGGGGAATCCTGTTGATAATTGATGGCCAGAAAATTTCCCTACCCAATAAGAAAACCTGTTCTCTTTAGTTTTACTATTGTTCCAAGTAAGAGGTGTCAATCCACTTTATTATTATTACCACAGGTGGAGATACCCCCCCCCAATCGCTAATTCAGCAAGACCAACAGAGTGGGAAGGTAATAACCTTTTTAAGTAATCTGAGAGCCTTTTCGTGGTCTCACAGATAGATAATATTTACAAACGAGAGTCAGAGATAGAGTGTACTGATTACCACATAAATACAAGAAATAAGTAAAAAGACCCAGGGGAAACAGGCAGAACAATTGAGCAAAAAACAAAATGCCCAAAGGGCAAGGTTTCTGCCCTGCATGTAGGTGTTAATTAGAGATGAGCGAGCACCCAAATGCTCAGGTCCACGTTATTCGAGTCGAGCTTTTTGTAAAATTCGAGAGCTCTACTTGAGTAACGAACCCCATGGACTACAATGGGAGACTTGAGCATTTTTGTATGTGGAACGCAGGGTCCCGGGTTTTTTTTTTTTTTTCTTGCTTGGTTCTTGTGTTTCTCTTTCTCTCTCTCCCCAAAAATTTGCCATTGACGCGCGCTGCGTCACGGCGGGGAGGGGCCAAAAACAGGGCCAGGGTCGAACACGGCGTGCTGCTTGTTCGAGTAACGAGCACCTTCGAGTACACTAATACTCGAACGAGCATCAAGCTCGGCAGAGTACGTTCGCTCAACTCTAGTGTTAATAAAACATGAGTTCCAAAACACATAGCACAAAGTTATCTTTATCTGGTTAGTAGGTAGCATTTAGCCTAGTTTGGCTTGAAGGCTATCAAATGGGTTGAGTAGCAGCAACAAAGGAGAAAAATCCAGCTCCTTAACCCCTTAATGACGCGACCCCTTTTTCTTTTTCCATTTTCGTTTTTTCCTCCCCCCTTCAAAAAAATCGTAACTCCTTTATTTATCCATCGACGTTGCTGTATGAGGGTTTGTTTTTTGCATAACGAGTTGAATTTTTCAATGGTGCTATTTAAAGTACCATATAGTGTACTGAAAAACTTTTAAAAAATTCTAAGTGGAGTAAAATGAAAAAAAAACCCGACATTTCGCCATCTTTCAGTGCATCTTGTTTCTACGGCGCACAAACGGCAACAAAAGCGACATGATAACTTTATTCTATGGGTCAGTACGATTACTATGATACAAAACTTGTATAGGTTTTTTTTTTACTGTACTACTCTTTTTTTTTTTTGCAAAAACATTTAATTTTTTTCAATTATTTTCTGCGGACATATTGTGAGCACAATAACTTTTTAATTTTTCCGTCGATGTAGTTGAGCAAGGGCTCATTTTTTGCGTGATGTCCAGTAGTTTCTGATAGTACCAATTTGGAATACATACGCCTTTTTGGTCGCTTTTTATTGCGTTTTTTTCTGGGAGACAGTGTAACTAAAAAAATGCATTTCTGGCGTTCTTTATTTTTTTTGCTTGGACAACGTTCACCGTGTGGGAAAAATAATGTGCTACTTTTATAGATCGGACTTTTACGGACATGGTGATATCAAATACATATTTTTATTTTATAATTTCCATTTTTAAATAATAATTTTACAATTAAAAAAACTTTATTGATTTTTTTAACTTTACTTTAAAGTCCTCCTGGGGGACTACAACCAGCGATGCTTTGATCGCTCCTGCAGTATGATGTAATGCCATAGCATTACGTCATAGTGCATTCTGACAGGCAGTTTATCAAGACACCCCATGGGGATAGCTTGATAGGCAGTCTGCTAATGCAGCCCTGGGGCCTTTCTAAAGGCCCCCGGCTGCCATGACACCTGCACGGCTCCCCCGATTTCACCGCGGGGGGGTCGTGCGGGACCCCCGAACGACAGAGGCATTTAAATGGTTAATAGCCGCTATTGCCCGCGGGTGTCAGCTGTAATAAACAGCTGATGCCTGCATTGTATGAAGAGAGGTTGTCCCGCAACCTCTCTACATATGTACCCCGCCGCTCCATGACGTACCTATACGCCATGGAGCGGAAAGGGGTTAAAAAACCTTCTTTATTATTTTTGAATTACAAAAAATTTATAAATGTATATATTGTATGTAGCATGTGACACCATGTCCATGCTCAGATGTGTTTCGAAAGACACACTACTTTTAAAGAGTCATCTTTTTCTAATTTGTTGCTGTTAAAAAACGCTTTTATTAGTCAAACATTAAAACACCATAGAAGAAAAATGTTAAAAAACAGATAGAGAGACCCCTTATTGTTATATTCACTGATGTGGCTTCATCAGAGGATTGGGTGCACTATGTCAGTGGTCCCCAACCTTTTTGGCACCAGGGACCGGCTTCAAGCAAGACCATTTTTACAAGGCCCGGCAGGGTTGGGCGGGACATGGGCGGGGCTTTGGTTATAGGGGGCGGGGTTATGAAGGGGGTTGGAGTTTAGTGCATTCTTATCTAGTTATGACATTAGAATGTCCTGACAGTACACACATAGGGCAGTGTATAATCCCCCCCCCCAGCACACACATAGGGCAGCATATAATTTATCTCCCCCCCCCAGTAATAGACAGCCCCAATCCCTCAGTAATAGACAGCCCCCACCTCTCAGTAATTAGCAGCCCCTCCCCCTGTAATAAGCAGGTCCCCCCTGTAATAAGCAGGTCCCCCAGTAGTAAGTAGCCCCCCCAGTAATAGGCAGCCCCTTCCCCTAATAAGTAGCCCCCACCCCCCAGTAATAACCAGCCCCCCAGTAATAGGCAGCCCCTTCCCCTGTAATAAGTAGCCCCCAGTAATAACCAGCCCTCCCAGTAATTGGCAGCCCCTTCCCCTGTAATAAGTAGCCCCCCAACCCATATACTTACCTCCTCCCTGCTGTCGCTCTCTGTCTGCTTGCCCTGACGTCAGCCCGGAACGCTTCCTCCCCGAGTCCTCTCCTGCGGAACTAATGAGCAGGGGACTCGGGGAAGAGTATCCTGGCTGCACAGACGTCAGTGTGCGCCGGCATCAGCGCGATTACCAGCGGGGAGCTGCGGCGCCCTCGCTGGTAATCGCTTCGGTGGTCAGCGGCGTCGGCACGCCGCGGGCCACATAGCACAAGGCAGCGGGCCAGATTCGGCCCGCGGGCCTTGTGTTTAGAGTAAAAGTTCCCGGCGGTGCCGCGGACCGGCGCTAAACACCCAACGGCCCGGCCCCGGTCCGCGGCCCGGCGGTTTGGGACCCCTGCACTATGTTGTACTGTGCTTGCTGAAGCTAGGGGATGGAGGTTATGCAATTTAGCATGCAGCTTCACAGTGGAGACAACAGTTCTGTGTATATAATGAAGATTTGGTTAGCTGCATCAGCAGTGTGAGCGCCAATCATTTGGTTTGTTTTGCTAGGAGAGTCATAGCTGCCAGAAAAGTACAACTGCAGAGACACCAGACACAAATGTGACAATACATGTGAGGTCACTGCTGCTCAAAGGCAACCCTACACAATACAATGAGCAGTGACTTCCCATAAACATGTCATAGCCCATGTGACAGATTTGCAGGATATCACTGCTCAGTTTCATTCAGTGACATGCTGACAGTATAGAAGATCTTTTGGCAACATAATAAAATAATTCAGACAACCTCTTTAAGCTGACTGAGTTCTGTGTCAAATATATTTATATGAGGCAAATTGAAAATCTAAAATAAATAAAAGTGACATTTTCAGGTTTTTCCAATTTTGACGTTGGGGTTAATAGTCAACTGCATTTTGTTCTCTTTGGTTGCTAAATTGAAAATTAAAGGGGTTTTTCCAGGGAAATACTATTTATTCACTGTCATTGGCATAGGTCATTAACAGTTGATCGGCTGTGATCTGGCGCTCGGACCCTGGCCAAACAGCTGATGAGGTGGCCGCTGTCAGCACCACTACTAACAGTTGCATGGAGCTGAATCGGCTGCTTTTTGTTGTAGTGTGTATGTTGTAGAAACAAGACGTACCCAAAGATGGTGGAATTTCATTTTTCTATTTTACTCCATTACATTATTTAAATTTTTTTCAGTACAAAATATTATACCGTGGTAAAACACAACTCATCACACAAAAAACAAGCCCTCAGACATTTACATTGATGGTTATATAAAAGAGTTATGATTTTTTAAAAGGGCCCTGGCAGCTCACCTTAGAAATTTACCAGAAAATAGGTGTTAGCTTTTTTTCACCTGTACTGCTAGCCATTATGGACCTGCTTTCCTCCCAAAACATATACTATTTACAGGGGATATGATTTATGCTCTGAAAAATCAGGCCTAAATACAACAGCATCCATCAGTTAACCCAATTACATCAGTGGTGTTTACATCATATAATGATGTAGCAAGCCAATCTGGTGTGTATGGGCGTGTATTCACGCCCATTGAAAATGATGGGCTTTATTGCGTGTATATATGCGGCAAAACAGAACATGCATTTTTTTGCAATCGCATTTCATTATGTAATTCTGACAGGATTTTGTCAGCAGAACTGCGTAAGTCAATATAATTGCCTACAAATTACTCAATATCACAAAGGCAAACAGTATACTTACCACTACAACCTTGGTATTATTACACACTGTACCCTAGAATGTGTACTTATTCCAGGAAATGAGTGGCTGGGTGCCCTTTTCTTGATGCTCGTTCGAGTATTAGGGTGTTCGAGATGCTCAATACTCGAGACGAGCACCACGCGGCACTTGACTCCATTACATTTCCTTCGCTGAGACATTTGCGCCCCTTTCTGGCCAATAGAAACACAGGGAAGGCATTACAACTTCCTCCTGTGACGTTCCAGCCCTATCCCACCCCCCTGCAGTGAGTGGCTGGCGAGATCAAGTGACCCCCGAGTATTTAAATCTGCTCCGCCCGCGGCTCGCCACAGACACAAACTAAGAGAGATCAGGGACAGTGCTGCTGCTGTTGCTGGTTTAGGGAGAGTGTTAGCGTCTACAAGAACCCCAACGGTCCTTCTTAGGGCCACAGCTCACCTAGTGCACTACTGTTGTGGGTGCTGAGAACAGTTTGCCTTTTTTTTTTGGTATATCGGGCGTGCAGCCCCATTACAGCTATAGCGTTCTCAGGCTGCAGTCTGTACTAAGTAGTATAGGGGAAGTATTGGTGAGGCAGGGACAGTGGTAGTGTGGAATCATGTCTACCTGTGCATTTAACTTCGTGGTTTCTGGGAGTTGTAGTACCTCAGCATTGCAGTGCAAGGCCTCAGTTCAGCCTTCAGTGTCATTTTTGCAGGGGGCAGTTAGCGTAACGTAAGCGCTCTCTGCCTCCAAGTGCACGTTTAAAAAGCACTAATATTTTTCTCCGCTCTGTGTTACCAGTCAGCTGTTGGCGCAGTGTACGGTGCCAGACAGCCATAGAGGGAGAGTCCAATACACACTCCATTGCCTGCATTGCATTGAAAAAAAACCTAATTTTAAAAAAGGACTTCTTTTTTACGTCTGCTTGTAACCCAGTGCACATTACTGCGTGGCCTGTGGGACTTGAGGTGAATCTCAACTGCATAGTGCACTGCAAGGCCTCAGTTCAGCCTTCAGTGTCATTTTTTGCTGGGGGCAGTTAGTGTAACGTAAGCGCTCTCTGCATCCAAGTGCACGTTTAAAAAGCACTAATATTTTTCTCCGCTCTGTGTTACCAGACAGCTACCGGCGTAGTGTACGGTGCCAGACAGCCATAGAGGGAGAGTCCAATACACACTCCATTGCCTGCATTGCATTGGAAAAAAACTAATTTTAAAAAAGAACTTCTTTTTTACGTCTGCTTGTAACCCAGTGCACATTACTGCGTGGCCTGTGGGACTGGAGGTGCATCTCAACTGCATAGTGCACTGCTAGTCCTGCTTGCATCCTACCTTATAATTTAGCTCAGGCTTCTTTTTGCATTGTATAACCACTGGTAGCCACCAACAGCGCGGCAAGAATTAAAATTTTTTTTACACCGCTCTGTCTCTGCTCGATTCTTAATCCAGCATGCTGAGGGGTAGGGGTAGGGGCACAAGACGTGGACGTGGTCGCAGTCGAGGACATGGAGTCCCAAGTGAGGGTGTGGGTACAGGCCGAGTTCCTGGTCCAGGTGAATCGCAGCCGGCTGCTGCGGGAGTAGGAGAGAGGACAGTTTCTGGGGTCCCCAGCTTCATATCGCAATTTTTGGGTCCACGTGGTAGACCTTTATTAAAAAATGAGCAGTGTGAGCAGCTCCTGTCGTGGATGGCAGAAAGTGCATCCAGCAATCTATCGACCACCCAGTCTTCTACGCCGTCCAGTGCTGCAACTCTGAATCCTCTCGCTGCTGCTCCTCCTTCCTCCCAGCCTCCTCACTCCATGAAAATGACACATTCTGAGGAGGAGGCAGACTCCTAGGAACTGTTCTCGGGCCCCTGCCCAGATTAGGCAGCAATGGTTCCTCTCCCATCGGAGGAGTTTGTCGTGACCGATGCCCAACCTTTGGATAGTTCCCGGGTCCGGGGTATGAGGCTGGGGACTTCGGGCAACTGTCTCAAGAGCTTTCAGTGGGTGAGGAGAACAATGACGATGAGACACAGTTGTCTATCAGTGAGGTAGTAGTAAGAGCAGTAAGTCCGAGGGAGGAGCGCACAGAGGATTCGGAGGAAGAGCCGCTGGACGATGAGGTGACTGACCCCACCTGGTGTGATAAGCCAACTGAGGACCGGTCTTCAGAGGGGGAGGCAAGTGCAGCTGCAGGACAGGTTGGAAGAGGCAGTGGGGTGGTCAGGGGTAGAGGTAGGGCACCAGCGAATACTCCACCAGCTGTTTCCCAAAGCACCCCCTCTCGCCAAGCCACCGTGCAGAGGCCAAGGTGCTCTAAGGTGTGGCAGTTTTTCACTAAGACGCCGGACGACCGAAGAACTGTGGTGTGCAACCTTTGTCACGCTAAGATCAGCCGGGGAGCCACCACCACCAGCCTCACCACCACCAGCATGCGCAGGCATATGATGGCCAAGCACCCCACAAGGTGGGACGAAGGCCGTTCACCGCCTACAGCTTGCGCCACTGCCTCTTCCCCTGTGCCCCAACCTGCCACTGAGATCCAACCACCCTCTCAGGACACAGGCACGACCGTCTCCTGGCCTGGACCCACACCCTCACCTCCGCTGTCCTCGGCCCCATCCAGCAATGTCTCTCAATGCAGCGTCCAGCTGTCGCTAAGAGAATCGTTGGAGCGAAAGCGCAAATACGCCGCCACGCTCAAGCTTTAAATGTCCACATAGCCAAATTGATCAGCCTGGAGATGCTCCCCTACAGGCTGGTGGAAACTGAGGCGTTCAAAAACATGATGGCGGCGGCAGCCCCGCGCTACTCAGTCCCCAGTCGCCACTATTTTTCACGGTGTGCCATCCCAGCCCTGCACGACCACATCTCACGCAACATCGTACGCGCCCTCACCAACTCGGTTACTGCCAAGGTCCACTTAACAACGGACATGTGGACAAGCACAGGCGGGCAGGGCCACTATATTTCCCTGACGGCACATTGGGTGAATTTAGTGGAGGCTGGGCCCGAGTCAGAGCCTGGCACCGCTCATGTACTACCCACCCCAGAATTGCAGGCCTCAGATCGGTGCTGGTATCTGTGGCAGTGTATGCCACCTCCACTAAACCTTCCTCCTCCTCCTCCTCCTCCTCCTACGCAACCTCTACCTCGCAATCAAGACTTGTCACCAGCAGCACGTTGCCAGCAGTCGGTGTCGCGCGGCGCGGCAGCACAGCGGTGGGCAAGCGTCAGCAGGCCGTGCTGAAGCTACTCAGCTTAGGAGAGAAGAGGCACACGGCCCACGAACTGTTGCACAGTCTGACAGAGCAGACCGACCGCTGGCTTTCGCCACTGAGCCTCCAACCGGGCATGGTCATATGTGACAATGGCCGTAACCTGGTGGCGGCTCTGCAGCTCGGCAGCCTCACGCACATGCCATGCCTGGCCCACGTCTTTAATTTGGTGGTTCAGTGGTTTTTGAAAGGATACCCACACTTGTCAGACCTCCTCGGCAAGGTGCGCCGGGTCAGCGCACATTTCCGCAAGTCCAACACGGACGCTGCCACCCTGCGCACCCTGCAACATCGGTTTAATCTGCCAGTGCACCAACTGCTTTGCGACGTGCCCACACGGTGGAACTCTACGCTTCACATGTTGTCCTCGCTGTATGAGCAGCGTAGAGCTAAAGTGGAATACCAACTCCAACATGGGCGGCGTGGTGGGAGTCAGCCTCCTCAATTCTTCACAGAAGAGTGGGCCTGGATGGCAGATATCTGCCAGGTCCTTGGAAACTTTGAGGAGTCCACCCTGATGGTGAGCGGCGATGCTGCAATCATTAGCGTCACCATTGCCCTGCTATGCCTCTTGAGAACTTCCCTGCAAAGCATAAAGGCAGATGCTTTGCGGGCGGAAACGGAGGCTGGATAGTCAGAGCACCCTCATGTCTATATCTCAGCGCGTGGAGGAGGAGGAGGAGTGGGAGGAGCCTGAGGGGGAAGAGACAGCTGGGCCCACTGCAGAGGGTGCCCATGCAGCTTGCCTCTCATCCATTCAGCGTGTATGGCCTGAGGAGGAGGATACTCAAAGTGATCTTCCTAGTGAGGACAGCCATATGTTGCCTACAGGTACCCTGGCACACATGGCTGACTTTATGTTAGCATGCCTTTCTCGTGACCCTCGTATTAGACGCATTCTGTCCACTACTATTACTGGGTGTACACACTGCTCGACCCACGGTAAAAGGAGAACCTTTCCACTCTTATTCCTGAAGAGGAAAGGGGTTCGAGAGTGATGCAATACCACAGGGCCCTGGTGGACAAACTAATGGTAAACTTCCCATCTGACAGCGCTAGTGGCAGAAGGCACAGTTCCGAGGGGCACGTAGAAGGGGAGGCGCGGAGATCAGGCAGCATGTTCAGCGCAGGCAGGAGAACACTCTCCAAGGCCTTTGCCAGCTTTATGGCTCCCCAGCAAGACTGTCTCACACCTCCCCAGTCCAGGCTGAGTCGGAGGGAGCGCTGTAAGAAGATGGTGAGGGAGAACGCAGCCTATTGTACCACCGTCCTCTGTGACGCCTCTGCTCCGTAAAACTACTGGGTGTCAAAGCTAGACATGTGGCCCGAACTCGCGCTGTATGCCCTGGAGGTGTTGGCGTGCCCTGCGGCTAGCGTCTTGTCAGAGACGGTGTTTAGTGCAGCTGGGGGAATCATCACGGACAAGCGTACCCGCCTGTCAACTGACAGCGCCAACAGGCTTACACTCATAATGATGAACAAAGCCTGGATTTCCCCTGACTTCTCTGCTCCACCAGCGCACAGCAGCGCTACCTAAAGAACTTTGTCAATTTGTGTATGGTATTCGTCCTCCTCCTTCGGCTCCTCCTCCTGAAACCTCTCGTAATCACCGCGAATGGGCAATTTTTCTGTGGGCCAAAAGGCTCATATAACTTTTCTAAATAATATTTATCTGTTTCAATTCTCATTAAAGCATTGAAACTTCCACCTGAACCAATTGTTTTTTAGACTGGGCTTCCTCCAAGCCTAGTTAAAAATTAAGCCACAGTACGCTAAGCGATTAATGGGTTTCACCTGCCCTCTGGGTTGGGCATGGGCAATTTTTCTGGGGTACATTTGTACTGTCGGTATAACAATTTTTCGGGCCCTCGCCTACAATGTAATCCAAGTAATTTTTATGGGCTTCGCCTGCACTCATGGTACACCACTGTGTCTGGGGTTGGCCTACACATTTGCTACAGAAATGTAACTCTGTTCTGCCTACCTACACTTCTGCCACAGTAATGCTACAGGGGTCTGACTATACTTCAGCAACAGAAATGTTACTTCGGTCTGCTGATACTTCTGCTCCTGAAATGTTACCTTGGTTGGTGTATACTGTTACTACTGTAATTTTACTAATACTGGGCTCTGCCCATAATGCTTCAACAGAAATGTTACTGGGGCATGTCTATACTGCTATAACGGAAATGTAACTAATAGTGGGCTTTGCCCATACTGCTTCTACGTTACTGTTGCTGGGGCCTGTCTATACTCCTACTACTGAAATCTTACCAATACAACGCTCTCCCTACACTGCTGCCAGGGAAATGTGAATCTGCTGCTTTGTCCCTACTGCTTCTACGTTGCTGTTGCTGGGGCCTGACTATATTACTACTACTGAAATGTTATCAATACTATGCTCTCCCTACACTGCTGCCAGGGAAATGTGAATCTGCTGCTTTGTCCCTACTGCTTCTACGTTACTGTTGCTGGGGTCTGTCTATACTCCTACTACTGAAATCTTACCAATACTATACGCTCCCTACACTGCTGCCAGGGAAATGTGGATCTGCTGCTTTGTCTCTACTGCTGCTACGTTACTGTTGCTGTGGCCTGTCTATACTCCTACTACTGAAATCTTACCAATACTACGCTCTGCCTACACTGCTGCTAGGGAAATGTGAATCTTCTGCTTTGTCTCTACTGCTTCTACATTACTGTTGCTGGGGCCTGACTATACTCCTACTACTGAAATCTTACCAATACTATGCTCTCCCTACACTGCTGCCAGGGAAATGTGAATCTGCTGCTTTGTCCCTACTGCTTCTACGTTGCTGTTGCTGGGGCCTGACTATACTCCTACAACTTAAATCTTACCAATACTATGCTCTCCCTAAACTGCTGCCAGGGAAATGTGAATCTGCTGCTTTGCCCATACAGCTTCTACGTTACTGTTACTGGGGTCTGTCTATACTGAAACTACTGAAATGTTACTGGGGTCTGTGTATACTGCTGCAAATGAAATGTTAGTGGGGTCTGTCCTCACTGCTGCCAATGAAATGTTACAGGGGTTTGTGCATACTCTTACCGCTGAAATGTTACTAATTCTCGGCTCTGCCTATACAGCTGCTACTGCAATGTTACAGGGTAGTGGAACCGGAGGCTTCCCAAAGACATGATGGTGGCGAGGCCACGCTAATAGGTTCCACAGGCGCGACAACTTTTCATCGAAACGTGCATATAACCACGGACACGGGCACAGGACACGTACTGCCTCAAAAACTTCCCCGTCCTCCTCCTCCAACAATGAAAACATTCTTGGCCGAAGCCCACCTGCATTTAATCTGACGTTAGCTGTGCTGTCCAGGGCACTGCAATGAGATATATTTATGTACCGCCGGTGGCTTCCAGGGAGCCACCCATGCTGTCGGTCCACACGGACTTCACATTAGGGAGATGTACCTGCCTGTTTATACTCATAAAAAACTCTAGTCTGGGGGCGTGGCCTAGCCGAGCTGAAAGATGGCAGCATAGTCTCTGCGCTCCGGCCATAACCACCGCAAAACCGACTGTAATAGCAGCCCTCCGCTCACCTGTCACTACACAGTGCAGCCTCCGGTTCTCCTCACAACAGCGATGACCCGCCGGCGTCCCTCTCGGTCTCAGCCGAGACGTCTGGAAGAATTCTTCCCCCCTTCGGAGGTCCCGCGCCTGAGAGCCGACAGCCTCCCGGCTTCTCCCAGCTCGCAAACGGCGCTCAGAGAGGAGGAGAGCGCCGACAATGATTCGGACCACGCAGAACATTGGCCCCTGGACCGGGAACTGCAGGAATCGGTGAGTGAAGCGTCTTCACCCTCCCCTCACGGCCAGAGAGACAGGGAGAGACAGAGCCCCCCATTGCGGTCCCACACTAAAATGGCGGCGGCCACCCCAGCCTCCACAAAACATGGCCACCCACACCATGCTGAAACTGCTTCAGATATCTCACCCATACAGCAGTCCCAGCCAGAACAAGTTAAGGCATCCCTGCAGGACTGTGAATGCGGCGATATGCTGCCTGTCAACCCTCTTATTTCACCCCTCATGCTGGCAGGAGGGAAAAGACAGAAAACCCCCTCACAAGCTCACAACAAAATGGCTGCTGCCATATCTGTGCCTGCAAAGCAGGGGTCTCATCACACATTAAACTCCCCTTCGGACAGTCCACTGAAACAGCGCCTTAGAACAGATGAAGGGAGCTCCTCTGACAACCAACCAGAATCACTACATAAATTCATAACGTCCCTACCATCGTCTTCTCAGCCGGCTTCAGAAGCATTCATCGAAAGCATGGTAGTGGCCCTAAGCGACTCCTTTCAAGCCAGCTTCAAATCTCTCAACTCATCCATAAGAAACACAATTGATTCTATTGGAGAGAGAGTGTCGCATACCGAAAATAAAATGGGTGAAATAACACAATCCCATAACGCCTTAATCGATGCGCACTACGGCTTGGTAGAAGAAGTATCCCAGCTTAAAACCAAGCTCGCCGATATAGAGGACAGGAATAGGCGAAATAACATAAAATTCCGCGGTATTCCAGAATCTATTGCGCCATCTGAACTGTCCAACTATCTAAAAAATTTCAATCAGGAGGCTGGAACCGGCACACGTCATGGGGCGGAGCTATGCGATGACATGTACAAGGGGGCGGAGCCAAAATGCCGATGCTGCCGAGCGGAGCCGAAGGGAGAAGACCGCACAGCGCAAGCACGTCTAAAAAAGCAAGAAGACACCGAAATTAGACGGAACCATGGCGACGGGGACGCTAGCAACGGAGCAGGTAAGTGAAGAACTTCTGTATGGCTCATATTTAATGCACGATGTATATTACAAAGTGCATTAATATGGCCATACAGAAGTGTATAACCCCACTTGATTTCGCGAGACAACCCCTTTAATCGAGACTCATTTGAAACTCCTTACACGCTGGTACTTCACCCCTCTGGTTCTTACCAGAAGGGGACTATCCGATAGCGACAGATGTTGGAGAAAATGCAACAATAAAGGCTCTCTCATTCATATTTTTTGGTCTTGCCCTCTTTTAATCCCTCTTTGGAAAGAAGTCTATAATCTTATATATAGACTCACAGCCTTCTGTCTTCCTTTCTCTCCAGAGCTTGCTTTGATGCTAATTAGCACAAATAAAATGCCTACACATCTCAAAAAATTGGCGGGCCATATACTCCTAGCTACAAAATCTCTCATTGCAAGACGTTGGAAAACCGAGATTTTTCCAACGCTGCCTGACCTCATCAACCTAGTGTCGGAACACTGTCTTTATAAAAAGATTTTGGCCCTTAGAAACAATGACCTCATTAGATTTGAAATAATGTGGAAGCCTTGGACCAACACATTCCACCCATAAGAAAAATTTTCTCGGTGAATCTGTACTTTTCATCCTTTATCTAATAAACATTTCATTCTCTTCATCTCCCTTTACTCTCCAGTACACCCTAACCCTCTCCCCCCCTCCCCCTCCCCCAATCCACATATACTCTCACACCATATTTTCAAACCATTTCTAAACCGTTTCATTCCGTATTGACTAATTATGTTAGACTACTAATGGTTACGAATACAGTTAACTTTTTCATAGGCATAAATGAATGCCATGTACACAAGATTTACGTAAACTGCTAATACTTAAAACGTGATTTTTCTTTCTATTTCTGTAACCTTTACCAGAAAACAATAAAAAACTATTGATTGAAAGAAAAAAAAAACTCTAGTCTGACTGGGGCATGCATTGTGGGCCGAAGCCCGCCCGTATTTAATCTGACGTTACCTCAGCTGTGCTGGGCAATGCAATGGGATTTATTTATATACCGGCGGTGGCTTCCTGGGACCCACCCATGCTGTTGGCCCCACACGGAGTTGTAACTGCATGTGTCTACTTATAAAGAACCCCAGTCTGACTGGAGCATGCAGTGTGGGCCGAAGCCCACCTGCATTTAATCTGACGTTACCTCAGCTGTGCTGGGCACTGCAATGGGATTTATCTATGTACCGCCGGTGGGTTCCAGGGAGCCACCCATGCTGCCGGTCCACAGGGACTTCCCATAGGGGATTTGTACCTGCCTGTGTCTATGAATTAAAAACCCTGGTCAGGTTGGGGCATGCAGTGTGGGCCGAAGCCCACCTGCATTTAATCTGACGTTACCTCAGCTGTGCTGGGCACTGCAATGGGATTTATTTATGTACCGTCGGTGGGTTCCAGGGAGCCACCCATGCTGTCGGTCCACAGGGACTTCACATAGGGGATTTGTACCTGCCTGTGTCTATGAATTAAAAACCCCGGTCAGGTTGGGGCATGCAATGTGGGCTGAAGCCCACCTGCATTTAATCTGACGTTAGCTCTGCTGTCCAGGGCACTGCAATGGGATATATTTATGTACCGTCGGTGGGTTCCAGGGAGCCACCCATGCTGTGGGTGCACACGGAATTCCCATTGCGGAGTTGTACCTGCCTGTGACTATTTATAAAAAACCCCGGTCAGACTGGGGCATGCAGTGTGGACCGAAGCCCATCTGTATTTAATCTGACGTTAGCTCTACTATCCGTGGCACTGCATTGGGACAAACTACAGGAGTAATACAGCGCTAATGAGGCGTGCACAGCTACGCTAGCATAGGAGTCCGCTGTAGGCCCGCGACTGCTGAGGGTTTATGCAGAGGCCTATGTCCTGGGCGCAGTGAACGTCCGCTTCTGGCCTAGGATTGCTGAAGCTGTGGGCCAAGGCCTATGTCGTGGGCGCAGTGCAAGTCTGCCATGTTTGGCCACTCAGATCAATTTTTTGTTCATGTCTTGGGCTTCCTAGGACCCACCTATGCTGTTGGTGTAAACTTAGCTCACATCGCGGTGTTTGACCTGATTGGCACAAAGGCACTGTCTGACTTGCGTATGGGGTCAGAGCACAGATGGCTTTCCCCTTGCAGTGTAGATTGAGCTATGCGACACCTTGACAGAATGAATACTGTGTGGCACATGGATTCCCCATTGCTATGCCCACGTTTGCAGCTCCTGACGGAAGTGGCACAGGATTGGATGTCTCATTGCTTCTGTACAGCATTGTGGGTGATCGTCCCGCCCCTTTTAAAGAGGGTCGCTGCCTGGCCCTGCCAACCCTCTGCAGTGTGTGCCTCTGGTTCCTCCTCATGGCAGACGCACTTATAAATAGACATGAGAGTGGTGTGGCTATGAGGCCAGCGTGTGGCATGAGGGCAGCTGAAGGCTGCACAGGGACACTTTGGTGTGCGCTGTGGACACTGGGTCGTGCGGGGGGGTTGGGCAGCATGTAACCCAGGAGAAGTGGCAGCGGAGTGCCATGCAGGCAGTGATTGTGCTTTGTTGGAGGTAGTGTGGTGCTTAGCTAAGGTATGTCTTGCTAATGAGGGTTTTTCAGAAGTAAAAATTGTTGGGAGGGGGGGCACTCTTGCCGCTATTGTGGCTTAATAGTGGGACCTGGGAACTTGAGATGCAGCCCAACATGTAGCCCCTCGCCTGCCCTATCCATTTCTATATCGTTCCCATCACTTTCTTGAATTTCCCAGATTTTCACAAATGAAAACCTTAGCGAGCATCGGCGATATACAAAATGCTCGAGTCGCCCATTGACTTCAATGGGGTTCGTTACTTGAAACAAACCCTTGAGCATCACGGAAAGTTCGACTCGAGCAACGAGCACCCGAGCATTTTGGTGCTCGCTCATCTCTACTCACTTCCCAATGTAATAGAAACTTGAAATTTGGCACGAGCATTGATTATGTCATAAATAGGAAAAGTTAATAGGTCCCAACTCGATTATTCAATTCTAAGCACAAAAGAATTAGCGTCCAAATTTTACGTACGGAATCTAATTCTCTCACTTCCCAAGGTAATAGAAACTTGAAATTTGGCACGAGTATTGATTCTGTCATAAATAGGAAAAGCTAATGGATCCCAACTCGATTATTCAACTCTAAGCGCCAAAGAATTATCATCCAAATTTTACGTACAGAATCTAATTCTCTCACTTCCCGATGTAATTTGGCACGAGCATTAATTCTGTCATAAATAGGAAAAGGTAATGAGTCCCAACTTGATTATTCAATTCTAAGTGCAAAAGAATTAGCAACCAAATTTTACGTACGGAATCTAATTCTCTCACTACCTGATGTCATCTATATATATATATATATATATATATATATATATATATATATATATATATATATAAAAATGAATGTATGTCTGTCTGTCTGTCCGTTAAGGATTAGTACAGCATTCATCCAATCGCCATGAAACTTTGGGAAATTGTTGAGTACACTCCTGGGAAGATTACTGGCATAGTACAACTATCTTACGATAGGTGGCGCGTGCGAACATCGTCGACAGGTATGCCCCCCAGACAAAGATCATTTGATTTCCATCTTAAGCACGAAAGCAAAAGGCATTACGAGCAAGCATATTCAACTACAAAATGATGCATCCGTCAAACGTTTCGCAAGACAATTGCTGCATATTGAGAATGCTGAGGTAAAATGAATGCTGCACTGTGATTGGTTGCTATTTCTTATACTACTGAGGTTACATGAAAGCTGTGCTGTGATTGGTTGCTATATATTATACCGCTGAGGTAAAATGAATGCTGCACTATGATTGGTTGCTATTTTTTATATTGCTGAGGCAGAATAAAAGTTGTGCTGTGGTTGGTTGTTATTTCTCTTACTGCTGAGGTAACATGAAAGCTGCGCTGTCATTGGTTGTTATATATTATACTGCTGAGGTAACATGAAAGCTGTGCTGCGATTGGTTGTTATATATTATACCACTGAGGTAACATGAAAGCTGCGCTGTGATTGGTTGTTATTTATATATATGAAAACGAATGTATGTATGTCCGTCTGTCTTCGCAGCAATGCGCGACGGGTAAGCTAGTTTACTATAAATAACTAGAAGTTATTTATAGCAAACATTCCAGAGAACTCCTCTAAGAATAGTTGCTCCCAATTAGTAGATTTTTTGTTTAATAACTATATTTTAAAATGTATTGGACAAAAGATGCATACTAACTAAACTTATGAAGTTGGGTATGCAAAATGTAGAAATGGGTAGTTCTGTAGTTATTTAAAGTATAGTAGTTGCAAATTATTAAACAGCATGTATGCAAGTACTTGCATAAAAATGGAGTAATTACCCAGAGCCAGCATGGGTTTGTAACAAACAAATTCACCGGGGCAGAGGGTACTTTAATAGCAACGTCTTACTCACAGAAAAAGACCCTACAAATATATTTTATTAATATTTCATTAAAATGTCCTCAGCTAAAGGACCATATACACAGAGCAACAACAAAACATATACAAAGAAAAGAGCCTAAATCATCTATTGTGGAATAAGGAATTCCCTTTTTATTTGATTTGAAGGGTCTCCTTTTGATATATACACACTGTGAAGCTTAATAGAACGTATCAATCCTGCAAAATATGGTCTTGGTGATACAAAAGAGATCCATACTAGAGAGGGTATAGCCTTCTGCAGTAAGGCTTCAAAATAGTACAAGGATAACGTGTTGTAACATTATTTGATGTTCAGGACCAGATGGACTCATCTAAATCTAATAAGTCCAGTCTGCATATCACTGTCCTATTGTTATACAATAGAGATGAGCGAACGTACTCGTCCGAGCTTGATATTCGTGCGAATATTACGGTGTTCGGGATGCTCGTTACTCGTAACGAGTACCACGCGGTGTTCCGGTTACTTTCAGTTTCCTCTCTGAGACGTTAGCGCGCTTTTCTGGCCAATTGAAAGACAGGGAAGGCATTACAACTTCCCCCTGTGACGTTCAAGCCCTATACCACTCCCCTGCTGTGAGTGGCTGGGGCGATCAGATGTCACCCGAGTATAAAAGTCAGCCCCTCCCGCGGCTCGGCTCAGATGCCGTGTGAGTTAGTGAGGGAAAGTGCTGGTCTATTGGAGTTGCTGTAGGGAGAGTGTTTGTAGTGAGTGTAGGCTTCAAGAACCCCAACAGTCCTTCTCAGGGCCACATCTACGTGTGTGCAGGCTGCTGTTAGCAGTGGAATTTTTTTTTTTTTTTCCTCAAAATCGGCAGTGCAGAGCATTGCACCCGGTATTAGGGACAGAAGTGGTGCTTAGGCAGGGAGAGTGTTAGGAGTGAGTGTAGCCTTCAAGAACCTCAACGGTCCTTTCTAGAGCCAAATTTAACCGTGTGCAGTACTGTGCTGGCTGCTGTTAGCAGTGTTGCATATTTTTTTTTTTTTCAAAAAATCGTCTGTGCAGAGCATTGCACCCTCCATTGATACTACAGGGACAGAATTGTGTAGGCAGGGCCACAACACAGTTATTGTTCATTGAATATCCGCAGTGGGGCCCTCCCTTTGCAAATTAGTGAAAAAATTATATTTGGCCTGCCTGTGTCAGTCCTAAGGTCTCCGTGTACGTGTGTGCTGCGTGGAGAACGTACAAAAATCAAACGCAACCAGCTACGGTTTACTGCAGGCTTGCGCCATTGTCTTTCCTGACTGGCAAATACCTGCTCTGCCAGAGTTAATAACTCTGCTACACTAAAGTTGTGTGACACTTTTTCAGGGCCACACCACAGTTATTAAACGTATTGTTCATTGAATATCCGCAGTGGGGCCCTCCCTTTGCAAATTAGCGAAAAAATTATATTTGGCCTGCCTGTGTCAGTCCTAAGGTCTCCGTGTACGTGTGTGCTGCGTGGAGAACGTACAAAAATCAAACGCAACCAGCTACGGTTTACTGCAGGCTTGCGCCATTGTCTTTCCTGACTGGCAAATACCTGCTCTGCCAGAGTTAATAACTCTGCTACACTAAAGTTGTGTGACACTTTTTCAGGGCCACACCACAGTTATTAAACGTATTGTTCATTGAATATCCGCAGTGGGGCCCTCCCTTTGCAAATTAGCGAAAAAATTATATTTGGCCTGCCTGTGTCAGTCCTAAGGTCTCCGTGTATGTGTGTGCTGCGTGGAGAACGTACAAAAATCAAACGCAACCAGCTACGGTTTACTGCAGGCTTGCGCCATTGTCTTTCCTGACTGGCAAATACCTGCTTTGCCAGAGTTAATAACTCTGCTACACTACAGTTGTGTGACACTTTTTCAGGGCCACACCACAGTTATTAAACGTATTGTTCATTGAATATCCGCAGTGGGGCCCTCCGTTTGCAAATTAGCGAAAAAAATTATATTTGGCCTGCAGGCTTGCGCCAATTTATTTCCTGCCTGGGAAATCAAATCACTGGTAATACAGCATGCTGAGGGGTAGGGGTAGGCCTAGAGGACGTGGACGCGCCCGAGGACGCAGAGGGCCAAGTGAGGGTGTGGGCACAGGCCGAGCTCCTGATCCAAGTGTGTCGCAGCTGACTGCTGCGCGATTAGGAGAGAGGCACGTTTCTGGCGTCCCCACATTCATCGCCCAATTAATGGGTCCACGCGGGAGACCTTTATTAGAAAATGAGCAGTGTGAGCAGGTCCTGTCCTGGATGGCAGAAAGTGCTTCGAGCAAGCTATCATCCACCCAGAGTTCTGCGCCGTCCAGTGCTGCAAATCCGAATCCTCTGTCTGCTGCTCCTCCTTCCTCCCAGCCTCCTCACTCCACTACAATGACACATGCTCAGGAGCGGGAAGACTCCCAGGAACTTTTCTCGGGCCCCTGCTCAGATTGGACAGCAGTGGTTCCTCTACCACCAGAGGAGTTTATCGTCACTGATGCCCAACCATTGGAAAGTTCCCGGGGTCCGGGGGATGAGGCTGGGGACTTCCGGCAACTGTCTCAAGACCTTTCAGTGGGTGAGGAGGACGATGACGATGAGACACAGTTGTCTTGCAGTGAGGTAGTAGTAAGGGCAGTAAGTCCGAGGGAGCAGCGCACAGAGGATTCGGAGGAAGAGCAGCAGGACGATGAGGTGACTGACCCCACCTGGTGTGCAACGCCTACACAGGACAGGTCTTCAGAGGGGGAGGCACAGGCAGCAGCCGGGCAGGTTGCAAGAGGCAGTGCGGTGGCCAGGGGTAGAGGCAGGGCCAGACCGAATAATCCACCAAGTGTTTTTCCAAAGCGCCCCCTCGCGCCATGCCACCCTGCAGAGGCCGAGGTGCTCTAAGGTCTGGCAGTTTTTCACAGAGACGCCTGACGACCGACAAACAGTGGTGTGCAACCTTTGTCGCGCCAAGATCAGCCGGGGAGCCACCACCAACAGCCTCACCACCACCAGCATGCGCAGACATATGATGGCCAAGCACCCCACAAGGTGGGACGAAGGCCGTTCACCGCCTCCGGTTTGCACTGCTGCCTCTCCCCCTGTGCCTCAACCTGCCACTGAGATCCAACCTCCCTCTCAGGACACAGGCACGACCGTCTCATGGCCTGCACCCACACCCTCACCTCCGCTGTCCTCGGCCCAATCCAGCAATGTCTCGCACCGCACCGTCCAGCCGTCGCTAGCGCAAGTCTTTGAGCGGAAGCGCAAGTACGCCGCCACGCACCCGCACGCTCAATCGTTAACCGTCCACATAGCCAAATTTATCAGCCTTGAGATGCTGCCGTATAGGGTTGTGGAAACGGAGTCCTTCAAAGCTATGATGGCGGCGGCGGCCCCGCGCTACTCAGTTCCCAGTCGCCACTACTTTTCCCGATGTGCCGTCCCAGCCCTGCACGACCACGTCTCCCGCAACATTGTACGCGCCCTCACCAATGCGGTTAGTGGCAAGGTCCACTTAACTACGGACACGTGGACAAGCACAGGCGGGCAGGGCCACTACATCTCCCTGACGGCACATTGGGTGAATTTAGTGGAGGCTGGGACAGAGTCAGAGCCTGGGACCGCTCACGTCCTACCCACCCCCAGAATTGCGGGCCCCAGCTCGGTGGTGGTATGTTCGGCGGTGTATGCTTCTTCCACTAAAGCACCCTCCTCCTCCTCCTCCTCCTCAACCTCTGTCTTGCAATCTAGATGTGTCAGCAGCAGCAGGACGTCGCCAGCAGTCGGTGTCGCGCGGCGTGGCAGCACAGCGGTGGGCAAGCGTCAGCAGGCCGTGCTGAAACTACTCAGCTTAGGAGATAGGAGGCACACGGCCCACGAACTGCTGCAGGGTCTGACAGAGCAGACCGACCGTTGGCTTGCGCCGCTGAGCCTCCAACCGGGCATGGTCGTGTGTGACAACGGCCGTAACCTGGTGGCGGCTCTGCAGCTCGGCAGCCTCACGCACGTGCCATGCCTGGCCCACGTCTTTAATTTGGAGGTTCAGCGCTTTCTGAAAAGCTACCCACGCTTGTCAGACCTGCTCGTAAAGGTGCGCCGGCTCTGCGCACATTTCCGCAAGTCCCACACGGACGCTGCCACCCTGCGCACCCTGCAACATCGCTTTAATCTGCCAGTGCACCGACTGCTGTGCGTCGTGCCCACACGGTGGAACTCTACGCTCCACATGTTGGCTAGGCTCTATGAGCAGCGTAGAGCAATAGTGGAATACCAACTCCAACATGGGCGGCGCAGTGGGAGTCAGCCCCCTCAATTCTTTTCAGAAGAGTGGGCCTGGTTGGCAGACATCTGCCAGGTCCTTCGAAACTTTGAGCAGTCTACCCAGGTGGTGAGCGGCAATGCTGCAATCATTAGCGTCACCATTCCTCTGCTATGCATCTTGAGAACTTCCCTGCAAACCATAAAGGCAGCCGCTTTGCGCTCGGAAACCGAGCCGGGGGAAGACAGTATGTCGCTGGATAGTCAGAGCACCCTCCTGTCTATATCTCAGCGCGTTCAGGAGGAGGAGGAGGAGCATGAGGAGGATGAGGAGGAGGGGGAAGAGACAGCTTGGCCCACTGCTGACCGTACCCATGCTGCTTGCCTGTCATCATTTCAGCGTGTATGGCCTGAGGAGGAGGAGGAGGAGGAGGATCCTGAAAGTGATCTTCCTAGTGCGGACAGCCATGTGTTGCGTACAGGTACCCTGGCACACATGGCTGACTTCATGTTAGGATGCCTTTCTCATGACCCTCGCATTCAACGCATTCTGGCCACTACAGATTACTGGGTGTACACACTGCTCGACCCACGCTATAAGGAGAACCTTCCCAGTCTCATTCCCGAAGAGGAAAGGGGTTCGAGAGTGTTGCTATACCACAGGACCCTGGCGGACAAGCTGATGGTAAAATTCCCATACGACAGCGCTAGTGGCAGAAGGCGCAGTTCCGAGGGCCAGGTAGCAGGGGAGGTGCGTAGATCGAGCAGCATGTACAGCCCAGGCAGTGCAACAGTCTTTAAGGGCCTGGCCAGCTTTATGGCTCCCCAGCAAGACTGAGTCACCGCTCCCCAGTCACGGCTGAGTCGGCGGGAGCACTGTAAAAGGATGGTGAGGGAGTACGTAGCCGATCGCACGACCATCCTCGGTGACGCCTCTGCCCCCTACAACTACTGGGTGTCGAAGCTGGACACGTGGCCTGAACTCGCGCTGTATGCCCTGGAGGTGCTTGCTTGTCCTGCGGCTAGCGTCTTGTCGGAGAGGGTGTTTAGTGCGGCTGGGGGAATCATCACAGATAAGCGTACCCGCCTGTCAACCGACAGTACCGACAGGCTAACACTCATCAAGATGAACAAAGCCTGGATTTCCCCAGACTTCTCTTCTCCACCAGCGGACAGCAGCGATACGTAAGCAATACGTAGGCTGCACCCGCGGATGGAAGCTACGTTCTCTCTCACCATCCAAAACGGGGACATTTCTGCTTCATCAATCTGTGTCTAATATTCCTCCTCCTCCTCCTGCTCCTCCTCCTGAAACCTCACGTAATCACGCTGAACGGGCAATTTTTCTTAGGGCCACAAGGCTCACTCATCTAATTTTTCTAAACAATTTTTATATGTTTCAATGCTCTTAAAAGCGTTGAAACTTTAACTAGAACCAATTTTTCGTTAAACTGGGCTGCCTCCAGGCCTAGTTACCACTTAAGCCACATTAACCAAAGCGATTAATGGGTTTCACCTGCCATCTTGGTTGGGCATGGCCAATTTTTACTGAGGTACATTAGTACTGTTGGTACACCAATTTTTTGGAGCCCTCACCTACAGTGTAATCATAGCAATTTGTATGTTCTTCGCCTGCACTCATGGTACAGAAGTGTGTGTGGGGTTGGCCTACACTTTAGCTACATAAATGTAACTTGGGCCTTGGCTATACTGCAGCTACTGAACTGGAACTAAGACTGCGCTCCCGCTATACTGCTGCTTCGGAATTGTTACTGGGGCCTGTCTTGAGTGCTACTATTGCTGACATGGAACGAAGACTGCGCTCCCGCTGTAATGCTGCTAGTGATATGTTAGTGGGGCCTGTCTTGAGTGCTACTATTGCTGACATGGAACGAAGACTGCGCTCCCGCTATACTGCTGCTTCGGAATTGTTACTGGGGGCTGTCTTGAGTGCTACTATTGCTGACATGGAACGAAGACTGCGCTCCCGCTATAATGCTGCTAGTGATATGTTAGTGGGGCCTGTCTTGAGTGCTACTATTGCTGACATGGAACGAAGACTGCGCTCCCGCTATACTGCTGCTTCGGAATTGTTACTGGAGCCTGTCTTGAGTGCTACTATTGCTGACATGGAACGAAGACTGCGCTCCCGCTATAATGCTGCTAGTGATATGTTAGTGGGGCCTGTCTTGAGTGCTACTATTGCTGACATGGAACGAAGACTGCGCTCCCGCTATACTGCTGCTTCGGAATTGTTACTGGGGCCTGTCTTGAGTGCTACTATTGCTGACATGGAACGAAGACTGCGCTCCCGCTATAATGCTGCTAGTGATATGTTAGTGGGGCCTGTCCTAATGCTACGGCTGAAATGTTACGAATTATGGGTTCTGCCTATACCGCTGCTAATGGTATGTCTCTGGGGTGTGGAAACAGAGGCTTCCCAAAGACATGATGGCGGCGAGGCCATTTCCCACCAACGCGGTTACTGTTAAGGTGCATATAACCACGGACACGTGGAGAGGACACGTAGTGCCTCAAAAACATCCCCCTCCTCCTCCAACAGGGAAAACATTCTTGGCAAATGCCTTTGCATTGGTTCGTCTGGTGGCAGTCCAAGAATTTCACCTTTACCGACACTACAAGAGAGCCCCCCCACCATCCCCCCGCCACGGCCCACTTAATCCTGGCCACATTCCGAAAACCAACAAAATAAAACCGCGCTACTAGGTCCGCAGTCACCACCACATTACCACCAACGGGGTTACTGTTAAGGTGCATATAACCACGGACACGTGGAGAGGACACGTAGTGCCTCAAAAACATCCCCCTCCTCCTCCAACAGGGAAAACATTCTTGGCAAATGCCTTTGCATTGGTTCGTCTGGTGGCAGTCCAAGAATTTCACCTTTACCGACACTACAAGAGAGCCCCCCCACCATCCCCCCGCCACGGCCCACTTAATCCTGGCCACATTCCGAAAACCAACAAAATAAAACCGCGCTACTAGGTCCGCAGTCACCACCACATTACCACCAACGCGGTTACTGTTAAGGTGCATATTACCAGTCTGACTGGGGCATGCAGACACCTTGACAGAATGAATAGTGTGTGGCACAAAGGTTCCCCATTGCTATGCCCACGTGTGCAGCTCCTGATGGCGGTGGCACAGGATTGGATTTCTCATTGCTTCTGTACAGCATTGTGGGCTATCGCCCCGCCCCTTTTAAAGAGGGTCGCTGCCTAGCCGTGCCAACCCCTCTGCAGTGTGTGCCTGCGGTTCCTCCTCATGGCAGACGCACTTCTAAATAGACATGAGGGTGGTGTGGCATGAGGGCAGCTGAAGGCTGCGCAGGGACACTTTGGTGTGCGCTGTGGGGGGGAGGGGGGGGGCGGTTGGTCAGCATGTAACCCAGGAGAAGTGGCAGCGGAGTGTCATCCAGGCAGTGATTGTGCTTTGTTGTAGCTAGTGTGGTGCTTAGCAAAGGTATGCCATGCTAATGAGGGCTTTTCAGAAGTAAAAGTTTTTGGGAGGGGGGGGGGGGCCCACTCTTGCCGCTATTGTGGCTTAATAGTGGGACCTGTGAACTTGAGATGCAGCCCAACACGTAGCCCCTTGCCTGCCCTATCCGTTGCTGTGTCGTTCCCATCACCTTCTTGAATTGCCCAGATTTTCACACATGAAAACCTTAGCGAGCATCGGCGAAATACAAAAATGCTTGGGTCGCCCATTGACTTCAATGTGGTTCGTTACTCGAAACGAACCCTCGAGCATCGCGGTAATTTCGTCCCGAGTAACGAGCACCCGAGCATTTTGGTGCTCGCTCATCTCTATTATACAACAATTGATTTATATAATTCAAATTTGTATGGATTAATTCAAATTTATATGGTTCAGTGCATTTCCGTTGGACCTCGCAACTCCTCAGGATTCATGTGGTCAGTTTTTATATATGAAGTTAGAGGGGAAAACTAACTCCACCTCTAGATCTTTATTACATTGCCCAGTCTGATTCAGTGCTGAACTTTGATTATTAGATAGCCCAAACTCATTTAACACTGAGTTGTGGGCACATCAGACCAACAGCTGATCCTGTATAGTCTAATCATGAAGGAACTGGTGATGACTGCTACCAGGTTACTCAGTTTCTGACTTAATATAACTGCGCTAGATTATATAGTAAAAGGTTTTGGGATGGCCAGAGATATATAGGAAAGAGCAATTGGCTCATACATCCAGCAACATTTAACCAACCCAAACCAGACAAACAACAGGGATAAAGTGAGTGAATGCTCAGGTAGCAGTCATCACCAGAGCGACATTGCATTTGCAGGTGTGAATGTAGACAAAATATCAGATGTAAAGAGTTTAGTTCATTATTTAGTCAACGGAGAAATCCACTCTTGTAAAATGTAGCTTGGCAGGCTGAGACTTGAGTGTTTTTAAACTGTGTTCACACTGCCTACACAGGCTCCAGAAGTTCCAGCGTATTTTATAGAAAGAATATTGATGTATACAAAAGCTTCTTCTGGTCATAACAATGGAAACCACAGTGGCTGGGCTGGATCCAGGTTTATAGGGGCCCTCAAGCAATAAAGACTCAGTGAACTCTTTGCGGTGCATCATGAAACACATCAGTAAAACTGCAAGTGTCTTCCACTATTTTTTCATGCATAATTTGATATAAGGTTAAAATAGAATGTTGAATTTATTATTTGGGTTGTTTCAAGTTTGGTTACACCATTTATATGCATATAATTGAAATAATGCTTTGATTTGCTTGATATAATAAAGCATTACTGGCAACCCAGCGTGTGATATACAATATTTTGTCATGTGAAACTACAGCTTCCAATGTAACGTGAGTAATGTTAAGGAAATGATGAAAGTTATAGTTTCACAAGCTAAAATACTGTGGACCTTATATGTGATCACAAAACGGATGTGACACTGCCAGAGACAGAATACACAATGACACTGAGTGACTCACAAGTGATGTCTTCTGGCCTCATTCCTATTCTTCTCTATCTACTCCAGACCTAAATGACTTTTCCAACTGGACCTAGATAAACTGGATGCTTATGTAGAAAAATGGCAAATTAAGTTCACCATCAATAAATGTAAGGTTATGCACATTGGCAGGAGAAACATATGTCACTATTATACACTAAATGGAGTACTACTAGGGAGATGGGAAAAGACCTGGGGTTACTAGTTGACTGCAGACTCAATTGGAGCAACCAATGCCAGTCAGCTGCTGCAAAGGCAAATAAAGTTTTGGGGTGCATTAAAAGAGGCATAAGGGTGAGTGATGAGAACATTATTCTTCCACTATATAAGGCACTTGTCAGGCCTCATATGGAATACTGGGTGCAGTTCTGAACACCAGTACTCAGGAAAGACAATGCAATGCTTGAGGAAGTTCTAAGAAAGGCAACAAAATTAATAAACAGAATGAGAAGACTGGAATACCCAGAGAGGTTATCAGAACTGGGATTATTCACCCTAAAAAGAGACGGTTAAGGGGCAACCAAAAAATTATGTATAAGTTTATTAGGGATCTCTCACATTATCTGTTTATACCCAGGACTATGATGGTAACAAGAGGGCATCCTCTATGGTTAGAGGAAAGAAGGTTTAACCCTTTCCAATCCACTGTCTGACCTCCGAAGACATTACGATTTAAGGCTGTACAGCTCCGATGTTGGAAGACGTCCGTCAGGGTTCTCTTACTGTATATTGCGAGCCTCTCTGCTGTTGGAGCCTATCCAACGTGTCACCTCATGTAGTACTAGCTTTAGCCAGCATATAGCGCCATTGTATAATGGCAGAAAAAGAGTAAGCCCCCTAGAAAAGAACAGAATACAAATTGGATTGGAAAGGGTTATCCACCGACACAAAAGAGGGTTCTTTACTGTAAGAGCAGTGAGACTGTGGAACTCTTTACCTGAGGACGTGTTAATGGCATAATCAATAGAGGATTTTAAAAGTGGACTAGACATCATTTTTAGAGTACTACAATATTACAGGATATAGACATTAAATAACCAGAAGGGTTATTGATCTCAAATGGTGATCCAGGGATTAGTCTGACTGCCATTGTGGAGGCAGGAAGCATTTCCCCCCCCCCCCCCCGCCCCCCCAGAATGAGGGTGAATTGGTTTCTGCCCACTGGGGGGAAGGGTTTGTCTTCCTCTGAATCAACAAGGCTGATGGAAAAAGGCTGAACTGGATGGGCATTTGTCTTTTTTCAGCCCAGCATACAATGTTACTTCATAGCTAATTCTTGCTTCTGTAGAGTTTATGGTCCAGGCACCTTTAACTCCTCTGAAAATCGTGCCATACTGCCATACATTGTGTCATTGAAAAATAATGCTACTCACAGTACCCTCTGAAATTATCTTTCCTTTTCTATGCAGGTCCAGACTACAATGAAGACTACTCCCAGCCACAGGTTCTCACTCTCATTAAACAGTTTCCCCATGCTACAGCTACCCCTGATAAAACTCTCAGTACCCTTACACAGTAATAATGCCCCCACATAGTGTAATTGGTCCCATTTTTGGCCCAACAAACTCAAATTGGACACTTTTATGCACCCCTCCTAATTTTTTAACTACATCTTTTTAATATAAGAACAGTAAGCTCCGCCCTCTCATTGGGACTCTGCTTATTACTTTGTTGCTTTCTGCTCACAAAATCACGTGCAGGGCCCAGCAGTATGTGTAACTTCAATACTGCTCCCCTGTAAACCCTTCCTGTCCAGCACCTCCAAGAAGAAGGTGCGAGAGAGGAGTTGACAGGGGAACAGTATTGCAGTCTCACATGTTGCCAGGCCTTGTGCATGATGTAGTGAGCAGGAGACTACATAGTGATTAGGGTCCAGGATATGTAGTGTACAGGATTGTACACTCCATAATTTAACTGTGAACTCTGAGATGAACAATAAAACTGTCACTTTAAGTTTTTGTTGGTCAACCACACTTTGTCTAGGAAAGCTCAGTCTAGTTCAGAGGCATGAGTTAAGCAGTCAGGAGATAGACAGTCTGGGATTCACAGAAGGGTTATACGCACAGGTTGATTAGTAGTAGAGCTTGGTATAAAATATAAGGAATTAGTTAGAAGGTAAAGTCGTCTGAGAGATCACAAAGAAGTCGGTTGGAGAAGAGTTCAAGGGGGGAGGTCTACAGGACAGTTTTCTAGACAGAGAGTTCCAGACAAGGAAGGAAGCTACTGACCAGTGTGGTGGGAAGGAGGGGAGAAAGTGTGGGTACGCAAAGTTTTTTAACATCTACTAGGAAAAGAAAAGACAGGAAAGAAATAGTTAAGCTTCATCAAGATAGAGGAAGAAAGCAACCAACATCAGGAAAATAGAAAGGAAATGGGGGAACTGTAATGCGCTAGAAATGAAGCTTGATACTAAAGGAAACAAATGAAACTTTACAGTTAAGAAAATAGAAGATGTGAGAAATAAAGAAAAGCAGGGGGGCAAAGTATAGAGCAGTGTTTCTCAACTCCAGTCCTCATGAACCCCCAAACAGGTCATGTTTTCAGGATTTCCTTACTATTGCACAGGCGATGTAATTATCATGAATCCCCCTGTTTGTCCTTTGTGTTCAGAAACATACCCATTATGGCCCTAATATTATGTCTGTATGCCCAGCAGAGCCCAAACTGAAAGGAACAATCGGTGGCTTTCAGAACAGAAATTTAGCTTGAAGGCGTTTTAGGCCCCATTACACACTTGTAGAGCCCTTGAGCCGCCAAAACGACAGAGAACCCCCACAATTGACCCCATTTTGAAAACTAGACCTTTTAACGAATTCATCTAGAGGTGTATTTCGTATTTTGACTCCACAGTTTTTTGAATGAATATAAGCAAAGAAGAAAAAATTATGATTTTCATTTTTTTTGGCAATAGTGTAATTTAAAAAAAAAAGTTTTCTTTGTATAGCACACATCTGAATGAAAAATTTCACCCCAAAATTGATATCCCTGTTTGTCCTGTGTTTAGAGACATAACCACTGCGACCCTTATTTTATGTCTGTATGTACGACAGGGCCAAAACCGAAAAGAGCATTGAAGTTCATCTGTTTTTATCTTTTACATGATCGCCACGTAAATTGGAAAATGGCAATCACGTGTCCAGAGACCACTCACTGCTGCTCTCGGTCATTTCTACAAGCTTTTGGCTACCTTTAGTAGCCAGGAATAAAGAGATTTTAAATTTCCCAGGCCCTCCCTGGCTTCTACGCTTGCGTTCGCCATTTTGTGCATGCACCGAAGCTGGAGAAAGGTCTGCGGATAAGGATTCCATCAGGGAACTGTAAGGACTGGCGGTTCGCGGGTCCGTCATGCCCGCACTGCCAATCCTGTCACACGTGCGGCTGCTGTGTGGCGCAGGAGGGCCCCGGTCCTCGTCACCTCCCCTGGCCACCGAGCTCCTCCTTGCCGCCGGGTTGCTAAGGACACGGTGGGTGTTGCCCCGCGACGCGTCTTCGGTATCATAGCAACCAGGCATGTGTCTTCTTTCCTGCCTCCTGCAGGGCTGGGGGCGGGTTCCCCAGTGCTGCTGGGTGCACTCAGCTGCTGTCAGGCTCCCTGCCCCAATCAGCTGCCGGGGCGGGAGCTCTGACAGCATTTAAACCTGCTAGTGTCTGCAGACCAGTGCCAGTGTTAGTTTGGTTTTCCTGCTACACCAGCGTACTTCGTGTTTTTGACTCCTGATATTGACGCTCGGCTTTTTGACCTGACGTTGCCTTTGCCTGACCCTCTTGTACCACGTACCCTCTCGTTGCTGACCCGGGTTGTCTGACTCTCCTTGCTGTTGTTTGTTCCAGTGTCTGTCCGTTTGTTAGTCCCAGTGTCCCCCTTCCTTAGTGAGTTAGGGGCCGTTGCCCAGTTGTCGCTCTGGGGCTTAGCCCAGGGGGGCAAGTAGGTAGGGACAGGGGTTGCGGGTATTTTCAGGGACTTCCAGTTTCCCGGACCCCGAGTCCTGACAGGAACCTTGCCAAAGGACTTAAGTAAGTAATATCACCTCCCCTCGTGAATCGGATCTGTGACAGGAGGTGAAATTTTAACATTTTTATAATTTTACATGATCGCCATTATCCATTGGATAGCGGTGATCCTGTGACTAGGGACTGCGTACCAGGCTCTTGCTAGCCATGCTCGAGCAATCCACGGCTTTTGTGCATGCATCCACCAGTCTGGTGACGGGCGCGTGCGCATAAGCTAGGATAAGGTCCGCGGATAAATCCGGGAGCCCTAGATATGTAATTTCATCCTACCTCATGGATATGATCTGTGAGGGTAGATGAAACTTAAACTTTTTAAACTTTTTTTTACTTTACATGATGTGATCATGTGACCGGGAACCACATACAGCAGTCCCTGGTGATATCTCTCTGCTCTTGTCTACACATGCTGGCCGGGAGCAGAGGTATTTCAATTCTCCCAGGGCCCAAGCCCTTATATGCATGCACCCGATGTTTCCGTTGGGCGTGCATGCATAGAAGGCGATATAAGGCCAGGAGATTTCAAAATTTCCGCGATGATCCCGCGTTCTACGTATGCATCGGAGGACGGCGGTGAGTAGTTTCAGGAGCCCTCATGGATGCAATCCATGAGTGGAGCCGAAACAAACTTTTTTCAGCTTCTATTTACTTTAATGCGATCGGCACTATCCATTGGACAGCTACGTGGCTTTAATCCTCAGGGAAAACAGGTTTTACATCCCTGAGGATTAAAGCCAATTTATCTAGGGAATAAAAAGGTAAGGGGTTAATTTTTCTTGTTTGTTTGTTTGTTTGTTTTTGTGGAGATTTTGTAAATTTAAATGCAATTACATGCTAATAGATTTCTATGTAAATTAAGTACCAGGCTTTTCCTCAAAATTCACATAAAGTTCATGGATAGAGATGAGCGAGCGTACTCGGAAAAGCACTACTCGCTCGAGTAATTTGCTTTATCCGAGTATCGCTGTGTTCGTCCCTGAAGATTCGGGTGCCGCTGCGGCTGACAGGTGAGTCGCAGCGGGGAGCGGGAGAGAGAGGGAGAGAGAGATCTCCCCTCCGTTCCTCCCCGCTCTCCCCTGCAGCTCCCCGCTCCGTGCCGGCACCCGAATCTTCAGGGACGAGCACAGCGATACTCGGATAAAGCAAATTACTCGAGCGAGTAGTGCTTTTCTGAGTACGCTCGCTCATCTCTATTCATGGAGTTCATAAGGTGCTAACATAACTTCTACACCCTCTATAGATACACCACTGCTGTATGCACTATATTTCACTAGACCTTCGAAAACCTCTGCTGACACCATATCTATTTATATTTCCATGGGAAAAGTGACTCTCTACAAGATCTTTAGCATTCTACCATCTTTTTTTAGCTCTCACTGAGAGCAGCATAATGTAGGGTCAGTCACATTTATACCATCAACATGTCTGCTGTGTAGATCTGTAACTAGTTTTGGCGAAACTTACATTATAGTAGTAGAAACCACACAGAAGACTAGTCTTGTATATTCATGAGCTGCAGTCTAGTCATACCCAACTACTGTCAACTCTTTCTCTCTATGCTAAGGTGATGAGATGTCCCAATTTAGGTGGGACAGTCCCACTTTGGGACCTTGTGTCCTGCCTTCTGCCAACAACCCAGTGGGACAGGCATTGGTCCTGCTTTCTGGTGACATCTGGTCACCATTACAGTGATTGCCGGTCAAGGTGCTGCAGCTCCCTGCCCGGTAATCACTGTACAGCACCGTGGACTGGATACACACACTGATAGCAGTGTGTGTATCTAGAATCCTCCTACCCCCTCCCCTCAGCTCTCTTCTTTGGTTCCGCAAGAGAGTAGCGTAGAGGGGAGGAGATGCTTTTGCAGGTGCACAGACTTCTGGCCATCAATAGCAGTACTGAAACGATCGTCTGCCCTCTGAAGACCAGGAGGAGGGTGAGCATATGGGTCACTATGGGGGTGACTGGACTGGTATAGGGGAGCACTAGTACTATGGGTCACTGTGAGGGTCCCTATTATTGCTAGAGCACGAATAGGGGAGCACTAATACTACTGGGCTACAGTAGGGATCACTACTATTGCTGGGGCTTCTGTGAGGGTCACTATTATTGCTTGGGCTTCTGTGAGGGTCACTATTATTGCTTGGGCTTCTGTGGGGGTCACTATTATTGCTTGGGCTTCTGTTAGGGTCACTATTATTGCTTGGGCTTCTGTTTCGGTCACTACGATTGGTGGTGCTTCTGTGGGTCTCACTATTTTTGCTGGGGCTGGTATATAGGAGCGATAATACTACTAGTTTCCCTGTGGAGGACAATATTATTACTGGGGCCTCTGTGGGGGTTGCTACTATTGCTGGGGCTTCTGTGGGGGTTGCTATTAATGTTTTGGCATCTGTGGGGGGTAACTTGTATTGCTGGGGTTTCTGTGGGGGGCACTACGATTGCTGGGGCTTCTATGGATATCACTACCATTGCTAAGACTTCTGTGGGGGTTACTACCATTGCTGGGGCTTCTGTGGGGGTAGCTTATACTGCTCGGGCTTCTTTGGGGGTTACTACTAGTGCTGGGGCTTCTGTGGGTGTCACTATTATTGCTGAGGCTTCTGTGGGGGTTACTACTATGGCTTGGGATTCTGTGGTGGTTACTATCATTGCTTGGGCCTCTGTGGGGGTCACTTCTATTGCTGGGGCTTTTGTGGGGGTTCCCAAATATTGTTTGGGCTTCTGTGGGGGGTCACTTCTATTGATAGGGCTTCTGTGGGGGTCGCTTAGGGTGTTTCATTTCTCCAAAGTTGTGATTTTCATATGACTTTGCTTACATGCCAAGTCTCAGTGATGCAAAAGATATATATGCCAAATTTGAAGAAGATTGGATAATATTTAGTTGCTACACACATTGATGACTTAAATCTCAAACTAGTAAAATTTCAAATATTGAAGTGTTTTTTATACTAACGGGCCTCTCATGTATTTCTTTTATCTTCTGATGGTAATCTGAACTTTAAAATGAGAACGAAAAGAGGAATTTGGCTGCTAAAAAAGGTGCCTAGTGGTGAGTTTTTAAGAGCTCGACTCCCTCCAAAGGAACAAGTACTTATAGTTTTTATTTACTATGACAAGGAAATGAAAGAAACAGTTTTGTATGCTGCTAAATCTACCATTACTAAACTACAGGAAGTGTGGAGAAAATCAAATATCCCTGTTGAGATGGAGGAGTTTATCCATGTTGGTATACAGAAACTGTACAAAAAATACCAAAATCTGGGTAAAGAGAAATCGAGAAACACGGATAAAGCAAATGGGAAACGGCAGATTTGGAAAGGTGATCTCACCAAGTTATTTGACATTTCCCTGCATAACGTGATGGACATGACTAGCATATCACAAGAAGATAATGAATTTCTTAGGTCACAAAGAGAAGATTGTGTCGTGGATATCCTTTGGGGCGTCCACAGCGTAATCAATAGGAATGCTTGCACCCTTCCAAATTAGTTATGAATTCTTTGTGCGCAAAAGAAGATTTCACACTGACACAGGTTCAGCATGTATAAACATCCTCAATTCTGCTTTATTTGTTGGCACGTCGCCTCTATCATAAAGTTTAACATATCTGCCCTTTAGGGCAGGCCAAAGGTTACATAGATACAACGCATTATTTGTTTATTGGATAAGCGTCTTCCTTCATCCGGTCATCTGTTATTGCCCATCACGTGGTAGCAGTCCGGAGAGGGCAGGATGAAACGAGTGGGTTGTCTTGGACACCACATGTGGATTGTCCGATATGATTGGAGGTTACAACTTGAACTATTATTTGCATAAATTCTCTATATTATTTGCATAAGTTTCCCGTAAATTTGCTTGTGTTACTATCATTTGCATAATTTTCCGTAAACTGTTTATTTTTACTAGTGCGATAGCTAAAAGCGGTAATGCTATAGACTGCGGTTTACTTGTGTCTGACTTGCTTTATCTAAAGTCTGTTAGGAATCTGGAAGTGGAGTGTTCCACTTAATGTTAGTTATCATAAAAGCCGGTTAGAGTTTAGAGAATAGATAGTTTCATTATATATGAGGAAGTGGATATATTGGGTATATCAAAAATAATACAAGTATATATTTTTGTGTTTTAAGTAAACAAGATGGAAAAATACTGTCATTGGTATACAGAAGATACAGAATACATAATAAACGTAAAAAAACTGTCTATCACAGGTCCACTACACATGACATGTATGTCCACTGTCACAGAAGTATAGATTCTACGTATATCCTCTACAATTGTATGAGTTTGTCAATGAGTGGAGTAGACAATGTTTTCACCTCAAAAATAAGAACTAAGTTTGCAAAAGTAGACAAAAATGATTCATGTAAGAATAAACATTGCAAAGCTATCGCTGAAATCAATAAGACAGTTTTACTGGACAAAGAGGCAGAGTTTTTGCTTCCAGCAACAAAAAAATTATGTTCAAATAGTAGATTAAAACCTCTTGATCAGCCTAGCGTATAATGTTTTGCGGACTGCAGTGTGCATAACATAACTGCTGTCAGCCTCCAACTGCACGCCACTAATTGCATAATTATTCAGACTGCTCTGTGTCTGCTCTATTCATAATACACCATGCTGAGGGGTAGGAGTAGGCCTAGAGGACGTGGCCGTGGGCGAGGACGCGGAGGTCCAAGTGAGGGTGTGGGCACAGGCCGAGTTCCTGGTCCAGGTGAATCGCAGCTGGCTGCTGCGGGATTGGGAGAGAGGCAAGTTTCTGGGGTCCCCAGCTTCATATCCCAATTTTTGGGTCCACAAGGTAGACTTTTATTAGAAAATGAGCAGTGTGAGCAGGTCCTGTCGTGGATGGCAGAAAATGCATCCAGCAATGTATCGACCACCCAATCTTCTACGCAGTCTACTGCTGCAACTCTGAATCCTCTGGCTGCTGCTCCTCCTTCCTCCCAGCCTCCTCACTCCATGAAAATGACACATTCTGATGAGCGGACAGACTCCCAGGAACTGTTCTCGGGCCCCTGCCTTGATTCAGAAAAAAATGGTTCCTCTCCCACCTGAGGAGTTTGTTGTGACCGATGCCCAACCTTTGGAAAGTTCACGGGGTCTGGGTGATGAGGCTGGGGACTTCCAGCAACTGTCTCAAGAGCTTTCAGTGGGTGAGGAGGACGATGACGATGAGACACAGTTGTCTATCAGTGAGGTAGTAGTAAAGGCAGTAAGTCCGAGGGAGGAGCGCACAGAGGATTCGGAGGAAGAGCCGCTGGACGATGAGGTGACTGACCCCACCTGGTTCGCTAAGCCAACTGAGGAGAGGTCTTCAGAGGGGAAGGCAATTGCAGCAGCAGGACAGGTTGGAAGAGGCAGTGGGGTGGGCAGGGGTAGAGGCAGGGCCAGAGCGAAGACTCCCCCAACTGTTTCCCAAAGCACCCCCTCGCGCCAAGCCGCCCTGCAGAGGCCTAGGTATTCAAAGGTGTGGATGTTTTCAGTGAGAGCGTGGATGACCGACGAACAGTGGTGTGCAACCTGTGTCGCGCCAAGATCAGCCAGGGAGCCACCAGTACCAGCCTCACCACCACCAGCATGTGCAGGCATATGATGGCCAAGCAGCCCACAAGGTGGGACGAAGGCCGTTCACCGCCTCCGTTCAACCCTCCCCCCTCCTCCTCCTACGCAACCTCTACCTCTCAATTAAGAAATGTGAGCAGCACGTCGCCAGCAGTCGGTGTTGCGCGGCAGCACAGCGGTGGGCAAGCGTCAGCAGGCTGTGCTGAAACTACTCAGCCTAGGTGACAAGAGGCACATGGCCCCCGAGCTGTTGGAGGGTCTGACTGAGCAGACCGACCTCTGGCTTTCACCGCTGAGCCTCCAACCGGGCATGGTCGTGTGTGACAACGGCCGACACCTGGTGGCGGCTCTGTAGCTCGGCAGCCTCACACATGTGCCATGCCTGGCCATGTCTTCAATCTGGTGGTTCAGCCGTTTCTGAAAAACTACCCACACTTTCAGACCTGCTTGGCAAGGTGCGCCGCGTCTGCGCACATTTCCGCAAGGCCACCACGGACGCTGCCACCCTGTGGACCCTGCAACATCGGTTTAATATGCCAGAGCACCGGCTGCTATGTGACGTTCCCACATGGTGGAATTCTACGCTCCACATGTTGGCCTGGCTGTATGAGCAGCGTAGAGCTATAGTGGAATACCAACTCCAACATGGGCCGCATAGTGGGAGTCAGCCTCCCCAATTCTTTACCGAGGAGTTGGCCTGGATGGCAGACATCTGCCAGGTCCTCGGCAAGTTTGAGGAGTCTACCCAGATGGTGATCGGCAGTGCTGCAATCATTAGTGTCACCATTCCTCTGCTATTCCTGCTGAGAAGTTCGCTGCAAAGCTTAAAGGCTGACGCTTTGCGTTCAGAAAAGGAGACAGGGGAAGAGAGTATGTCGCTTGATAGTCGGAGCACCCTCATGTCTATATCTCAGCGCGTTTTGGAGGCGGAGGAGCAGGGGGAGGACGGGGAAAAGACAGCTGGGCCCACTGCTGAGAGTACACATGCTGCTTGCCTCCCATCTGTTCAGCGTGTATGGCCTGTGGACGAGGAGGAGGATCCTGAAAGTGATCTTCCTAGTGAGGAGAGCGATGTGTTGCGTACTGGTACCCTGGCACGCATGGCTGACTTCATGTTTGGTTGCCTTTCTTGTAACCCTCGCGTTAGATGCATTCTGGCCACTACGGATTACTGGGTGTACACCCTTCTCGACCCCCGGTATAAGGAGAACCTTTCCACTCTCATTCCCAAAGAGGAAAGGGATTCGAGAGTGATGCAATACCACAGGGCCCTGGTGGACAAACTGATGGTAAACTTCCCATCTGACAGCGCTAGCGGCAGAAGGCACAGTTCCGAGGGCCAAGTAGCAGGGGAGGCGTGGAGATCAGGCAGCATGTTCAGCGCAGGCAGGGGAACACTCTCCAAGGCTTTTGCCAGCTTTATGACTCCCCAGCAAGACTGCGTCACCACTCCCCAGTCAAGGCTGAGTCGGAGGGAGCACTGTAAAAAGATGGTGAGGGAGTACGCAGCCGATCGTACCACCATCCGCCGTGATGCCTCTGCTCCCTGCAACTATTGGGTGTCAAAGCTGGACATGTAGCATGAACTTGCGCTGTATGCCCTGGAGGTGCTGGCTTGGCCTGCTGCTAATGTCTTGTCAGAGAGGGTGTTTAGTGCAGCTGGGGGAATCATCACGGACAAGCATACCTGCCTGTCAACTGCCAGTGCCGACATGCTTACACTCATAAAGATGAACAAAGCCTGGATTTCCCAGGACTTCTCTTCTCCACCGGCGGACAGCAGCGGAACCTAATGATTCTTTTCGCTGCAACCGCAGATAAAAGCACTCTTCTCTATCACCGGTAAAACGGAGCATTAACTTTGTCAATCTGTCTCTGACATTAGTCCTCCTCCTGCTACTCCTCCTCCAGAAACAAGAAGTCATCGCGCTGAACGGACAATTTTTCTGCGGCCCAAAAGCCTCATCTACATCTACCAATTTTTTTTTACAATTTTTCTAAGTTTCAAAAGTATTGAGACTGTAACATGAACCAATTTTTTCAACAGGGCTACCTCCAGGCTCTGTTACAAATTAAGCAACAGTGAGCTGTATCTTTAAAAAAATGTTTATGGGTTTCACCTGCCCTCTTGCTTGATAAATTTTTCTGAGGTACACTTGGTACTCTTGGTATACTGCTGCTACATACATGTTACTGGGGTCTGCCTATACTGTTACTACAGAAATGTTACTCGGCTCTGTCTCTACTGTTACAACAGAAATGTTACAGGGGTCTGTCGATACTGTTACTACTGAAATGTTACAAATACTGGGCTCTGCCTGTACTGCTGCTACTGAAATGTTACAGGGGTCTGCATTACTGCTGCTACACAAATGTTACAGGGGTCTGCCAATACTGCTGCTACATAAATGTTACAGGGGTCTGCCTATACTTCTGCTAATGAAATGTTACTGGGGTCTGTCTACACTGTTACTACAGAAATGTTAATGGGGTCTCCCTAGACTTCTGCAACATTACTTTTACTGGGGTCAGCTTATACCTCTGCTACAGGAATATTACAGGGGTCTGCGCATACTATGGGTGCACTAAATCTTCCCATCGTGGTGTTCTACCTATCTGGCCCACCAAAAAAACACGAATGTCTAGGGCATGGACTGTGGGCCGTAGCCAACATGTATTTCCTCTCACATAACCTCAGCTATCCGGGGCACTGCAATGGGATTTCTTTATGTACCGTCTGTGGGTTCCTGCTAGCCATCCATGCTGTAGGTGCACACAGACTTGCCGTAGCGGAGTTGTACCTGTCTGTCCCCAAAACACTGACAGACTTGGGTAGGGTGCAGAGTGCAGATGATTTACCCCTTGCGTTGTCAATGAGGTATCCAGCACCCAAACAGAAAGAGTAGTGTGTGGACACATGGAGTCCCCATTGCTATGTCACTCGCAGCACCTTGGGCCACACAAGGTGCTGCGAGTGACATAGGCCGACCCAGGGCCCGCTCACATACTTCACACACCGAGTATTGCTGCATTGGGGAGATGTGTAGAAGTGCTGGGCTGGCAGCGGAGTCCCCTTTATGCCCACGTTTGCAGCTCCTGAGGGAGGTGGAAAAGGATTGGATTGAAGATGGAACGTCAATCTATTATGAAGAGAAGAAAAGAAGGGATTGCATTGTTCAAAATTGATTAACGTAACACATTTTTTTCCTATCATACTACCTATTAATCTTAGTGTCTAGTTTTAGTATTATTTTAAGTGTGCGATTTCTAGTTTTCCCAATAAAAGTAATTCACATTGAAAAATCATACTTTTGCCTACTTTTACAAAACTGATCACAGCGTGCAACCTCTAAATATTATCCAGTCTTCTTGAAATTTGGCATATATATCTTTTACTTTACTGAAATTCGGGGTGAAAGCAAAGTCTACAAAAATTTTACATTTCATTTTTTGCCTTACAAAATGAAATACCCAAGGGTCGCTACTATTGTTGCAGCTTCTGTGGGGGACACTACTATTGCTTGGGCATCTGTGGTGTTTAATACTGTTGCTTGGGATTCTGTGGGGGTTACTATTATTGCTTTGACTTCTGTGGGGGGGGGGGGCACTTCTATTACTGGGGCTTTGTGAGGGTTTCTACTATTGCTAAGGCATCTGTGGGGGTCACTACTATTGCTGGGGCTTCTGTGGGGTTTAATACTATTGCTTGGGCTTCAGTGGGTTCTACTATTATTGCTTAGGCTTCTGTGGGGGTCACTACTGGTGCTGGGGCTTTTGTGGGGGTTGCTGCTATTGCTGGAGCTTCTGTGGGGTGCCACTATTATTGCTTAGGTTTCTTTGGGGTGTCACTATTATTGCTAAGGCTTCTGTGGGTGCCACTACTATTACTGGGGCTCCTATGGGGTTCATTACTATTGCTTAAGCTTCTGTAGTGGTCACTAGTATTTCTGGGGGTCCTATGGAGGTCACTACTATTGCTAGGGCTTCTGTGATGGTTACTATTATTGCTGGGGCTTCTATGGGGGTCACTACTATTACTCAAGCTTCTGTGGTGGTCGCTATTATTGCTGGAGCTTCTGTGGTTGTCACTACTATTGCTGGGGCTTCTGTGCGTGCCGCTACTATTCTTGGGCTTCTCTGGTGGTTACTTCTATTTCTGGGGCTTCTATGGGGGTCATTACTATTGCTTTGGCTTCTGTGGTGGTCACTACTATTGTTGGGCTCCTATGGAGGTCACTACTATTGCTAAGGCTTCTGTGGTGGTCATTACTAGTGCTGGGGCTTCTGTGGAGGTTCCTACCATTGCTTGGGCTTCTGTGGGTGTCACTATTATTGCTGAAGCTTCTGTGGGGGTTACTGCTATTGCTTGGGCTTCTATGATGGTCACTATTATTGCTGGGGCTTCTGTAAGGGTCACTACTATTACTGGGGCTTTTGTGGGTGTCACTACTAATGCTGGGATTTTGTGTGGGTCACTACGATTCCTTGGGCTGCTGTGGGGGGGGGGGGTCACTATTATTGCTTGGGCTTCTGTTAGGGTCACTATTATTGCTTGGGCTTCTGTTTCGGTCACTACGATTGGTGGTGCTTCTGTGGGTCTCACTATTATTGCTGGGGCTGGTATATAGGAGCGATAATACTACTAGTGTCCCTGTGGAGGACAATATTATTACTGGGGCCTCTGTGGGGGTTGCTACTATTGCTGGGGCTTCTGTGGGGGTTGCTATTAATGCTTTGGCATCTGTGGGGGGTAACTTGTATTGCTGGGGTTTCTGTGGGGGGCACTACGATTGCTGGGGCTTCTATGGAGATCACTACCATTGCTAAGACTTCTGTAGGGGTCACTATTATTGCTGGGGCTTATATGGGGGTCACTACTATTGCTTAGGCTTCTGTGGTGTTTGCTACTATCGCTGGGGCTTTTGTGGGGGTCACTATTATTGCTGGGGCTTATATGGGGGTCACTACTATTGCTTGGGCTTCTGTGGTGTTTGCTACTATCGCTGGGGCTTTTGTGGGGGTCACTACTATTGCTAGGCTTCTGTGGTGGTCCTTACTAGTGCTTGGCTTCTGTGGGGGTTCCTACTATTGATTGGGCTTCTGCGGGTTTCATTATTATTGCTGAAGCTTCTGTGGGGGTTACTGCTTTGGGCTTCTATGATGGTCACTATTATTGCTTGGGATTCTGAGGGGGTCACTACTGTTCTTGGGGCTTTTGTGGGGGTCACTACTAATGCTTCGGTCCTGTGGGGATCACTATTATTGCTTGGGCTTCTGCGGGGATCACTATTATTGTTGGGATTCTATGGGGTTTAATACTGTTGCTTGGGCTTCTGAGGGAGTTTCTATTTTTGCTTGGACTTCTGTGGGGGGGTCACTTCTATTGCTTGGGCGTCTGAGCGGTCACTACTATTGCAGGGGCTTCTGTGGGGTCACTACTATTGCTGGTGCTTCTGTAGGGTTTAAAATATTGCTTGGGCTTATGTGTGTGTTACTATTATTGTTTAAGCTTCTGTGGGGTGTCACTATTATTGCTTGGATTTCTGTGGTGGTCGCTACTATTGCTGGGGCTTCTGTGGTGGTCAGTACAATTGCTAGGGCTTCTATGGGGTTTAATATGTTGCTTGGGCTTCTGTGTGTGTCACTAATATTGTTTTGGCTTCGGTGGGGTATCAGTATTATTGCTTGGGCTTCTGTGGGCAACAGTAATATTGCTTAAGCTTCTGTGGTGGTCACAACAATTGCTTGGGTTTCTGTGGTGGTCACAACTATTGCTTGGACTTCTGTGGTGGTCGCTGCTATTGCTAGGGCTTCTGTGGTGGTCATTACTAGTGCTGGGGCTTCTATGGGGGTCATTACTATTTTGGGGGCTTCTATGGGGTTTAATATATTGCTTGGGCTCAGGTGGCTGTTACTTATATTGTTCTGGTTATAATTAGTGCTGGGGCTTCTTTAGGAATTACTACTATTGCTTGGGTGCCTGTGGGTTTTATTATTATTGTTTAGGCTACTGTGGGGGTCACTACTGGTGCTTGGGCTTCTGTGGGGGGTCACTACTATTGCTGCGGCTTCTGTGGAGTGTCACTATTATTGCTTGGACTTCTGTGGGGTGCCACTATTATTGCTTGGGCTTCTGTGGGGTGTCACTATTATTGCTTGGGCTTCTGTGGGTGCCACTACTATTGCTTGGGCTTCTGTGGGTGTCACTAATATTGCTGGGGCTTCAATGGGGGTCATTACTATTGCTTAAGCTTCTGTGGTAGTCACTACTATTGCTGGGGCTTCTATGGGGGTCACTGCTATTGCTTGTTCTTCTGTGGTGGTCTCTACTATTGCTGGGGCTTCTATGGGGGTCACTGCTATTCCTTGGGCTTCTGTGGGGGTCACTACTATTGCTGGGGCTTCTATGAGGTCACTGCTATTGCTTGGGCTTCTGTGGGGGTCACCACTATTGCTTGGGCTTCTGTGGTGGTCATTACTAATGCTGGGGCTTGTTTGGGGTTACTACTATTGCTTGGGTGTCTGTGGGTTTTACTATTATTGCTTGGGCTTCTGTGGGGTCATTACTGATACTGGGGCTTCTGTAGGGGGTCACTACTAATACTGGGGCATCTGTGGGGTGTCACTATTATTTCTTGGGCTTCTATGGTGGTCCCTAATATTACTGGGGCTTCAATGGGGGTCACTACTATTGCCTGAGCTTCTATGTTGGTCATTACTATTGCTAGGGCTTCTTTGGTCACTACTATTGACCGAGCTTCAATGGAGGTCACTACTATTGCTAGGGCTTCTTTGGGGGGGGGGGGGTCACTACTATTGCTAGGGCTTATGTGGTGGTCAGTACTAATGCTGGGGTTTCTGTAGGGGTTACTACTATTGCTGGGGCTTCTATGGGGGTCACTACAATTGCTTGGGCTTCTGTAGTGGTCGCTACTAATGCTGGGGCTTCTGTGGGGCCACTTTTATTGCTAGAGCTTCTGTGGTGGTCATTACTAGTGCTGGGGCTTCTGTAGGTGTCACTACTATTGCTGGGCCTACTGTGAGGGTCACTGCTATTGCTTGGGCTTCTGTGGGGCTCACTACTATTGCTTGGGCTTCTGTTGGGGGGTCACTACTAGTTCAGGGGCTTCTATGGGGGTAAATACTATTGCTTGGGCTTCTGTAGTGGCCACTACTAATGCTGAGACTTCTGTGGGGCCACTTTTATTGCTAGAGCTTCTGTGGTGGCCATTACTAGTGCTGGGGCTTCTGTGGGTGTCACTACTATTGCTTGTTCTTCGGTGGTGGTCACTACTATTGCTGGGGCTTCTGTGCTTTTGTGGGGGTTACTACTATTGCTGGGGTGTCTGTGGGTTTTGCTATTATTGCTTGGGCTTCTGCGGGGGTCATTACTGATGCTGGGGCTTCTGTGGGGCGTCACTACTAATGCTGGAGCTTCTGTGGGGTGTCAGTATTATTGCTGGGGCTTCTGTGTGTGTGACTACTATTGCTTGGGCTTCTATGGTGGTCATTAATATTACTGGGGCTTTAATGGGGGTCACTACTATTGCCTGAGCTTCTATGGAGGTCACTACCATTGCTAAGGCTTCTTTGGGAAGTCACTACTATTGCTAGGGCTTATGTGGTGGTCATTACTAGTGCTGTGGCTTCTGTAGGGGTTACTACTATTGCTTGGGCTTCTGTGGGGGTCACTACTATTCTTGGGGATTGTGTGGGGGTTACTACTATTGCTGGGGCTTCTGTGGGGGTCAATAATATTGCTTGGGCTGCTATTGGGGCTACTACTATTGCTTGGGCTTCTGTGGGGTATTACTATTATTGCCTAATGCAGTTTGTTGAAACATCTTGATGGCTGAGTTGTAAATTACAGCACACAGCAGGAATGCTTTAACTGTGGACTATTTTAGCATTTTTAGACTTATATCAGTATGTGTTTTAGAAAGGTAAATTATAGAGATGAGCGAACGTACTCGTCCGAGCTTGATATTCGTGCGAATATTAGGGTGTTCGGGATGCTCGTTACTCGTAACGAGTACCACGCGGTGTTCCGGTTACTTTCAGTTTCCTCTCTGAGACGTTAGCGCGCTTTTCTGGCCAATTGAAAGACAGGGAAGGCATTACAACTTCCCCCTGTGACGTTCAAGCCCTATACCACCCCCCTGCTGTGAGTGGCTGGGGAGATCTGATGTCACCCGAGTATAAAAATCGGCCCCTCCCGCGGCTCGCCACACATGCCTTGTGACTTAGCTGAGGGAAAGTGCTGCTGCTGGTGCTGCTGTAGGGAGAGCGCTAGGAGTCAGTGTAGGCTTCAAGAACCCCAACGGCCCTTCTCAGGGCCACATCTACTAGTGTGCAGTACTGTGTTAGCACAGTATTTTTTTTTTTTTTAGTCCAAAATTGGATCTGCAGAGCATTGCGCCCTGCAATAGGGACAGAAGTGGGGGTTAGGCAGGGAGAGTGTTAGGAGTTAGTGTAGGCTTCAAGAACCCCAACGGTCCTTTCTAGGGCCACTTCTATCCGTGTGCAGTACTGTCCAGGCTGCTGTTAGCAGTGTTGCATATTTTTTTTTTTCTTCTCAAAACCGGCTGTGCAGACCATTGCACCCGGCATTAATACTACAGGGATAGAATTGTGTAGGCAGGGCCAGAAGACATTTATTATTCATTGAATACACACAGTGGGGTCTTCCCTTTGCTAAAAAGGAAAAAAATATATATTTGGCCTGCCTGTGTCAGTCCTAAGGTCTCCGTGTACGTGTGTGCTGCGTGTACAACGTACAAAAATCAGACGCAACCAGCTACGCTTTACTGCAGGCTTGCGCCATTGTCTTTCCTGACTGGCAAATACCTGCTCTGCTAGAGTTAATAACTCTGCTACACTATAGTTGTGTGACACTTTTTGAGGGCCACACCACAGATATTAAACTTCTTGTTCATTGAATATACGCAGTGGGGTCTTCCCTAAGCTAAAAAGGAAAAAAATTATATTTGGCCTGCCTGTGTCAGTCCTAAGGTCTCCGTGTACGTGTGTGCTGCGTGGACAACGTACAAAAATCAGACGCAACCAGCTACGGTTGAGTGCAGCCTTGCGCCAATTTCTTTCCTGCCTGGGAAATCAAATCACTGGTAATACAGCATGCTGAGGGGTAGGGGTAGGTCTAGAGGATGTGGACGCGGCCGAGGACGCGGAGGGCCAAGTGAGGGTGTGGGCACAGGCCGAGCCAGTGCGGTGGCCAGGGGTAGAGGCAGGGCCAGACCGAATAATCCACCAACTGTTTCCCAAAGCGCCCCCTCGCGCCATGCCACCCTGCAGAGGTCAAGGTGCTCTACGGTGTGGCAGTTTTTCACAGAGACGCCTGACGACCGACGAACAGTGGTGTGCAACCTTTGTCGCGCCAAGATCAGCTGGGAAGGCACCACCAACAGCATGCGCAGGCATATGATGGCCAAGCACCCCACAAGGTGGGACGATGCCCGTTCATCGCCTCCGGTTTGCACCACTGCCTCTCCCCCTGTGCCCCAACCTGCCACTGAGATCCAACCCCCCTCTGAGGACACAGGCACTACCGTCTCCTGGCCTGCACCCACACCCTCACCTCCGCTGTCCTCGGCCCCATCCAGCAATGTCTCTCAGCGCAGCGTCCAGACGTCGCTAGTGCCACAGTTTGAGCGCAAGCGCAACTACGATGCCACGCACCCGCACGCTCAAGCGTTAAACGTGCACATTGCAAAATTGATCAGCCTAGAGATGCTGCCGTATAGGCTTGTGGAAACGGAGGCTTTCAAAAGCATGATGGCGGCGGCTGCCCCGCGCTACTCGGTTCCCAGTCGCCACTACTTTTCCCGATGTGCCGTCCCAGCCCTGCACGACCACGTCTCCCGCAACGTTGTACGCGCCCTCACCAACGCGGTTACTGCCAAGGTCCACTTAACAACGGACACGTGGACAAGCACAGGCGGGCAGGGCCACTATATCTCCCTGACGGCACATTGGGTGAATTTAGTGGAGGCTGGGACAGAGTCAGAGCCTGGGACCGCTCACGTCCTACCCACCCCCAGAATTGCGGGCCACAGCTCGGTGGTGGTATCTGCGGCGGTGTATGCTTCCTCCACTAAAGCACCTTCCTCCTCCTCCTCCTCCAACGCAACCTCTGTCTTGCAATCAAGATGTGTCAGCAGCACGTCGCCAGCAGTCGGTGTCACGCGGCGTGGCAGCACAGCGGTGGGCAAGCGTCAGCAGGCCATGCTGAAACTACTCAGCTTAGGAGAGAAGAGGCACACGGCCCACGAACTGCTGCAGGGTCTGACAGAGCAGACCGACCACTGGCTTGCGCCGCTGAGCCTCCAATCGGGCATGGTCGTGTGTGACAACGGCCGTAAGCTGGTGGCGGCTCTGCAGCTCGGCAGCCTCACGCACGTGCCATGCCTGGCCCATGTGTTTAATTTGGTGGTTCAGCGCTTTCTGAAAAGCTACCCCCACTTGTCATACCTGCTCGGAAAGGTGCGCCAGCTCTGCGCACATTTCCGCAAATCCCACACGCACGCTGCCACCCTGCGGACACTGCAACATAGGTTTAATCTGCCAGTGCACCGACTGCTGTGCGACGTGCCCACACAGTGGAACTCTACGCTGCACATGTTGGCCAGACTCTATGAGCAGCGTAGAGCTATAATGGAATACCAACTCCAACTTGCGCGGCGCAGTGGGAGTCAGCCTCCTCAATTATTTACAGAAGAGTGGCCCTGGTTGGCAGCCATCTGCCAGGTCCTTGGAAAACTTGAGGAGTCTACCCAGGTGGTGAGCGGCGATGCTGCAATCATTAGCGTCCCCATTCCTCTGCTATGCATCTTGAGAAGTTCCCTGCAAAGCATAAAGGCAGACGCTTTGCGCTCGGAAACAGAGCCGGGGGAAGACAGTATGTCGCTGGATAGTCAGAGCACCCGCCTGTCTATATCTCAGCGCGTTGAGGAGGAGGAGGAGGAGCATGAGGAGGATGAGGAGGAGGGGGAAGAGACAGCTTGGCCCACTGGTGAGGGTACACATGCTGCTGGGCTGTCATCCTTTCAGCGTGTATGGCCTGAGGAGGAGGAAGAGGAGGAGGAGGAGGATCCTGAAAGTGATCTTCCTAGTGAAGACAGCCATGTGTTGCGTACAGGTACCCTGGCATACATGGCTGACTTCATGTTAGGATGCCTTTCTCGCGACCCTCGCGTTACACGCATTCTGGCCACTACGGATTACTGGGTGTACACACTGCTCGACCCACGCTATAAGGAGAACCTTCCCACTCTCATTCCCGAAGAGGAAAGGGGTTCGAGAGTGTTGCTATACCACAGGGCGCTGGTGGACAAACTGATGGTAAACTTCCCATCCGACAGCGCTAGTGGCAGAAGGCGCAGTTCCGAGGGCCAGGTAGCAGGGGAGGCGCGGAGATCAGGCAGCATGTACAGCACAGGCAGGGGAACACTCTCCAAGGCCTTTGACAGCTTTATGGTTCCCCAGCAAGACTGTGTCACCGCTCCCCAGTCAAGGCTGAGTCGGCGGGAGCACTGTAAAAGGATGGTGAGGGAGTACGTAGCCGATCGCACGACCGTCCTCCGTGACGCCTCTGCCCCCTACAACTACTGGGTGTCGAAGCTGGACACGTGGCCTGAACTCGCGCTGTATGCCCTGGAGGTGCTTGCTTGTCCTGCGGCTAGCGTCTTGTCAGAGAGTGTGTTTAGTGTGGCTGGGGGAATCATCACGGATAAGCATACCCACCTGTCAAACGACAGTGCCGACAGGCTTACACTCATCAAGATGAACAAAGCCTGGATTTCCCCAGACTTCTCTTCTCCACCAGCGGACAGCAGCGATACGTAAGCAATACGTAGGCTGCACCCGCGGATGGAAGCTACGTTCTCTCTCACCATCCAAAACGGGGACATTTCTGCTTCATCAATCTGTGTCTAATATTCCTCCTCCTCCTCCTGCTCCTCCTCCTGAAACCTCACGTAATCACGCTGAACGGGCAATTTTTCTTAGGGCCACAAGGCTCACTTATAATTTTTCTAAACAATTTTTATAAGTTTCAATGCTCTTAAAAGCGTTGAAACTTTAACTTGAACCAATTTTTCGTTAAACTGGGCTGCCTCCAGGCCTAGTTACCACTTAAGCCACATTAACCAAAGCGATTAATGGGTTTCACCCGCCATCTTGGTTGGGCATGGCCAATTTTTTGGATGTACATTAGTACTGTTGATACAGCAATTTTTGTGGGCCCTCGCCTACAGTGTAATCAAATGAATTTTCAGCCCACCTGCATTACAGCTGACGTTACATCCGCTGTGTTGGGCAATGCAATGGGATATTTTTGTGTATCGCCGGTGGGTTCCAGGGAGCCACCCATGCTGTAGGTGCACACAGAGTTTAACCTACATCTGTCCACTTGTAAAGAACCCCAGTCTGACTGGGGCATGCAGTGTGGGCCGAAGCCCACCTGTATTAAGCACGACATTACTACCTCAGCTGTGTTGGGCAATGCAATGGGATATTTCTATGTACCGCCGGTGGCTTCCTGGCACCCACCCATGCTGTGGGTCCACAGGGAATTATAAATGCATCTGTTTCCACTTGTAAAGAACCCCAGTCTGACTGGGGCATGCAGTGTGGGCCGAAGCCCACCTGCATTAAGCACGACATTACTACCTCAGCTGTGTTGGGCAATGCAATGGGATATTTTTATGTACCGCCGGTGGGTTCCAGGGAGCCACCCATGCTGTGGGTCCACAGGGACTTCACAATAGGGAGTTGTACCTGCCTGTGTCTATGAATTAAAAACCGCGGTCTGACTGGGGCATGCAGACACCTTGACAGAATGAATAGTGTGTGGCACATAGGTTCCCCATTGCTATGCCCACGTGTGCAGCTCCTGATGGCGGTGGCACAGCATTCTATTTCTCATTGCTTCTGTACAGCATTGCGGGCTATCGCCCCGCCCCTTTTAAAGAGGGTCGCTGCCTAGCCGTGCCAACCCTCTGCAGTGTGTGCCTGCGGTTCCTCGTCATGGCAGACGCACTTCTAAATAGACATGAGGGTGGTGTGGCATGAGGGCTGCTGAAGGCTGCGCAGGGACACTTTGGTGTGCGCTGTGGGGAGGAGGGGGGGGGCGGTTGGGCAGCATGTAACCCAGGAGAAGTGGCAGTGGAGTGTCATGCAGGCAGTGATTGTGCTTTGTTGGAGGTAGTGTGGTGCTTAGCAAAGGTATGCCATGCTAATGAGAGCTTTTCAGAAGTAAAAGTTTTTGGGAGGGGGAGGGGCCACTCTTGCCGCTATTGTGGCTTAATAGTGGGACCTGTGAACTTGAGATGCAGCCCAACATGTAGCCCCTCGCCTGCCCTATCCGTTGCTGTGTCGTTCCCATCACTTTCTTGAATTGCCCAGATTTTCACACAAGGAAACCTTAGCGAGCATCGGCGAAATACAAAAATGCTCGGGTCGCCCATTGACTTCAATGGGGTTCGTTACTCGAAACGAACCCTCGAGCATCGCGAAAAGTTCGTCCCAAATAACGAGCACCCGAGCATTTTGGTGTTCGCTCATCTCTAGTAAATTACAACTAGGTAATTCTGCTGTATGTGTCAACATTGAGTGATTCCATAATTTTTTTCTTGTTTGATCAGGAAAAACACATGCCATTAATTAAAAAAATATTTCAATTGTTTATGTTTCACAAAGCCAGAATACCAAGCTATTAAACATTGTTTTTTGCTTTATCTGTGAAATGTGTTTTTTCTTCTAAGTAAAAAAGCTGTGAGAATCTCCTCTTAGATTACATTCATATATGTGTCACAGTCATCTTTTGGAGCCTTCAACACAGAACTGGCAGAAAGTCTACGACAAAATAGTGCAGGCAAATGCATTGTTTTGTCTGGAAAAATGTGGCTGGCATGCCGGAAGCCGGACAGATCCTGTTATAGTCAATGCCGTTCCAGTTTTAATTTTTCAGCTGTGTGGAAATCACTTGCTGTCCACAGCATAAGGCTTTATTCACACAAGCCAATATTGGAGGATCTTTCATGCCCGCCCGATACATGCTGCCCATCTGATGCATTGGTTTACAATGCATCAGTACAGATAGCCATATTCCTGCAGCATAAAAGTGCCTGGACGGCCAAGAGAGCACATACAAGCGCATTTCAGGCGGGTGCTTTTACATTGGCCAGGAAAGATAGTTCAGGAACTATCTTCCTGGCTGAAATATGATGGTGGCTTCCATAGACTCCTATGGGAGCTAATGGGAGCTGCGAGAGAAGGGAGGTGGGAGGGAGTTGAGCAGCATGTCTGCTAAACTTCCCCTCCCTTCCCTCCTCCTCTCTGCCCCTTAATGGCTTTTTGCAATGGGAGGAGGCGACGAGACAGGGCGGGAGCTAGTTGCTAAGCTACCACCCCGTCAAGCCCCCTTCCTTTGCCGAGAGCTGGTGAGGGGGTGGAAACTGGGAGGCAGTTTATCAAGCTAAAATGTTTCCCCCGGCGCGACGGCAATCCGGGCTCGGCGCATTTGCGCCAGACCTGGTCCATCTAAATGAGCACAAAAACGGCAGACTCGTGCCCCCGTTTATGCAATTTTTGGTTGCACTGTGGCCATGACATAGCCAATTGAAAATCGCTACGCTTATATGAATAAGCCCTAAGTGCATATGTGGCCTTAGGGCTTCTTCAAAAAGATATATTTGCACATGTTTGTGCAATACATACAGGATAGAACCCATTGATATCAATCGCTTTGCTCCCATTAACGCGCAAAAAGATAGTATCTGCTGTAGCTTTCTGTGCAATGCTCTGAAGCATGTGCAATTACACACATGGTCGTCTAAATAACTCCTGAGTATACGGATTCAATTATTTTTACCAGGGCTTGTATACTGTCAAATAGTATGCAGTTCTGTCTAAAGTGTAAGTTCATCTTTTCTGTATTTTGCATCCTGCAGATTTTTGCAGTAATATGTAAATTGAACACAACTGAAGGATGTGATCATATGTGAAAAGTGGATTATTTGCACATAAACATTAAAGTAGATCACAGAAGACAATGAAAATCATATTAACATTGATTCCAGGTAAGATTTATTATAGTTAGAATATATTTGTAAAAATCACATATTTATCCGTTTTATGAAGCACAGGTTTTATGACTGTATTATATTGAAGGTAGATATTGCGAGGTGGATCGAAGGTAAAGCTTCCTCTAAGCCTCTGAACTAAGAAGGGCAGTTAGGGACCTGGTAACTGTTCCCTCTAAATTGGATTATACAGAGCTGCATCAAATAAATATTAATGAGCAGAGCCCTAATTAGCTATTAGGCAGCCAGATATAGAGGGCCACATAGCATCGAGGCAAATAGTATAGGTCTAGGGCTGTGAAGGATTTAATGTCTGTTTCCCTGGCAGTCTCAAGCATCAGAAGAAATTTGCAGCATTAGGGCTTAATCAGTCGGCCGTATATTGGCTGCGTATTCACGCCGGCCGATATACGACGTCCCTCTCTGCAGGGGGAGGAGGCTGGAAGAGTTGGGAGAAGTGCACTGAGCTCCTTCCCCCTCTCCGCCTCCTCTCCGCCCCTCGGCACTATTTGCAATGGAAGGGGCGAGGGCGGAGCCAACTCCCAGGGCTTAGCTCCGCGCAGCCTCCCCGCCTCAGGGCCTTTATCCACTAGCGTTTTGGTTTTTTTAACACTGTAATATCGCTGCAATTTTTTCAATGGAACTTTCTAATGTTAAAATTACACAAACAAGGGAAACATTAGTTGGGGTGGGTTTCATGCAGATTATGTTTGAAGCATAAGATATGTGGTGACCACCCGAGTCTAAGCACATTTAGGAAATCTATTTGTCTATTGATTTTGATTAGCATTGTAAAGATTGATAGGTAGCAATTTTACAGTTTTAAGGAGCCAGTGTGCAAATCTTATTTTTTTCCATTTATAAATGCTATTAATGATTTTGTAGAAATGAGTTGTTAATCATTTGACCCTGAAAATTGCAAATCCCAATTTGCCAGCTTTAAATCTTTTTCACCTTCTGGGCTACTATGCAGACCATATTTTTATAATCAACTAGATCATTTTCTTTTGATGTGGGCATGATCACCTCTTTCACAATGACAAAGCCAGTGTTAGTCAGCGCCTTTTTTACAAACTTTTCATTTACTGTTAGGGTAGAAAATTTGTGGTCGCCCACTCGATAACAGGTCATATCGAGTGCCATAATAAGGACCATGTGTCCTCCCATTTTTAGCGGAGATGTGAAGCTTTTCACGTTGTTATTGAAATCCTCTTCAGTTTTACAGATGACGTTCAATAGGAAAACTGTAAGGACACAATCCACTTCAGGGATGGCCTTTAATTGTGTAGAATTGCTGTCAAGTAGATCATACTTGAAGACTCCTTTAACTGCTTTTCTTGCTCCTTCTTCCTTTTCCTTCCATCCATCCCTAAAAAGAATTTCAAGTTAATAATTATGGAAAATGGCTCAAAAGCTTCATGCATTGACCAATCCTAGTTAATTGATATCCAATAAAATTTTAATTACACTATTGAAATTTCTGTTATCTCCCAAAAGATATGGGAGTTTGAAATCTGGACTTTATGTATATTATATTGTGAATCTGTCTTGCCACAGACTGTGTGCTATCTGAGGTGGCAGCACCTGGGTATCCCTAGTTTTCCTACTAAACCCCTGCAAGCAAGATACTGGTTTTGAAGTGGAATCTTAAAAGTCATGTTCACACAGATAGTCTAAGTTGTGTTGCTGCTGACACTGCTCTGAGCTGAGGCACGGTATCTGCAGCTGTGATCAGGAAACTGGCAGAAGTCAGGGCTTGCAGCACAGGTGTGTAAACAGGGTCCAAGCCGATTGTCAGAGCGAGCAGCAGAGCCCAAAAACATAGGTCAAATAGTACTATAGTCAGAAGACTCTATACAGGCATGGGCCAAATCCAGGCATACACAAAACTGGGCTTGTCACAATGGCTAGGGGACTAATTGCTTAGGCATCCTCCTTAGGAGAGCATACATAATATAGCAGATGCCAATTGAGGATTAGTGGAGGTTGTGCATTGGACCTTTAAAAAAGAGTGCTTGAGCACACACAAATGAGCTATTGGGTGCCTTCCCACTAGCAATATTTTTTCTAGTGATGCGAGAGTGAGTGCCTTGCAGTGCAGAGAAAACTCCCGAAGTGATGATTTTCAGGGAAGGGCTTGAAATATAAGCCATTCCCTAAAAAATCATCCCTAGCTGTAAAAAAAGTAAAAAAAAAGTTATACTCACCTAGAAGAGCCATCTGGCTCTTCCCTCTGGCACAGCAATCTACTTCTTTGTTCTGGAGGCTGAGGAATGAAAAATCCCTGCCCCAGAAAGTGCTGGTCTCATTGGCTAAGCACTCAGCCAATTACAGGCAGCGCTCAGCCATTAAATGACAGCTGAGCGCCGCCTGTGATTGGTCACAGCGCTCAGCCAATCACAGGCAGCGTTCAGCCATTCCTTGAATTCATGCCACAGCTGTAGCAGAGTATTTCTTCATCCCTGTGGTCCAGCTGTCACAGCTGTGGCAGAAGTCCATGAAGTACTCCCTATGTTATCAATGGGGCTGGTGATCCCAAGAAGTGAATTCCGGCCATTCAACCATTAATGACCTACCCTGAAATGAAGTGATCAGTGAGCAATGTGTGATTTTTCGCTTAGTACCCTGTTGGGTCCTGCTTTTATGTGGGACAACGATTGGTCAAAATTGCTAATTTAAGCAATTGTTCAGCTGATAGTTAGGCCATGTAAAAGTATTCTTAACCTTAGGGCTACAGAGTGAGCTATTTGTAGACATAAGGTCAGATGCAAACTTCCCGTGTGTGCGAGTTGTGCCTGAGATGCTTATGCTCAACTCGAATCGGACAGCATATGGAAATCTTTCTGTGTGCTGTCCAATTTACACAGACAAAGCACATAGATATGCATTAGCAGGTTCGATTTGTTGTCTGTGATATAGACAGGAATACGACATGCAATTATCTTTTTTCATGAGGAACGTCAGTCTGTTTTTAAAAAAAGCCAATCTGCATAGCCCCATAGTCTATCATGGAGCTGTGTGCTGCCCGTGAAAAAATATAGACTATGGTCTTTCTTTCATGAACTAGCCAAAAACTTTGAATTGACAGAAATTTAACCCCTTAGTGACGGCCCTATAGTGTTTTTACGTCCTGCTGTTGCAGGACGTGTATCTCCCTCCATAGAGTTCCGGTATCAGCTGTTTATTACAGCTGACACCCACGGGCAATAGCCGCAATCGGCCATATGGCCGATCGCAGCTATTAACCCTTTAAATGCCGCTGTCAATTCTGATTGCTGCTGCCAATTTGTGGTGAAATTGAGGGACCCGTGCAGGCGTCATGGCAGCCGAGGGCCTTCTGAAACGCAGAAGCAGACTGCCTATTAAGCCATCCCTATGGAGTAACTTGATAGACTGCCTGTCAATAAGCAGTATGATGTAAAACTATAGCATTATGTCATACTGCAGGAGTGATCAAAGCATCGCTGGCTGTGGTCCTCTAGGAGAACTAAAAGAAAGTGCAAAAATAAGAGCAAAAAAAGTTTTACTAATTATTTAAAAAAAAACTAAAATAAATTTAAAAACAAAACCTTTTGCCTCATTTGGAATAAAAAAAATCTAAACAGTATACCAAAAATACGTGTTTGGTATTGCTGCGTCCATAAAAGTCCGATCTAGCAAAGCAATGCATTATTTACCCTGCATGGTGAGCGTTGTCCAAAAAAAAAATAAAGAACGCCAGAAATGCACTTTTTGGTCACCCTATCTCTGAGAAAAAATGTAATAAAAAGCGATCAAAGAGTCAAATGTACACAATTATCATACCAACGGAAACAACAGGATGTACCGCACAAAATGAGCCCTCACTCAACTATGTCGACAGAAAAATAAAAAAGTTATTGTGCGCAGAAAATAGACACAGAAAATAATTTAAAAAAATTTAATATCTTAAAAAAAATACAAGTAGTACAGCAAAAAAAAAACCTATATCAGTTTGGTATCGTTGTAATCGTATTGACCCATAGAATAAAGTTATCAGGTCATTTTTGTTGCAGTTTGTGCGCTGTAGAAACAGGACGCACGGAAAGATGGTGGAATTTCAGTACATTATATGGTACAATAAATAGCACCATTGAAAAATACATCTTGTCCCGCAAAAACAAGCCCTCATACAGCGACGGATAAATAAAGGAGCTACGATTTTTTTAAAAAGGGAGGAGGAAAAAACGAAAATGGAAAAAAGCAAAAATGCTCCGTCACTAAGGGGTTAACAATAGAGCTGAGCGAACGTACTCGTCCGAGCTTGATACTCGTTCGAGTATTAGCGTGTTCGAGATGCTCGTTACTCGTGACGAGTACCACGCGATGTTCGAGTTACTTTCACTTTCATCTCTGAGACGTTAGTGCACTTTTCTGGCCAATAGAAAGACAGGGAAGGCATTACAACTTCCCCCTGCGATGTTCAAGCCCTATACCACCCCCCTGCAGTGAGTGGCTGGCGAGATCAGGTGTCACCCGAGTATAAAAATCGGCCCCTCCCGCGGCTCGGCACAGATTTATTCTGAAGAAGAGGGAAAGTGCTGTTGGTGCCGGAGCTGCTATAGGGAGAGTGTTAGGAGTATTTTAGGCTTCAAGAACCCCAACGGTCCTTCTTAGGGCCACATCTAACCGTGTGCAGTAGTGTGGAGGCTGCTTTTTGCAGTGTTGCACTTTTTTTTTTTTTGTATATCGGCCGTGCAGAGCATTGCACCCTGCAGTAATTATACATACTCCAGGGACAGTAGTGGTGGTGAGGCAGGGACAGAAGACATATATTTATTGAATATAGGCAGTGGGCCTTTCCAAAAACATTTGGGAAAAAAAATCTATTTGGGCTGCCTGTGACTGTCCTCAGTGTACTGGGTCTGTGCTGGGTGTAGTTGTACTCCTAATTCATACGCAGCCAGCTAAGTGTTACAGCAGGCTTGCGCAAAATTATTTCCTGGCTCTGCTGTGCGTTCGGTAAGCGAAGTGAGCCTCCAACTACAGGCCAATAAGCGGCACATTTAATTACAGCGTTCTGTTTCTGCACTACTGGTAATACACCATGCTGAGGGGTAGGGGTAGGCCTATAGGACGTGGACGCGGGTGAGAACGCGGAGGCCCAAGTCAGGGTGTGGGCACAGGCCGAGCCAGTGCGGTGGCCAGGGGTAGAGGCAGGGCCAGACCGAATAATCCACCAACTGTTTCCCAAAGCGTCCCCTCGCGCCATGCCACCCTGCAGAGGTCAAGGTGCTCTACAGTGTGGCAGTTTTTCACTGAGACGCCTGACGACCGACGAACAGTGGTGTGCAACCTTTGTCACGCCAAGATCAGCTGGGGAGCCACCACCACCAGCATGCGCAGGCATATGATGGCCAAGCACCCCACAAGGTGGGACGAAGGCCGTTCACCGCCTCCGGTTTGCACCACTGCCTCTCCCCCTGTGCCCCAACCTGCCACTGAGATCCAACCCCCCTCTGAGGACACAGGCACTACCGTCTCCTGGCCTGCACCCACACCCTCACCTCCGCTGTCCTCGGCCCTATTCAGCAATGACTCTCAGCGCAGCGTCCAGACGTCGCTAGCGCCACTGTTTGAGCGCAAGCGCAAGTACGCCGCCACACACCCGCACGCTCAAGCGTTAAACGTGCACATTGCCAAATTGATCAGCCTGGAGATGCTGACGTATAGGCTTGTGGAAACAGAGGCTTTCAAAAGCATGATGGCGGCGGCGGCCCCGCGCTACTCGGTTCCCAGTTGCCACTACTTTTCCCGATGTGCCGTCCCAGCCCTGCGCGACCACGTCTCCCGCAACATTGTACGCGCCCTCACCAACGCGGTTACTGCCAAGGTCCACTTAACAACGGACACGTGGACAAGCACAGGCGGGCAGGGCCACTATATCTCCCTGATGGCACATTGGGTGAATTTAGTGGAGGCTGGGACAGAGTCAGAGCCTGGGACCGCTCATGTCCTACCCACCCCCAGAATTGGGGGACCCATCTCAGTGCTGGTATCTGCGGCGGTGTATGCTTCCTCCACTAAACCACCCTCCTCCTCCTCCAACACAACCTCTGTCTCGCAATCAAGATGTGTCAGCAGCAGCAGCACGTCGCCAGCAGTCGGTGTCGCACGGCGTTGCAGCACAGCGGTGGGCAAGCGTCAGCAGGCCGTGCTGAAACTACTCAGCTTAGGAGAGAAGAGGCACATGGCCCACGAACTGCTGCAGGGTCTGACAGAGCAGACCGACCGCTGGCTTGCGCCGCTGAGCCTCCAACCGGGCAAGGTCGTGTGTGACAACAGCCGTAACCTGGTGGCGGCTCTGCAGTTAGGCAGCCTCACGCACGTGCCATGCCTGGCTCATGTCTTTAATTTGGTGGTTCAGTTCTTTCTGAAAAGCTACCCACACTTGTCATACCTGCTCGGAAAGGTGCGCCGGGTCAGCGCACATTTCCGCAACTCCAAGACGGACGCTGCCACCCTGCGGACCCTGCAACATCGGTTTAATCTGCCAGTGCACCGACTGCTGTGCGACGTGCCCACACGGTGGAACTCTACGCTCCACATGTTGGCCAGGCTCTATGAGCAGCGTAGAGCTAAAGTGGAATAACAACTCCAACATGGGCGGCGTAGTGGGAATCAGCCTCCTCAATTCTTTACAGAAGAGTGGGCCTGGTTGGCAGCCATCTGCCAGGTCCTTGGAAACTTTGAGGAGTCTACCCAGATGGTGAGCGGGGATGCTGCAATCATTAGCGTCACCATTCCTCTGCTATGCCTCTTGAGAAGTTCCCTGCAAAGCATAAAGGCAGACGCTTTGCGCTCGGAAACGGAGGCGTGGAAAAACAGTATGTCGCTGGATAGTCAGAGCACCCTCATGTCTATATCTCAGCGCGTTGAGGAGGAGGAGGAGGAGGGGGAGGAGCATGAGGAGGAGGGGGAAGAGACAGCTTGGCCCACTGCTGAGGGTACACATGCTGCTTGCCTGTCATCCTTTCAGCGTGTATGGCCGGAGGAGGAGGAGGAGGATCCTGAAGGTGATCTTCCTAGTGAGGACAGCCATGTGTTGCATACAGGTACCCTGGCACACATGGCTGACTTCATGTTAGGATGCCTTTCTCGTGACCCTCGCGTTACACGCATTCTGGCCACTACGGATTACTGGGTGTACACACTGCTCGACCCACGCTATAAGGAGAACCTTTCCACTCTCATTCCCGAAGAGGAAAGGGGTTCGAGAATGATGCTATACCACAGGGCGCTGGTGGACAAACTGATGGTAAACTTCCCATCCGACAGCGCTAGTGGCAGAAGGCGCAGTGCCGAGGGCCAGGTAGCAGGGGAGGCGCAGAGATCAGGCAGCATGTACAGCGCAGGCAGGGGAACATTCTCCAAGGCCTTTGCCAGCTTTATGGCTCCCCAGCAAGACTGTGTCACCGCTCCCCAGTCAAGACTGAGTTGGCGGGAGCACTGTAAAAGGATGGTGAGGGAGTACGTAGCCGATCGCACGACCGTCCTCGGTGACATCTCTGCCCCCTACAACTACTGGGTGTCGAACCTGGACATGTGGCCTGAACTCACGCTGTATGCCCTGGAGGTGCTTGCTTGCTTGTCCTGCGGCTAGCGTCTTGTCCGAGAGGGTGTTTAGTGCGGCTGGGGGAATCATCACGGATAAGCGTACCCGCCTGTCAACCGACAGTGCCGACAGGCTTACACTCATCAAGATGAACAAAGCCTGGATTTCCCCAGACTTCTCTTCTTCACCAGCGGACAGCAGCGATACCTAAGCAATACATAGGCTGCACCCGCGGATGGAAGCATCGTTCTCTATCACCATCAAAAACGGGAACATTTTTGCTTCATCAATCTGTGTATAATATTCCTCCTCCTCCTCCTCCTGCTCCTCCTCCTGAAACCTCACATAATCACGCCGAACGGGCAATTTTTCTTAGGCCCACAAGGCTTAGTCATATAATTTTTCTAAACAATTTTTATACGTTTCAATGCTCATTAAAACGTTGAAACTTGCACCTGAACCAATTTTTATTTTAACTGGGCTGCCTCCAGGCCTAGTTACCAATTAAGCCACATTAACCAATTCACCAATTTTTTGGGGCCCTCGTCTACAGTGTAATCCAATTAATTTTTTGCCCACCTGCACTACAGCTGACATTACATCAGCTGTGCTGGGCACTGCAATGGGATATATTTATGTACCGCCGGTGAGTTCCAGGGAGCCACCCATGCTGTCGGTCCACACGGAGTTGTAACTACATGTGTAAGCTTCTAAAGAACCCCAGTCTGACTGGGGCATTCAGTGTGGGCCGAAGCCCACCTGCATTTAACATGACATTACCTCAGCTGTGATGGGCAATGCTATGGGATATATTTATGTGCCGCCGGTGGCTTCCTGGCACCCACCCATGCTGTCGGTCCACAGGGACTTCACAATAGGGAGTTGTAACTGCCTGTGTCTATGAATTAAAAAGCCCGGTCAAGTTGGGGCATGCAGCGTGGGCCGAAGCCCACCTGCAATTAATCGGACGTTACCTCAGCTGTGATGGGCACTGCAATGGGATACATTAATGTACAGCCGGTGGGTTCCAGGGAGCCACCCATGCTGTGGGTGCACACGGAATTCCCATTGCGGAGTTGTACCTGCCTGTGACTATTTATAAAAAACCGCGGTCTGACTGGGGCGTGCAGACACCTTAACAGAATGAATAGTGTGTGGCACATAGGTTCCCCATTGCTATGCCATTGTGTGCAGCTCCTGATGGCGGTGGCACAGGATTATATTTCTCATTGCTTCTGTACAGCATTGTGGGCTATCGCCCCGCCCCTTTTAAAGAGGGTCGCTGCCTAGCCGTGCCAACCCTCTGCAGTGTGTGCCTGCGGTTCCTCCTCATGGCAGTCGCACTTATAAATAGACATGAGGGTGGCGTGGCATGAGTGCAGCTGAAGGCTGCGCAGGGACAGTTTGGTGTGCGCTGTGGACACTGCGTCGTGTGTGTGTGTGTGTGTGTGTGTGGGGGGGGGGGGTTGGGCAGCATGTAACCCAGGAGAAGTGGCTGCGGATTGTCATGCAGGCAGTGATTGTGCTTTGTTAGAGGTAGTGTGGTGCTTAGCTAAGGTATGCATTGCTAATGAGGGCTTTTCAGAAGTAAAAGTTGTTGGGGGGGGGCCCACTCTTGCCGCTATTGTGGCTTAATAGTGGGACCTAGGAACTTGAGATGCAGCCCAACATGTAGCCCCTTGCCTGCCCTATCTGTTGCTGTGTCGTTCCCATCACTTTCTTGAATTGCCCCGATTTTCACAAATGGAAACCTTAGCGAGCATCGGCGATATACAAAAATGCTCGGCTCGCCCATTGACTTCAATGGGGTTCGTTACTCGAAACGAACCCTCGAGCATCGCGATAATTTTGTCCCGAGTAATGAGCATCCGAGCATTTTGGTGCTCGCTCATCTCTAGTTAACAAGTAAACAACATGTGAAAGTACACAAATAGAGATGAGCGAACGTACTCGTCCGAGCTTGATACTTGTTCGAGTATTAGCGTGTTCGAGATGCTCGTTACTCGTAACGAGCACCACACGATGTTCGGGTTACTTTCACTTTCATCTCTGAGACGTTAGCGCGCTTTTCTGGCCAATTGAAAGACAGGGAAGGCATTACAACTTCCCCCTGCGACGTTCAAGCCCTATACCACCCCCCTGCAGTGAGTGGCTGGCGAGATCAGGTGTCACCCGAGTATAAAAATCGGCCCCTCCCGCGGCTCGCCTCAGATGCGTTGTGACATAGCTCAGGGACAGTGCTATCGTGTTGGAGCTGCTGTAGGGAGAGTGTTAGGAGTTAGTGCAGGCTTCAAGAACCCCAACGGTCCTTCTTAGGGCCACATCTAACCGTGTGCAGTACTGTGGAGGCTGCTTTTTGCAGTGTTGCACTTTTTTTTTTTTTGGTATATCGGCCGTGCAGAGCATTGCGCCCTGCAGTAATACTACAGGGACAGAATTGTGTAGGCAGGGCCAGAAGACATATATTATTGACAGAATATACGCAGTGGTCCTTTTCAAAAAAATATTGGGCAAAAAATCTATTTGGCCTGCCTGTCACTGTGCTCAGTGTTCTGGGTCCGTGTGTGCTGGGTGTAGTAGTTCTACAAATAAATACGCAGGCAGCTAAGTGTTACAGCAGGCGTGCGCCAAATTATTTCCTGGCTCAGAAATCACCACTCTGTTGCAGTTAATAACAGTGCGACACTCTGCAGTTCTGTCACACACTCCAGGGCCAGAAGACATATATTATTGATTGAATATACGCAGTTGGCCTTTTCCAAAAAATATTGCGCAAAAAATCTATTTGGCCTGCCTGTCACTGTGCTCAGTGTTCTGGGTCCGTGTGTGCTGGGGGTAGTAGTTCTACAAATAAATACGCAGGCAGCTAAGTGTTACAGCAGGCGTGCGCCAAATTATTTCCTAGCTCAGAAATCACCGCTCTGTTGCAGTTAATAACAGTGCGACACTTTTTAGTTCTGTCACACACTCCAGGGCCAGAAGACATATATTATATTGACTGAATATACGCAGTTGGCCTTTTCAAAAAAATATTGGGCAAAAAATCTATTTGGCCTGCCTGTCACTGTGCTCAGTGTTCTGGGTCCGTGTGTGCTGGGGGTAGTAGTTCTACAAATAAATACGCAGGCAGCTAAGTGTTACAGCAGGCGTGCGCCAAATTATTTCCTGGCTCAGAAATCACCGCTCTGTTGCAGTTAATAACAGTGCGACACTCTGCAGTTCTGTCACACACTCCAGGGCCAGAAGACTATGGCGTTCCGTAAACGAAGTCAGCCTCCAGCCACAGGCCAATAAGCGGCACATTTAATTACAGCGTTCTGTTTCTGCACTACTGCTAATACACTATGCTGAGGGGTAGTGGTAGGCCTATAGGACGTGGACGTGGGCGAGGACGCGGAGGCCCAAGTCAGGGTGTGGGCACAGGCCGAGCCAGTGCGGTGACCAGGGGTACAGGCAGGGCCAGACCGAATAATCCACCAACTGTTTCCCAAAGCGCCCCCTCGCGCCATGCCACCCTGCAGAGGTCAAGGTGCTCAACGGTGTGGCAGTTTTTCACCGAGACGCCTGACGACCGACGAACAGTGGTGTGCAACCTTTGTCGCGCCAAGATCAGCTGGGGAGGCACCACCACCAGCATGCGCAGGCATATGATGGCCAAGCACCCCACAAGGTGGGACGATGCCCGTTCACCGCCTACGATTTGCACCACTGCCTCTCCCCCTGTGCCCCAACCTGCCACTGAGATCCAACCCCCCTCTGAGGACACAGGCAGTACCGTCTCCTGGCCTGCACCCACACCCTCACCTCCGCTGTATAGGCTTGTGGAAACGGAAGCTTTCAAAAGCATGATGGCGGCGGCCCCGCGCTGCTCGGTTCCCAGTCGCCACTACTTTTCCAGATGTGCCGTCCCAGGCCTGCACGACCACGTCTCCCGCAACATTGTACGCGCACTCACCAACGCGGTTACTGCCAAGGTCCACTTAACAACAGACACGTGGACAAGCACAGGCGGGCAGGGCCACTATATCTCCCTGACGGCACATTGGGTGAATTTAGTGGAGGCTGGGACAGAGTCAGAGCCTGGGACCGCTCACGTCCTACCCACCCCCAGAATTGCGGGCCCCAGCTCGGTGGTGATATCTGCGGGGGTGTATGCTTCCTCCACTAAACCACTCTCCTCCTCCTCCTACGCAACCTCTGTCTCGCAATCAAGATGTGTCAGCAGCAGCACGTCGCCAGCAGTCGGTGTCACGCGGCGTGGCAGCACAGCGGTGGGCAAGCGTCAGCAGGCCGTGCTGAAACTACTCAGCTTAGGAGAGAAGAGCCACACGGCCCACGAACTGCTGCAGGGTCTGACAAAGCAGACCGACCGCTGGCTTGCGCCGCTGAGCCTCCAACCGGGCATGGTCGTGTGTGACAACGGCCGTAACCTGGTAGCGGCTCTGCAGCTCGGCAGGCTCATGCACGTGCCATGCCTGGCCCATGTCTTTAATTTGGTGGTTCAGCGGTTTCTGAAAAGCTACCCCCACTTGTCATACCTGCTCGGAAAGGTGCGCCGGGTCAGCGCACATTTCCGCAACTCCAAGACGGACGCTGCCACCCTGCGGACCCTGCAACATCGGTTTCATCTGCCAGTGCACCGACTGCTGTGCGACGTGCCTACACAGTGGAACTCTACGCTCCACATGTTGGCCAGACTCTATGAGCAGTGTAAAGCTATAGTGGAATACCAACTCCAACATGGGCGGCACAGTGGGAGTCGGCCTCCTCAATTATTTACAGAAGAGTGGGCCTGGTTGGCAGCCATCTGCCAGGTCCTTGGAAACTTTGAGGAGTCTACCCAGATGGTGAGCGGGGATGCTGCAATCATTAGCGTCACCATTCCTCTGCTATGCCTCTTGAGAAGTTCCCTGCAAAGCATAAAGGCAGACGCTTTGGAATCAGAAACGGAGGCGGGGGAAGACAGTATGTCGCTGGATAGTCAGAGCAACCTCATGTCTATATCTCAGCGTGTTGAGGAGGAGGGGGAGGAGCATGAGATGGAGGGGGAAGAGACAGCTTGGCCCACTGCTGAGGGGACAGATGCTGCTTGTCTGTCATCCTTTCAGCGTATATGGCCAGAGGAGGAGGAGGAGGAGGGGGAGGGGGAGGAGCATGAGGAGGAGGGGGAAGAGACAGCTTGGCCCACTGCTGAGGGTACAGATGCAGCTTGCCTGTCATCCTTTCAGCGTGTATGGCCGGAGGAGGAGGAGGAGGATCCTGAAAGTGATCTTCCGAGTGAGGACAGCCATGTGTTGCGTACAGGCACCCTGGCACACATGGCTGACTTCATGTTTGGATGCCTTTCTCGTGACCCTCGCGTTACACGCATTCTGGCCACTACGGATTACTGGGTGTACACACTGCTCGACCCACGGTATAAGGAGAACCTTTCCACTCTCATTCCCGAAGAGGAAAGGGGTTTCGAGAATGATGCTATACCACAAGGCGGTGGTGCACAAACTGATGGTAAACTTCCCATCCAACAGCGCTAGTGGCCGAAGGCGCATTTCTGCGGCCCAGGTAGCAGGGGAGGCGCAGAGATCAGGCAGCATGTACAGCGCAGGCAGGGGAACACTCTCTAAGGCCTTTGACAGCTTTATGGCTCCCCAGCAAGACTGTGTCACCGGTCCCCAGTCAAGGCTGAGTTGGCGGGAGCACTGTAAAAGGATGGTGAGGGAGTACGTAGCCGATTGCACGACCGTCCTCGGTGACGTCTCTGCCCCCTACAACTACTGGGTCTTGAACCTGGACACGTGGCCTGAACTTGCGCTATATGCCCTGGAGGTGCTTGCTTGTCCTGCGGCTAGCGTCTTGTCAGAGAGTGTGTTTAGTGTGGCTGGGGGAATCATCACGGATAAGCGTACCCACCTGTCAACCGACAGTGCCGACAGGCTTACATTCATCAAGATGAACAAAGCCTGGATTTCCCCATACTTCTCTTCTCCACCAGCGGACAGCAGCGATACCTAAACAATACGTAGGCTGCACCCGCGGATGGAAGCATCGTTCTCTATCACCATCCAAAACGGGGACCTTTTTGCTTCATCAATCTGTGTCTAATATTCCTCCTCCTCCTCCTCCTGCTCCTCCTCCTGAAACCTGACGTAATCATGCCGAACGTGCAATTTTTCTTAGGCCCACAAGGCTCAGTCATATAATTTTTCTAAACAATTTTTATACGTTTCAATGCTCATTAAAGCGTTGAAACTTTCACCTCAACCAATTTTCATTTTAACTGGGCTGCCTCCAGGCCTAGTTACCAATTAAGCCACATAAACCAAAGCGATTAATGGGTTTCACCTGCCCTCTCGGTTGGGCATGGGCAATTTTTCTCAGGTACATTAGTACTGTTGGTACACCAATTTTTGTGGGCCCTCGCCTACAGTGTAATCCAATTAATTTTTTGCCCACCTGCATTACAGCTGACGTAACATCAGCTGTGATGGGCAATGCAATGGGATATTTTTATGTACCGCCGGTGGCTTCCTGGCACCCACCCATGCTGTGGGTCCACACGGAGTTGTAACTGCATGTGTCCACTTCTAAAGAACCCCAGTCTGACTGGGGTATGCAGTGTGGGCCGAAGCCCACCTGCATTAAGCACGACATTACATCAGCTGTGATGGGCACTGCAATGGGATATATTTATGTACCGCCGGTGGGTTCCAGGGAGCCACCCATGCTGTGGGTCCACAGGGAGTTGTATATGCATCTGTTTCCACTTCTAAAGAACCCCAGTCTGACTGGGGTATGCAGTGTGGGCCGAAGCCCACCTGCATTAAGCACGACATTACATCAGCTGTGATGGGCACTGCAATGGGATATATTTATGTACGGTTGGTGGGTTCCAGGGAGCCACCCATGCTGTGGGTGCACACGGAATTCCCATTGCGGAGTTGTACCTGCCTGTGACTATATATAAAAAAACGCGGTCTGACTGGGGCATGCAGACACCTTGACAGAATGAATAGTGTGTGGCACATAGGTTCCCCATTGCTATGCCCACGTGTGCAGCTCCAGATGGAGGTGGCACAGGATTGGATTTCTCATTGCTTCTGTACAGCATTGTGGGCTATCGCCCAGCCCCTTTTAAAGAGGGTCGCTGCCTAGCCGTGCCAACCCTCTGCAGTGTGTGCCTGCTTTTCCTGTGGCAGACGCACTTATAAATAGACATGAGGGTGGCGTGGCATGAGGACAGCTGAAGGCTGGGCAGGGACAGTTTGGTGTGCGCTGTGGACACTGGGTTGTGGGGGGGGGGGGGATTTGGCAGCATGTAACCCAGGAGAAGTGGCAGCGGAGTGTCATGCAGGCAGTGATTGTGCTTTGTTGGAGGTAGTGTGGTGCTTAGCTAAGGTATGCATTGCTAATGAGGGCTTTTCAGATGTAAAAGTTGTTGGGGGGGGGCCCACTCTTGCTGCTATTGTGGCTTAATAGTGGGACCTGGGAACTTCATATGCAGCCCAACATGTTGCCCCTCGCCTGCCCTATCCGTTGCTGTGTCGTTTCCATCACTTTCTTGGGTTTTGCAGATTTTCACAAATGAAAACCTTAGCGAGCATCGGCGATATACAAAAATGCTCGAGTCGCCCATTGACTTCAATGGGGTTCGTTACTCGAAACGAACCCTCGAGCATCGCGAAAATTTCGTCTCGAGTAACGAGCACCCGAGCATTTTGGTGCTCGCTCATCTCTATACACAAATAGTCGTTCATTTGATAAAAACTTTCTGTAGTTAGTTTTTTGAGCATCTATTTGGATGATAGTTATCCTGTGTAAAATCACCCTAAGGCCTCCCTCACACAGGCGTTTTTGTACAGCATTTAGCGCTGCGTTTTCAGCGCTGTGTTAAACACTGGACAAGGCTCCCATTCATTTCAATTGGGCTGCTCACACAGGGCTGAAAACGCTGCATTTTGAAAGCGTTGCATGTTCTACTCTTGGGTGTTTTCAGCTGTGTGTCTCCCATTAAAATGAATGGGCAGCTGAAAATGGTGTAAATGCAGCATTTTTGCAAACGCCCTGTGTTTACAGTGCCGCTGAAAAGTCTGTCCATTCATTTTAATGGGAGACTCACAGATGAAAACGCCCAAAGATAGAACATGCAACGCTTTCAAAACGCAGTGTTTTTCAAAGCAGCGTTTTTAGCCTTGTGTGAGCAGCCCAATTGAAATGAATGGGAGCCTTGTACAGAGTTTAGCACAGCGCTAAAAACGCAGCGCTAAACACTGTACAAAAACGCCTGTGTAAGGGTGCCTACTAGAGATGAGCGAACATGCTCGGCCACGCCCCTTTTTCGCCTGAATACCGCGATTTCCGAGTACTTCCGTACTCGGGCGAAAAAATTCGGGGGGCGCCGTGGCGGCACGGGGGGTAGCAGTGGGGAGTGGGGGGGAGAGGGAGAGAGAGAGGGCTCCCCCCTGTTCCCCGCTGCTACCCCCCGCACTGCCACGCCTCTCACCGCCCCCCCCCAGCGCCCCCCGAATCTTTTCACCCGAGTACTGAAGTACTCGAAAATGGCGGTACTCGGGTGCGTAAGTACTCGAAACGAGTACGTTCGCTCATCTCTAGTGCCTACCCACTGGCGTTTTTTTTTTTTTTCCCTGCGAAATTCGCAGCATTTTTTTTCTCCTGGGGTCTATGGGACTTGTAATATTAAAATCGCGACCCCGCAAAATTGCGATTTTAACATTACAAGTCCCATAGACCCCTGCAGAAAAAAAATGCTGCGATTTTCGCAGGGAAAAAAAACAAACGCCAGTGGGTAGGCACCCTGAGAGAGGCCTTACACTGTCTATACAATCTGTGTGTGCAGATCTGAAGTGAATTTGGTCTCCAAACATCAAGGCAAGCTTTTGATTGGAAAAACAAAATTGGCAGATCAGTTGAATAAGCAGGGTGTTTCAGAACTTTAGTGTGAAAATATTCAAATTTTTAAGGAGCAGCACTGTCTTGAAAAAAAAATAAATTATTTTCTAAACTTTGTCTTGACATTTGGAGAACAGATATACTTCAGATCTGTAAAAAAATAATAATCAGGATAGAACTATGAAATTTAGGTCAGACAAATAAACAATAAACGTTGAAGTGAAAAAAAAAAAGTATTATTTGTCTAAGGGCTTATTTAGACGACCGTATATCGGCTCGGTTTTCAATTCCTGCTCCTCGTCACTGGGACAGGTGGGGTCCTTTAAATGAAATACAATTTCACTGTGAAAGTACCCCAGAAATATTAGATTAGATAATCTGTTCTATTATTAAAATATAACTTTCATTATAGGACTTTATTTAAAATACACTAAATCACACCACCAAATGGCCCAGCACACATCAGAAAACTAGACGAAAATAAACATACAAACACCCAAAGAACATACAGGACAGGGGATAGGTATATCACCTTATCGTGTTGATCCGCTATACTGATGTTAATTACTGTTCCCTTAATAGATTTACAGGTACGGTTATATTGCTATTTATACAGTGGTATAACGGTATAAATTTTATTTCAGAAGGCTAAGGATGATAGACAAATAATATTTAATTGACACGTTTCTACGGCCCTGATGTAATAAGTGAGCCGATTCATCAGGATCAAGTACTGTATATGGGGATATCCCCTCTTTTTGCGATCAGAGCCGATGTTGGCACTTGCATCAAATATGTGGAAGATGTGGTATTTGATGCTTATACACACATCTCCAAAGTGTTTATGCCCATAAGTGATATCCCCATATACTTGAGTTACACTCTTTAACCCTCTGAACTACTCCATCACAAGTACTAGAAACACTTCAGGCAATTCTGTGCCCAGGCAAATATACTACCATGTTAAATACAGTATAAACCAGTGGTATTATCGGTCGCAGGCGCCGACCACCTGTACCTCTAGAAGGACAATAGAAATAATCACGAACTAACTACATATAAGTGTTATAAGCCCTACGAACCATTCTTCATTTGGGGCATTTGAGTACAAAAGACAGAGGCTATTCGTCTTGATCCTGATGAATCGGCTCACTTATTACATCAGGGCCGTAGAAACGCGTCGATTAAATATTATTTGTCTATCATCCTTAGCCTTCTGAAATAAAATTTATACCGTTATTACCACTGTATAAATAGCAATATAACCGTACCTGTAAATCTATTAAGGGAACGGTAATTAACATCGGTATAGCGGATCACCACGATAAGGTGATATACCTATCCCCTGTCCTGTATGTTCTTTGGGTGTTTGTATGTTTATGTTCGTCTAGTTTTCTGATGTGTGCTGGGCCATTTGGTGGTGTGATTTCGTGTATTTTAAATAAAGTCCTATAATAAAAGTTATATTTTAATAATAGAACAGATTATCTAATCTAATATTTCTGGGGTACTTTCACAGTGAAATTTAATTTTCAATTCCTGCTCCTGGCTCTTCTATCCTCCTCCCCCTGCAGACAAGGACACCGTATATCGGCTCAGCGTGAAAACTGAGCCGATATACGGTCATCTGAATCCACCGTTAGGCCTCGGTCACACGGGCGATTTTTCACGCGATTCGCGCATGCGATCTGCGATTTCACAGAACCATTGCTTTGCAATGGTATCGGACACATGGGCGCTTTTTATGCGCTTGTCCGATAAATTATAGGACAAGAAATCGCAGATCGCGCCTATCTGCGATCTGCGATTCCTTGTGTTCTCTATATGCGCTCAATGGGGCCGGCGGCAGCAGCGCCAACCCCATTAAGAACATATACTACACAAATCATTCTCCTCTGCCACAGCTGTAACAGCTGTGGCAGAGAAGAATGATGCTTGCCCATTGAATTCAATGGAGCCGGCAATACAGCCGGCTCCATTGAAAGCAATGGGCTGCCGGCGAGCGCGGGATGAATTTTCGTGAAGGGCTTAAAAATATAAGCCCTTCCCTGAAAATCATCCAAAAATGTGTAAAAATAAAATATATATATATATATATATATATATATATATATATACTCACCTTGTCCCTGCAGACGGAGTTCAGTCGCAGCCGGCCGGCAGTTCTCCTGAATTGCTCTGAGTAGTATTCAGCAGGCAGGGATTTAAAATCCCCGCCTGCTGAATGGGCTGCCTCTGATTGGTCACAGCCGTCACAAATCAGAGGCAGCTCTCACTCACCCATTCATGAATGGGTGAGTGAGTGCTGCCTCTGATTGGCTCAGCGTAGGGACCAATCAGGGGCAGCTCTCAACTGTCATTCAATAACTGAGAGTTGTATTGCCGGCTCCATTGAATTCAATGGGCTGGACAGCGCTCCTGTGCTGGAGCCCGTTTCAAAGGAAAGGCGGCTAGCAGCAGATTTTTCCGGCGATTTTTCGGCCCCGGTCACGCGATTTGCGGATGTGACTCCGTCATGCGATCCGCAAATCGCGGCAAAAAACGCCTGTCTGACCAAGGCCTTAAAGAAGAAATTGGAAAAGTCAAAGAAGTATAAGCAACCCCTTGTAATTTTTCAGGCATTTATGATGGAAACTCAACAGAGCCTAAGTGTATAAGTACAGTATAATAAGACTCTACCCCTTTTATCTTTGCAAAGCCAAATGCATCATAGGAAATATAGGAGGCATTAGATAAGTTATTTCAGAATAACAATACAAAGCAACCAAGATAATAAAAAATAAATAAATGACATATTCACTAAACCCCGTGTATACAAGGCATATACAAGAGCATCTACATTATAGTCTAATAACGGCCTATACTGCACTGTATATGCAAAAAGATGCTGGAGTGCTCGTTTAAAAAAAGAAAAGGCTTGTCAGGTTCTGCTGCTGTGACCTGTTGCTCTACAGGTTTCCAGGAGCACACCTTCACAGGTGTGCAATAATTATACTTGCTGGGTGTGGTGTTCTCCAGCCAGCCAATATTCCTTGCGCTGCTGCATATATATATATATATATATATATATATATATATATATATATATATATATATATATTATATACATATATATATCAGTCTCTCTGGATGAGGGAGCTAGTATCCCTTCACTCTGGGGATTGGTTTCCTTGCCTGTTATGCATTGTGTATGCGTGTATAGATGTGAACATTGTCATGTTCAGTGTCTGTGCTGGTGGCCAGACATCAGGTGTGAACAGGCATGTTCAGTGTATATCTGTGTGAACAGTGATGTGTTCTGTGGCTCTGAGCAGGTCGCTAGACATTATGTATGAATAGTCCTGTTCTGTGATGCATGCTATCCCTAGTGTGTTGATGTGCGCCCTGTACTGCTTTGGTTAGTTTTCCACCCTAGGCAGTTAGGGACAAAGCTTCCAGCATGGGCAGTCCTTATCGGGACCATCACCCTCCATGCAGGCAGGTGTCTTGCGGAAGCTGTCTCGTTAGAGTAGGGACCTGCCAGACAACGAGAACCCTTGAAGTGGGCTCGCAGGCTTAATTGTCTTGTACAAGACATTAACTAATACCTCATACATTCTATAGTTATTTCATCTAGCTATGTGTGCAGGTATGCTTGGTTCGTGTTTTGAACGTTTGTCAGTCATGTTTTATGTCTGTACTTGAGTCCTGTTTACAGTTCTGCAGTTCACATAAGAAGGACGATGTGACAAGGCTATTGCACTGAGCTGCTAATGTATGCATAGATCTACCTGAAACATCTACAGTTATCAATTTTGGGCTGTACAACGTATGTTATGACGAATTGTAATCTTCCCATGTCCCCACATTGCTACAAGACCATATAGTGGACTCAACAATCTCCTGTAACAGGGAACTATTGGATAATTAGAATGCCAGAATAATCATAATTATTGTACTACTTAAATGGGAGTAAGAATATTTTCTGTTTATAAATTGCATTCCAACTTTATATACATGAGCTCACATACTCGTTGCCCTCCAGTTTACTATGGAATTTGGCAGCAAAGGACCAATCTGTGGCTTCATCACCATTATTCAACCATTGATTGAAGTGCTTGACACTGGCATCCGTCAACTCAACAACATGAATCTCTTTGAAGCATTTGGCTGCAAAGAGTGGATAGATGATCCCCCCAATGTTTAATGCAAGCATACTGTTTCCTTTCACCAGTCCTGTAGAAAAGAGAAGAAAACAAGAATTGAGCAACAGAGAATGGATCTGTGGTTGAAGGACATTGGAGAGAAGAGCAGAGAGATTTTAATTACTATACTACTATCTTGTGTGGTGTAGGAAGTTCCAGGTCAACCCTTTCATGACCAGGGGGATTTGGTTTTCGATGAGCAGAGCAATAACTCATATCCTGTAATGTTGAATTGTTAAGAGAATTTTTATTTTCACTTCTGGGTTTATCAAATAGTTTTTTTTTTGGACGGCGCATAGACCATTCTTACATATTGACTTGAGTGAACATCTCTTGTTTAGTATGTCTAATGTAATGATAAATGGGCAAAAACAGAAAAAAATATACCCTTTCTCATTATTTTTATGTTCTTTTAAGTAGTTGGTTTAATATGCAATGTTTCGACTAGAAATTAATTCTCAAAATATCCTGTGCAAAGGGATGTACAAATATGTGTACATTGTCTAACATGTAATGCTAATGTAGGAGTAGAAGCACAAAACCTAGATTTTAGTTTATGAGTCTCTCTCCAGGAGTTTTGCAGGCAAGGAAAGTTTATTTTACACAAATGGCACACAAATCTGTACATAGATGTATGCCATGAGAACATCTAGATGTATGGGGATTATGTGAGCCACTTATAATGCACTTCAATTTTGAAAGCTGATAATCTATAATATAGTTGGTTGCTGTCACATCCGCTATGAACGTATGAATCTTTATATTCATTGTGCATGTATTTTCAATATATTTATTGGATTTCATCTGGTTCCATCCAGAAGCATCTATGACAGGACCCCTAGATAGAATATGCTGACGGAAAACTGAACAGTGTCCTACTTCTCAGCAATGGTCATCATCTTGACCTGTAAACCTATAAACATATTAAGGTTGTAAATTCAGGTGTTAACATATCAATACAAAACCATCTTAAGTCTGTATTCACATGGGCAAGTGCAATTTTGAACAGTGAAAACTGACAGATTTTTGTGTGATTATTGCAATTTTAATATGCTTGCTATGAGTTTTCCTGATTATTCACATGCGGTTTAAATACATTTTACAGTTTTTCATGCATGTTTTTCACTTCTATGCACTTCTTAATTCTTTTTTTCATGTGGTCCCTATAGTAACATGTGTTAAAAATGGATTGGTCTTGTATGGCATGCAAATGTGATCTATTTTTCAAACACTCCCCTAGAATAAAAATTGCACAAAATAGGACTTGCAATGATTTATCAAATTTGACCTATCGGCCCAAACGAAATATTGAATTGGTAATTATTAGAGATGAGCGAGCATACTCGTCCGAGCTTGATACTCGTTCGAGTATTAGGGTGTTCGAGATGCTCGTTACTCGTAACGAGCACCACGTGATGTTCGAGTTACTTTCACTTTTTTCCCTGAGAAATTTGCGCGCTTTTCTGGCCAATAGAAAGACAGGGAAGGCATTGCAACTTCCCCCTGCAACGTTCAAGCCCTATACCACCCCCCCTGCAGTGAGTGGCTGGCGAGATTAGGTGTCACCCGAGTATTGAAATCTGCCCCTCCCGCGGCTCGCTATGGATGCATTCTGAGATTAGTTCAGGGAAAGTGGTATCGTGTTGGAGCTGCTATAGGGAGAGTGTTAGGAGTATTTTAGGTTTCAAGAACCCCAACGGTCCTTCTTAAGGCCATAAATCTTCTCTATATGCGCTCAATGGGGCCGGCGGCAGCAGCGCCGACCCCATTGAGAACATATAGAAGACAAATCCTTCTTCTCTGCCACAGCTGTAACAGCTGTGGCAGAGAAGAACGATGTTTGCCCATTGAATTCAATACAGCAGGTTCCACTGAAAGCAATGGGCTGCTGGCGATCGCAGGATGAATTGTCGGGAAGGGGTTAAATATATAACCCCTTCCCTGCAATTCATCCAGAAATGTGTTACAATAAAAATATATACCGGCGTATAAGGCGACCGGGCGTATAAGACGACCCCCCAACTGTCACCTTATACGCCGGCAATACAGTGGAGCAAAGAATAAAAATCATTACTTACTTCTTCTGACGTTCTGCGGCGCTCCTGCAGGCTGTTGCTCCCTCCTGGTTCCCGGCAGAGCATTGATTTCTCTACGAAGGGCTTTAAATCCCCGCCTCCAGAAACACACGTGCCTTCAGCCATTCACAGCCAATGACAATGATGTCATTGAATGGCTGTGATTGGCTGTGTTTCTGGAGGCGGGGATTTCAAGCCCTGCCTCCAGAAAGCAATACTCTGCCGTGGACCAGGAGGGAGCAACAGCCTGCAGGAGCGCCGCAGAACGTCAGAAGAAGTAAGTAATGATTTTTATTATTTGCTCCACTGTATTGCCGGCGTATAAGGTGACAGTTGGGGGGTCGTCTTATATGCCCTGTCACCTTATACGCCGGTATATATTTTTATTGTAACACACTTCTGGATGAATTGCAGGGAAGGGGTTATATATTTAACCCCTTCCCGACAATTCATCCTGCGATCGCCGACAGCCCATTGCTTTCAGTGAAACCTGCTGTATTGCTGGCTCCATTGAATTCAATGGGCAAACATCGTTCTTCTCTGCACAGCTGTTACAGCTATGGCAGAGGAGAACGATCTTTACGCTGACAGTGCGGGGGGCACTCTTGCCGCTATTGTGGCTTAATAGTGGGACCTGGGAACTTGAGATGCAGCCCACCATGTAGCCCCTCGCCTGCCCTATCCGTTGCTGTGTCGTTCCCATCAGTTTGTAGAATTGCCCAGATTTTCACAAACGAAAACCTTAGCGAGCATCGGCGATATACAAAAATGCTCGGGTCGCCCATTGACTTCAATGGGGTTCGTTACTCGAAACGAACCCTCGAGCATTGCGAAAATTTCGTCCCGAGTAATGAGCACCCGAGCATTTCGGTGCTCGCTCATCTCTAGTAATTATCCTGTTCAAGTTTTGTCCATTTATGAATCAGACAGTACTTGAGAGAGAAAACTGCCCATGTGAATGCAGCCTAAAGATTATGATTTCATATCCATCATCTCTACACAAATTTTTTTTTAAATTAAAATATGATAATTAATCATGCTAAAAATTCCTATATTGTCAATAATATACTAATATTAATTATGCAGCATCACGCAATATACTTAAATAAATAGTAGTGCCTTATTTGAGTACCTACCCGCTCATCTCCAAAGATTCGGCTGCCGGCTCGGGTGAGAGGTGAGTTGTGGTGGTGAGCAAGGCGGAGCGGGGGGGAAAGAGTGAAAGAGAGATCTCCTCTCCATTCCTCCCCGCTCTCCACCGCCACTCCCCGCCCCCCGCCTGCAGCCGAATCTTTAGAGACGGGAGGGCAGGTACTCGAATAAGGCACTACTCTATCGAGTAGTTTGCCTTATTGAGTATGCTCGCTCATCTCTAACCAGCAACATTGAAAAAGCAGCCAGCATTTACTCAAAAATCTGAAGAATCCGTCTGAAATGATTAAAACAGAGAGACCAATGTGACCGTCAAGACGTGTGGAAAGCCAGGATTAATTTGTGTGTCCCTAGTCACACACTGTACACTATCTGTCTAGCCGAGGGCACCCACCACTTATCACTGACTAAGCCCTTCACTGTTGCACCATGCAAAAAGCTCTATCATCCAGTCACAGGGGATTTGAAAGTGCCCTCTTGGCTCTCGAAAAGTAGACTTGACACCCATGGATATATTGAAATTCTGATATATTGTTCTAGTTAATATGAGTAATCTGGTGATATACTTTTACACTTAAATACTCTGTTTCCCTGAAAATAATTACATACCCCAAAAATAAGACCTAGCATGATTTTTCAGGATTTTTGAGGATGCAGAATGTTTTTTCAGGATTTTTGAGGATCCTTGACGTATAAGCCCAACTCCAAAACTGAGCCCTAGCTACAGTTAATAAAGAAGACAATATAAATAGTGTCCAAGCAGCTATACATGTAAAAAAGTAAAATCTGATGGAGAAAAAATTAATATAAGCCACTGTCTTATTTTCGGGGAAATGGGGTATCAGTGTTTTTATTGATGACTTGTGGGATTTTTGTTTTTGTGGAGATTTTGTAAGTCTAAGTGCCATAAGATACTAATAGGCTTTCTTTAAATATAAGTACCAGTCTTTTCCTCAAGTTTCACTTAAAGACGCACCTCTTCACAGTACCATAACAATCTCCTAACCTAGTCTCCACCCCTACAATACTCCCTGCTCCTACCTATGGCTTTCCACTTTTGCCTATTATGTACACTTTCTGCCCCGCACCTCCTGTACTACCCCCACCCGGTTTGTGTCCTAAAAACTATATATCACATGTTATGCTCACATTACAGTGTTGCCCCTTGCTCCACCTCCTGTCCCTATACCTTCTGTGTCATCCCACTCCCTCTGTTTCCAAATAATTGAACACCACATGTAACTCTTGTAATTTCTGTAAATTGCATATTGTTTGTGTTCCCTATGAACCTCGAAAGCACTGTGGAAAAAGTTGGTGCTATATAACAAATTATTATTATTAATATTAATAATAAGATCATGGAGTTCACAAGATGAGAATAGAACTTCTACACCATCTCTAGGTACCCCCTGCTATATGCACTGTATTTCACTGGACTCTAGAAAAATAATCTGCTCTCATTATGACTATGTCCCAGTGCTCACTCACATTTTGGTTATACAGACCTGAAGAAAAAACATCATGTAGTTGTTTCATGGGCTCACACATGGATTCTTCTATGATGCTGACATCTCCATGGGAAAAGTGGCTCTCCACAAGTTCTTTGAAATTCAGCTCTGCAGCGTGATAATCCTTATAGCTGGTGTAAGACATTGCCACTGGTTTATGTCCTGTGAAGAGATCGTGGAATTTCTTCCTTATAAACCATCAGGGGGAACGTATTGGATCTTATGACTCCAGTTATTCACGGTATATCAGGTGGTTTCTGACTGATGTGTGATCAGAGACATGCTGGGCAAATACTTTATGTTGGTGCTAATGGCTGTATTTGCATTTCATAGGCTTTGCAGACACCTTGTGATTTCAGTGTGTGTTCAGTGAAGTAAAACTTTTAATGTTTCAAAGAGTTACATTGTTAGGAGTCCAAGTGCTGGGCCCTCTCATAGACCTATATAGAGCCGTAATGCATGGGACCACCATTCAGGTCTATGGGAAAGCAACCAACATTACGCTTGGTTGATTATTCCACGTTTACAATTATAAATAACGTTATCATGACAGTTTAATTTAACATAACATGATATATAACGCAAAGTTTGAGAACTGAACTTTTACAGACAGCTGTGATCCAACAATTACACATCACATGAAAAAGTACCTTGATGTGCATGAATCTAGGTGAAATTAATGGGTTCTATTCACTGTGTAACACACTGCACAAATACATTCATGTGAATGAGCCCTTGCTATACAATAACAATCGGCCCTTTGAAGACAGCCATAAGGTTTTTGCAGAATTTTTTACACGTCTCTCTAAAACTTCTGCACATTGCTGTAGGTCATATTTAACTGTTTGCAATTCAATTTCCCTGCCACAGGCACAATCCTTAGCTCTTACTTATTTTGGGTGGGAAAGCGCTTTGTGGATTCCTTGTAATTACCCAACAGAAACACATAAAAGTGAACAGTCATGCTGATTTAATTAAATTAAATGTGAGTTAATACAAATAATATATATATATATATATATATATATATATATATATATATATATATATATAATATCTGATATACTTCGCTTCGCATGACCTGTTGTTTCATGCCCAGAAAATTTTATGGAGTCATGGTTACTTCAGAGGAACCGAGGAATACACATAGAGAACCATTGGATTATCCAAAGACTGCATGTATCGATGTCCCTCTACAGAATGTGCCAACCCTCCGATACTACTCACTTTTGACCTTTAAAGGTAACACCCCTTTTTATTCAAATTTACCCCCAGAATGGAGGTTGCAGCCACTTCTTTGCTGTAAAGATATGTTCCATCCCTGCAGTCCATGGCAGCTTCCTTAGTTACTTTACAGCCTTTCAGTATATTCTCCTCAGCATATACACATAGAGGTGAGGTAGATTCTCCTCAGTATATACACACAGTGGTCAGTTTTATTCTCCTCAGTATATACAAACATAGGTAAGTTTGATTCTCCTCAGTATATACACATAGAGGAGGGAGCATTAAATTCTCCTCACTATCTACACATAGAGATGAGGTAGATTATCCTCACTATACAAATCATTTCCCTAGGCTTTATAGTTTCTGAGAAAAGAACTGTCTTGTATCATGGATTTTCCCAGTTTTTCACACTTAGAATTCAATATTGAAGTTGCAACCCATATACTGTTCCTATTAAGGACCTAAAGAATGGTTGTGTCAAATTTCACGTTTGTATGACACCAGGAAGTTGGAAAATTAGTGGCGAGTCAGTCAGTCAGTCAGTCAGTCAGTCAGTCAGTGTATTAGCTGGTATACCCGGCCTCGCCCAATTTAATTTGATACAGATGTTTACGTGTTGTTTGCACAGAAAATTTTATGAAGTCAAGGTTCCTTTAAAGTAACTGAGGAATAATATATGCATACACATAGAGGAGCATTAGCTTGTCCTCAGGCTGCATGGACGGATGTCTCTCTGCAGAATATGCCACCCCTCCCACTCCCTCATTTAGGACCTAAAGAATGTTCGAGCCAAATTTCACAACTATACAACACCGAGAAAATACATTACACAGGGGCACCAATACTTTTGCACTTAACATTGAATTTTCAAGTTGTGACCCCTTTACTTTTACTATTTAAGACCTGAAGAATTATCATTCCAAATTTCATGTTTTTACAACATCGGTAAGTTAGAGAATTAGTGGCGAGTCAGTGAGTCAGGCAGTGAGGGCTTTCACCTTTATACATATAGATTAGAGATGAGCGAACGTACTCGGATAGGCACTACTCGTCCGAGAAATGTGCCTTATCCGAGTACCGCTGTACTCGTGCAGAAAGATTCGGGGCGCTCCGCTGCTGACAGGTGAGTCGCAGCGGGGAGCGGGGCAGAGCGGCCGGGAGAGAAGGAGAGAAAGATCTCCCCTCCGTTCCTCCCCGCTCTCCCCTGCAGCTCCCCGCTCCGCAGCGCGTCCCGAATCTTTCTGCACGAGTACAGCGGTACTCGGATAAGGCACATTACCCGGACGAGTAGTGCCTATCCGAGTACGTTCGCTCATCTCTAATATAGATGTATGATGTACCATTCTTTTGCATAGTGTTAAAAACATATGTCAGATCTTGCTGGCATAGGAGGTATGCAGGGAAATCTCAATGTTGGAAAAGCTATTTTACTGGATAGGAAAGACTTAAAGACACCCATAACTGCTCTTCTCACTTGCTCTTTTTTACTTACTTTAAAAGGAATGTGTCAAGATTTATGGAAAATTGTTCAATAGCTTTAGGTTAATTTCACATGGGCGAGTGCAATTATAGAACTATGAAGCTCGGCCTGATATTACGTTCTGGAACACGCAATTTCATATTCGCATGAGATCTGCGTATCTCGTAAAACACAAACGATTGTGCGATCTTCTCTACCATGTGAAAGCGACATTGTGCATAGAACAGACTGGTAGATAGGTGGAACTCTTCAGAGAAGATCGTGGGATGGTAGGATATATTATTAAACTTCTCTTTTATTGAATATATTAAAAATCTACGTAGGATACACGTTTTGGGGCGAATCCTTACTTCAGTCATGCTGAAAGGGTCTAATACATGTAGGTTATGCAAGGTCATAGAAGTGATAACAACATATAATAAAATTTGAATAGACATTGCTTAAAATAGGTATTTTAAGTCTATTGTAAGTGATTTCTATTCAAATTTTAGTATTCGGCCCACTATTTAATGCAATATCGGGCAAAATAATTTAGTTCATTAGTTAGGGCTACTTCACATGTGCAATACGCAGAGAACAGAACCTATTTTTCCAATGGCTTCTCTCACAGCATGTGTTTAGCAAGCATGAAAAAAAGGCAGCGTACTTTATTTTGGTGAGGCAAGTACGGCACCTCATTTGGCTTAAAGGGGTTGTCTCGCGCCGAAACGTTTTTTTTTTTTTCCATAGGCCCCCTGTTCGGCGCAGGACAACCCCAAGGGATGTGTTAAAAAAAAAATAAAAAATTATTACTTACCCGAATCCCCGCTCTGCGACGTCTTCCTTCTTCCTTCACCACGATGCACCGTGGGTCTTCTCCCATGGTGCACCGTGGGCTCTGTGCGGTCCATTGCCGATTCCAGCCTCCTGATTGGCTGGAATCGGCACACGTGACGGGGCGGAGCTACGAGGACCATCTCTCCGGCACGAGCGTCCCCATTCACCAGAAAGAAGACCGCACAGCGCAAGCGCGTCTAAAAAAGCAAGAAGACATCAGAATTAGACGGATCCATGGCGACGGGGACGCTAGCAACGGAGCAGGTAAGTGAATAACTTCTATATGGCTCATATTTAATGCACGATGTACATTACAAAGTGCATTAATATGGCCATACAGAAGTGTATAACCCCACTTGCTGCCGCGAGACAACCCCTTTAATAGGGCGGGGGTGACTCCCCTGATCCATGTCAACTAGCAGTGCCTAATATATTGTGCAGCAGCAAGTGTTTTTGCACTTATGCTTGTCTGAAGGAGCCCTTCTTTAGGGTTTAAACACAGGGGGGGGGGGGGGGTTCCATATGGGGGGAGGGGGGTTCCCTTATATGGCAGCAATAATTATGGCCGTCTAAGGGGATAAAACAAAACCACAGTATGTTCCTCCATGTGTAAAGTGCTGCTGAAGACAGAATTTTTACTCTTTGTAAGGGACCAGAAGTACAGTGATATATGTCAGTTAGAGATGAGCGAACGTGCTCGGCCACGTCCCCTTTTTCGCCCGAATACCGCGATTTTCGAGTACTTCCGTACTCAGGCGAAAAAATTCGGGGGGCGCCGTGGGTGAGTGGGGGGTTGTAGCGGGGAGTGGGGGGGAGAGGGAGAGAGAGAGGGCTCCCCCCCCCCTGTTCCCCGCTGCTACCCCCCACGCCGCCACGCCTCCCCCCGCCCCCCGGCGCCCACGAATCTTTTCACCCGAGTACTAAAGTACTCGAAAATCGCGGTGCTCGATCGAGTAATTACTCGAAACGAGTACATTCGCTCATCTCTAATATCAGTCCTTGCAATAATTAGCTGTAGTTATAAAACTCCTCTGACTTAGGTCAGGGCTATATGCGTAAAACCCTGTGTGAGTCATGCAAGGTTTTACTGCTGTGAAGCCAGCGGTGAGTCAGCCTATCTCAGCGTATGGTAGCCATATTGTACTGTGCAGTCTTCCTGTGTTTTTTTTTTTGGGGGGGGGGGTCTAAATTTCCTGTGATGTCACTTTGCAACAGCGTGTATACACCATCCATACACAATGTAATTCAATATGGGCCGGGTTGTTTACATGCTTTAGATAACAATGGGCTCTCTTGCATGCAATATGCAGCAAAAATAGAAAATTCTGTGTTCTTTTTTACACTCGCATATTACGCAACTCTGACATGCAAATGTGAGCAAAACAGTGTAAGTTAATGTATTTGATTGCCTGCAAATTGCCGCTTATCATACGGACCTTGACAAATGAACGTATGTGCAAATACGCTCAATGCAACGGACCGCATTTTTTGTACTCATTCAAAGTCTATGCTATTGCGCACACAAAAAAATAAACAGATAAAATCAGCAAGCAACTACAAATAGGTGACAGGTGTGGTGCTGCGCTATTCTGTGGTACTTTTTTTTCTTTCTGAGTTTGTGGAATTTTTTTTGAGCTTGGGGACATGACTTCTTTGGAAGACGATGTTTTTTTTGCTTTGGTTACTGCCTTGATATTTGGGCAGTTATGTGAGATGCGGGAGGATGTGCCTAGAATCATTAGCAGTAGTAGGAAGAGGAGAAGGTTCTGGGTGCATCCTTTGGTGTTGCAGCGCCATCCAGACAATTTCAATAACTTGTCAGTGCAGCAGTTTAATAAACTTCTGGAGGAGGTGCTTTCTGGAATTATACATAGCAATACCAACATGCGTCAATGTATCTCAGCAGAGGAAAGACTCCTTGTCACCCAGCAGTTAGTACATGGCCTGTTCTATTATGTATTTATTACAATTTTCTTCTACATTGTTTATGTGCATTGTCTTGTTTGTTTCTACTAATTTTCTTTTTTTATGTTTTTTTTTTTTTTTTTTTTGCAAAACACAGCTTTTCACCTTCAGAGAGAAACAATACTTTCTTTAACCATAATTTGTAGTTTATGTTCCAAAGAATAATGTTATATCATGATGTGTAAGAAAACCTTTACAAAGTGTACTTTGTTTTTAAAATATTCCCCCTTTTCCTTCTTTCTACGGATTCCTGGCCATTGGGATTTTTTATGCTTCGCACCCTCAGTGATGTAATCGGATACACACGCAATGTAATCGTGGAGGGCCGACGGGTTGTCATGACATCAGGATACCAGATACGTCTCGGCTTGCCATTGCCTATGATCGCTATTACAAGCGTAAGGCATTGCAGTATAGAAGTCCTGCAATGCCTTATCATTGCGATCATAGCTGCTATGGTTCAGGTTCCCTACAGGGACATAAACCCCTTAGCTGCTCTCTTTGATTCGTCTTCCTTTTCCTTCCATCCCTAAAAAGAATTACAAGTTAATAGTTATGGAAAATAGCTCAAAAGCCTCATACATTGACTATGAAATTTTGGTCAGACACATAAAACAATAAACTTTGATGTTATAAAAGTATTATTTCTCGAAAAGAAGGAGAATTAATAAAAGCCAAAGAAGTATAAGCAGCCCCCGGTAATTTTTCAGGTACTTATGATGGAACCCTCAACAGAGCCTAAGGCCTGCCTCACAAAAGAGTTTGCAAAACAACTGCACTTACTGCGGACTCAACAGCGTTGTCAAACGTTTGTAATAGTATTTGAGTAGCATTTTCAGCTGCATTTTATGTTGAGCTGAAAGCGCAGACAGAAATTGTTTAACGCTGTCAAAAACGTGGTACCACGTTGTGCTGCGTTTTCAGTAGTGTTTCAAATGCTGCCCATTCATTTCATTGGTGAAGCACGGCGTTTTAAAACGCTGAAACGCTCAAAAATAGAAAATGCATCACTTTAAAATCGGGGTGTTAAAAAAACGCTGGGTTTTAACTTTTGTGTACGGAGCCCCATTTAAATGAATGGGAGCATCGTACAACGTTTAACGCAGCGCCTGGCAAAAAAAAAACCCCTGTGTGAGGGAGGCCAAAGTGCATAAGTGAAGTATATTGAGACTCTACCCGATTTGTCTCTGTACAGCCAGGTGCATCATAGGAAATGTAGAAGGCATTAGGGATCTATCAGAGAATAAGAAGGGAGCAAGATAGCAGGCAACCCATAAATTACACATCCACTATACCCTGTGTATACCAGGCAAGAAGAAAAGCATTTATAGTATTATTTACCAACAGCCTACACTGCACTATATACACAAAAAGATGCTGGAGTACTCTTCTGAGAGAAGAAAGGCTGTACAATGTTTATTTTTCAAATTGGGTATTCAATTAAAAATGTCATGGCAAATGGAAATCTTTCCATGTTCCCATATTACTACAGGAGCACCAAGTAGACATAGCAATCATCTGTTAGGCCTTAGTCAGACGGGCGTTTTTTCGCGCGATTTGCGGATCGCATGACGGATGCGCATCCGCAAATCGCGTGACCGGTGCCCGAAAATCGCCCGAAAATCTGCTCCTAGCCGCGTTTCAATAGAAACGGGCCGGAGCTGTCCAGCGCATTGCATTCAATGGAGCGGCAATACCGCCTGCTCCATTGAAAGCAATGCGCTGCGGGCGAGCGTGGGATGAATTGCCGGGAAGGGCTTAAATATATAAGCCCTTCCCTACAATTCATCCAGAAAAGTGTTAAAATAAAGAATATATATATACTTACCTGCTCCCGGCAGCCGGAGTTCCGCGCGGCCGGCCTGCAGTGGGTGTGAAGGGGGTGTGAGTCAGACCTGCCCCCTGATTGGCTCAGCGCTGAGCCAATCAGGGGACAGGTCTGACTCACACCCCCTTCACACCCACTGCAGTACGGCCGCACGGAACTCCGGCTGCCGGGAGCAGGTGAGTATGTATATATTTTTTATTTTAACACTTTTCTGGATGAATTGCAGAGAAGGGCTTATATATTTAAGCCCTTCCCGACAATTCATCCTGCGCTCGCCGGCAGCCCATTGCTTTCAATGGAGGCGGTTGTATTGCCGGCTCCATTGAATTCAATGGGCAAACATCGTTCTTCTCTGCCACAGCTGTTACAGCTGTGGCAGAGAAGAATGATTTGTCTTCTATATGTTCTCAATGGGGTTGGCGCTGCTGCCGCCGGCCCCATTGAGCGCATATAGAGAAGAGAACAGGAATCGCAGATAGCAGATAGGTGCGATCTGCGATTTCTGTTCTATAATTTATCGGACGAGCGCATAAAAAGCGCTCATGTGTTCGATACCATTGCAAAGCAATGGTTTTATAAAATCGCCGGACGCATGCGCATGCGCAAATCGCGGCAAAAACGCCTGTCTGACTAAGGCCTTACAAGGAACTATCGGATAATTAGAACGGCCACTGTTTTCATAATTACTGTACTACTTTAATGGGAATAAGAATGTTTAATGTTTATAAAATGCACTGCACCCAAGTTCCAACTTTACATAAATATGCTAACATACTGATTGCCCTGCAGCTCTGCAGGTTTTTAATAAAGGGAAGGACCTGTGATGATGTCACCATCAAGCAATGAGGGGTGGAGCTCAGAGCCTCGGTGACTGATCTCATGACTGTGGCATCTTCACATATAACAAACACAGTCACTCACAGACAGGAGGTCATTAGCAGCCAGGATCGTAAAGCAGCACAAAGGAATCTTTACTCTTCAAGAAGTTTCCATATTAAAATTCCAAGCTTTATTAACTCCAATACATAAGCGACGTTTCGACCATGTTTCGATGGACTTTCTCAAGCTTGAGATGGATTATCGAGGTCCTAATCCTGGGTAAGCATACACATGGTATAGCTTCCACAAACAGAGCTTGGAGTATTCAGTGCGGCTGACAACTTCTATAATGCATTCAGGTGGTCATTAGCAATCCATAGCAACTGAGGTAGAGGGGTTTTGTAAGGAATGTAGTCCGCCCATAATCCGCACAGGGATGAAGGACCTGTAATGATGTCACCGTCATGTGATCAAGGGTGAAGCATGTAACTTACTCACTTACGGATGGACAGATGGTCATTAGTATTTTGATTAAAGCTAAATAGAATGCATTCCACTGTTCACCACTGCAGAGTCCATTCACGTGATACTCTCACGTGAATGGATGAGAAAATGCAAATTGCAAATGGAATTAGACCACAGTAATGCTACATTGATGCAATTTTTTCCACCAATGCGTTTTGCCGAAGGGCGGCTTCAAATGACCGTATATCGGCTGGATTTTCACGCCTGGCCTATATACGGTGTCCCTCTCTGCAGGGGGAGGAGGCTGGAAGAGTCGGGAGCAGTGCACTGAGCTCCCGCCCCCTCTACACCCCTTACCACTATTTGCAATGGGAGGGGGCGGGACAGGGCGAAATTAAGCTCCTGAACTTAGCTCCAGCCCGTCCCACCCCTGCCGAGGGGCAGAGAGGGGGCGGGAGCTTAGTGCACTGCTCCCAACTCTTCCAGCCTCCTCCCCCTGCAGAGAGGGACACTGTATATCGGCCAAGCATGAAAACCCGGCTGATATATGGTTATGTGAATAAGTCCTAGATCGGTATTCACATGGGTGAGTGCAATTTTGGCCAGTGAAAAACTAACTGTTTTTCATACGATGTTTATGCAATTTAAATGTGTTTGCTATACATTTTGGGGATTATTGAAATGTGGTTTAAAAACATTTTACAGTTTTACATATGTTTTTCAAGTCGATGCACTTCATAGTTCTTCCTAGTTTTTATGTGGTCCCTATAGTGACATGCATTAAAAATGGATTGCTCTCACCTCGCATATGCGATCTAGTTTTCAAACACTCCCATAGAATACAATGGATAATAATTGGATAAGGATTTGCAATAAGGATTTGCAATGATTTTTCAAACTTGGATTATCGTGCCAAAGAAAAAATTGCACATGCATATTAACTAGAGATGAGCGAACGTACTCGGTAAGGGCAATTTCGCAATCGAGCACCGCGATTTTCGAGTACTTCACTACTCGGGTGAAAAGTACTCTGGTGCGCTGTGGGGCGGGGGGTTGCAGAGGTGAGTGGGGGGTAGCAGCGGGGAACAGGGGGGAGCCCTCTCTCTCTCCCTCTCCCCCCCACTCCCCGCTGCAACACCCCGCTCACCCACAGCGCACCCGAGTACTTTTCACCCGAGTAGTGAAGTACTCGAAAATTGCGGTGCTCGATTGCGAAATCGCCCTTATCG